>NC_069662.1:54161828-54477742 GCF_027244095.1 Hemicordylus capensis
TGCACTGCACTGGTAGTGGTAGTTGTCGTGGTTGTTGTTGTTGCTGGGCTGGCTGCTGGCCTGCTGACTCTGCGCTGGGTCTGGTTTGGAGCGGTCCCCTGGCCTGGCTGGACGCCTTAATCTTGGCCTTTTATGTAGGGTGTGCATGCATCATCCATGGAGGGGAGGGCCCCCAGAGGGGCAGCAGAGCAGAGCAGGTTGGCTGCTGGTGTGGCTTCTGTCTGTCTGTGGTGGCCTCAGTGGCAGGCACTGAGTGAGGCAGGCGGTGGTTGCTTTGGGCATCACATCATCCATCATGCAGAGCGGCAGGTCTGCTGCTCTGCTCCACCTCCTGTTTCTTCTCTGTGTGTGCGCTGCTGTACTGCTGGCAGGCAGCAGCAGCAGTGGCCTTTTGTTAGATCAGAGAGTTAATAGCTGCGGTCTCTCTCTGTGTGTCATCTTTGTTGCTTGGGTAGGTGGTGGTAGGTATTAAGGTGGACTGACTGGGTGTTACGTGTTAGGGCGCCCAGAGATGGGCTGGGGTGGCAATTGATGGGTGCCCCTTGTATTGTTGGTGGGTTTCTTGAAAAGAAAAGAAAAAATCCCATTGCATAGGATGGGGATTTTGGGCAGCCCCGGACCCGCCTCTGTGGGGTGGCAGCACCCCCAAAGTGGGTCTGGGGCCATGGCAAAAATGGCCTCAGTCCCTCCCGAGCATCCCCAGATAGATAGGAGTGATGGGGTTTTTTTAATTAGGATTTCCTAAGGCATTAAATAATAATGGGAAAGAATAGAATGTGTGTCAGTAGGTGAAAGGTAAAGCCAGCAAGCTCAGAGAGAGACAGTTATTTGATGCCTTAGGAAATCCTAATAAAAAAACCCATCACTGCAATCTATCTGGGGAAGCTCGGGAGGGACTGAGGCCATTTTTGCCATGGCCCCAGACCCACTTTGGGGGTGCTGCCACCCCACAGAGGCAGGTCCGGGGCTGCCCAAAATCCCCATTCTATCCAATGGGAAATTTCCCCCAAAAAACATTCACCAATGATACTAGGAGCAACCAATTGCCTTGGGATTTTTGGGGTGGAGGACACCCATGGGTGCCTACCACCCATCCCAGCTTTTTGCCCCTAAGTGCTCCACATAGGGAGTTATGGGCAAAACTTTTAAATTTTAAAAATTTGTAAAAAAATCAGAGAAAGGTCCAATCGATTGGAGGTTTGGGTGGTAGGTGGAACACAAGGTCAGCTTTCATCCTAGCTACTTTTCGAGGTCTGAACCAGTCCCAACCAGTTCTGTTCGGATCCGAACCAAACCAAAGGGTGGTTCGGACAAAACCAAAACCGAACCGCCCCCCCCCCGGTTCGGGCCCGGTTCGGATCTGAACAGAACCGGGTGACCCGGTTTATGCACATCCCTAATGGAGCGGAGGTGAATGCACTTGTTTAACAAGAGGAAGGCAGATGCCCAAAAGCGGTTAGAGTCCAGTGGTGAGGATGGGGTGAGCAACTGGGCCTCACTGGTTGGATGATGCCCCATCTGTTGGATGGTTGTGCCTGTGTTGAAGATGATGTTTAGCATTTTAGCATTCAAGACTCTTCAGACTTGGTGAGATCTCCCCACCTGAGAAATTGACACCAGATGGAGTGGAGGTGAATGCACCTGCTTAACAAGAGGAAGGCAGATCCCCAGAAGCGGTGAGAGTAAAGTGGTGAGGATCTACTTTTCAGGGGTTCGTGAGCACAGGCTTAGATGAGGAGGAGGAAGAAGAGGATGAGGTGGGAAATGAGGAGGCTTGTCCTCCACCTCCAAAAGCTCCATCCTTTTATCCAAGGATTGCAGCCGATAACTTGCTCCAGTCTCCCTTGGCAGTAGTACCACCGTTGGCGGGTTATATGGATGGCAGCATACGCCACCCCGCTACACAGCCATCGCATTTGTGCGGGTTTAGACAGTCTCTCCCGCACGATTATGCTGAATACCTTAGGTGGAAGGCACAGCAGCCTGTCCCAGAGCAACCCAGGGATGAGCGGCTTCCCCAAGGGCACGTTGCCCAGACCACATCCAGGGCCAAGACACTACAGGAAAAACCTAGTGGGAAACGGAAGAGAAAGAGTACTCCGCCACCACCAAGCCCATCATCCAGGGAATCATCTCCGGCGTCAACGCGAGAGGATATGGATTCTGAGGGATCAGATTCAGATCACGCCAGTGGGCAGATAGAACTTCCATCAGAGGTTCCACCACGCCTTTCAAGATCCCCGACTGAGGAACTTAATGCGTATCATCTGTTGATTAGAGAGATGGCAGAAGCCCTAGGTTTGAACTTGCAACTGCCAGAAACTGATTCCACAGTCCCGGTCTATAAGATGATGTTCAACTCCAAAACTTCACATCCTATATCGTTGCCCATGATACCGGCTATAGCAAAAGCAGCAAAGTCAGCATGGGAAGTGGTGCACTCAGCAAATCTGACCTCAAAGTGCATTGAGAACCTATATCGGATTTGTGAGGGGGAAGACACTTACCTGCTACAACACCTGGCTCCAAATTCCATTGTGGTTGATTGCGCGTCTACATCAAAGGGCGGCCGCCGACACACAACACCTGGGGACAAGGAAGGCAGGAAGATTGATGTATTAGGCCGCAGACTATATGCTACATCAAGCCTAGCCATCAGGATCACAAACTACGCAGCATGTATGGCTAGATACACTCACCTCCTATGGGACAACTTGCTACATGACTCAACCTCAATGTCCCAAGAGGAACTACAGGTTAGGTTCCATGAGGTGTATGAGAAGACGACTTCGGTGACTAAGCAACAACTTAGTACCTTTAAACATTTAGCCGAAACTGAGTCTAGAGCCCTGGTGACTGCAGTCACCATGCGACGCTATGCCTGGCTACGCGCGACATCTCTTCAGCCTAACATGAAGGATCGTGTTGAAAATCTTGCTTTTGATGGAAAGGGACTTTTCCATGAGAGCACAGACGCCACGATGGAGACATTGAAAAAGTCAAAATTTACGGCAAAGTCTTTCATGGTGTCTACCTCAACATCTGGCTCTCATGCGTGCCAGTATAATAGGCAAAGGCCGTATCGTTACCAGGATAGGGGGGATTTCAGAAGGCAGAACAAACCCTACCAGCGCTCAAGAGGCTTCAGAGGCAATAATAACAACAACAGTAACAAAAACAAGAACCAGAGTAATCGTAACAACAAGGAGGCTGCGAAGCAGTCTTTTTGATTGCTCTGCCAGCCCGCTGCATTTAAGTACAATTGCCAGGACCACTATCATCGGCCCTGTAGTTGTCAGCTCAACCATCAGACTGGCAAGCCATGCTATAGCATGGCACAACATAACATCGGACCAGTGGGTTTTGAGGATTGTGGAGACGGGTTATGCAATCGAATTCATGGCTTTGCCCCCGTTCTCAGGCCTGCGTTTCACAAAATCAACACCAGCTTTGGAGGAGGAGATAAGGGTGTTATTAGAAAAGAGAGTAATTGTACCAGTGCAGTGGGCGAGGAGGTTGTCTGGATTCTATTCCCGATATTTTCAAATACCCAAGCGGGATGGTGGAATACGGGCAATCATGGACTTGAGAGGACTCAACGCTTTTGTCTGGACCCGGAAGTTCAGAATGACGACGTTGCAGGAGATTCTACCCTTTCTTGAGCAGGAAGAGTGGGCGGCAATGTTGGATTTGAAAGACGCATATTTCCATGTGGGCATCCGGGAAAACCACCAGAGATACCTCCGCTTCACAGTGGGGGAAGCGATTTACCAGTACACAGTCTTCCCTTTCGGATTGTCAACAGCTCCGAGGGTTTTCACCAAAGTGGTGGCAGTAATTGTTGCATACCTTCGAACCCAGGGCCTAGTGGTCTACCCGTATTTAGAAGACTGGCTCCTGGTGAGCAAGGACAGACTACTGTTGGAGACTCAGATACAGATGATGCTCCATCTTCTCCAGGAGCTGGGAGTCAATGTCAACTGGAAAAAGTCGGACTTGACCCCAAGAAAGCAGCTAAACTTCATAGGAGCAGTCCTCGACTTGAAGCTACGGAGAGCATTCTTGCCGAGGGAGAGGTACAGTCAGATTGTCGCGTTGGCAAGTCAATTCCACAACAGACCCATTCAGAGGGCAAGAGGGGTGCAAAGGCTGTTAGGCTTGATGGCCTCATGCAACACAATGGTGCGTTATACAAGACTTCGGATGAGGCCCCTGCAACGGTGGTTTTTGGACCACTTCCATCTCAATATAGACAGTCAAAACATGTTATTGCACCTTCCCAGGAGGGTGCAAACTTCCCTGCAGTGGTGGATGGCGGAGGAGAATCTCTCACAGGGAGTACCGTTCCGGCCTCTTCTTCCTACGGCATGGATCACAACAGATGCATCCCTACAGGGGTGGGGAGCGCACTGCGGCCCAGATTGCATCCAAGGGCAATGGACACCACTGCAGGCCAGACTGCATATCAACTACCTGGAACTGCTGGCTGCTTTTTTGGCATTGAGGGCCTTCGAACCACAGCTCAGAGGTGCGGTAGTGCAGATCCAAATGGACAACACTACTGCTATAGTCTATTTGAACAGACAAGGGGGAACGGTCTCACCGACGCTTTGCACCTTGTCAATACGGTTGTGGGTCTGGTGCATCAAACATGCCATGTATCCAATGGCAATTCACATCAGGGGTGTAGACAACCAGCTAGCAGATGCTCTCAGTCGGAGAACTCTGACCAATCAGAGGCACGAATGGGAAGTCAAATCAGAATATGTCAGAGAGATTTTCGATCGCTGGGGCACCCCTTTGGTGGATGTATTTGCCACAGAGAGGAACAAGAAATGCAAAAGATATTGTTCTCGTGCGGGGATAGGTGCGGGATCTCTAGGAGACGCATTTCAATACGCATGGGGCAGGGGGCTCCTTTACCTGTTCCCGCCGTTGCCACTCCTCAATATAGTGCTAGCGCAGATCGTGAGAGACGATGCGAATTGCATACTGATGGCCCCTTGGTGGCCACGTCAGGCATGGTTTGCCCTGCTGCTTCGCCTGAGCAGGGGGAACCATTGCCGTCTGCCAGCAGCGTCAGATCTCCTGCAAATGGCAGGGGGAAGGATACTACACCCGGAGATCGGGACGCTAAGGCTAACAGCGTGGAGAATAAGCTTTTGAGGACGATTTTGCTAAATAGTAGGCGTAAATCAACTAGGCGCAGCTACTTGTGCAAATGGAGGCGATTTAAGGCATTTGCAAAGCTGAATAAGTTCAAAGCACAGAGGGCAACAGTGCACCAGGTACTGCTTTATTTGACCAGCCTAAAGTTAAAGGGCCTGGCGAATGTATCATTGAAAGTGCATCTGGCAGCTCTATCCTCCAGACTCCCGGGATGGGATGGGAAATCGGTGTTTTCTCACCCAGAGTGTAAAAGATTCATGAAGGGGGTGAATAATCTTTATCCTCCACTTAGAAGACCTTTGGAACAGTGGAGTTTGTCCTTAGTTCTGTCAGCGTTGACCGAAAAGCCTTTTGAGCCACTGCATGAGGCTAGCTTGCGGTTGCTAACGCTTAAGACTGCGTTCCTGATTGCAATAACCACAGCGAAAAGGGTGGGAGAATTGTCTGCGCTAAGGGCAGACAAACCCTACACCCAGTTCTACCCACATAAGGTGGTGATGAGACTTGACCCTAGCTTCCGTCCAAAGGTGGTCACGGAATTCCATCTGAACCAAGAAGTAGTCTTGCCAACCCTTTTCAAGGACCCCAAGTCGCCCTTAGAGAAGGCGGTGCACGTTCTGGACGTCCGCCGTGCTTTGTTGTACTACTTGAAGGCAACTAAGGAGTACAGGAAGACTTGTAAACTGTTTGTGGCATATAAGGGCAAGTGCAAGGGGTTGCAAGTGTCTAGGCAGCGTATTGCCCATTGGTTATCTTATCTTATTGGCGTATAGGCTGCAGGGGGTAGCACCACCCAAGACTATACGGGCGCATTCAACAAGGGCTTACTCGACCTCGGCCGCACATCTGTCTGGGATTAGGATGGATGACATCTGCGTGGCCGCAACATGGTCTTCCCAACAGCCCTTTATAAAACATTATGCGGTGGATTTACGCATGGCTCGACAGGGTGAATATGGGCGGAGTGTGTTGAAGAGGGTGTTGCCTTAGAGGCCATCCTTCTGCACCCACCTCCAAGAAGGGTCAGCTAACTAATCACCCATTCACTTATAGGCTCAACGGATCACGATCCAGATAAACAGGTTGCTTACCTGTAACAGGTGATCTGGTAGTGATCCGTTGAGTCCATAAGACCCGCCCAGGAGCCATCCCAGCTGCAGAAGTATGGACACTATTTAGCAGATTGCTTATGCTGAGCGGACTGCACAGAAAACTAACGGAAGACGCCCAGCTGCTTAATATATCTAGCATGAAGGAGCACGTGCAAAAGGGCGGTTGGGCGTCACGAGGAGCTACCTAGTTGGACCGAGAGGTGCCTGCGCAGGTGCAGAACCCATTCATTTATGGACTCAGCGGATCACTACCAGATCATTTGTTGCAGGTAAGCAACCTGTTTTTCCCTTAGTGTGAATTGGGCATGAGACCATTGTTTTTAAATTTCATCTCTGGGCAGCTTTAAGCCAATGGTCTGGAGTCCCATGAGCTTGGAATCTCCAATGGTTCAAGTGGGCAAGACAATTGGTGTCTTTAAATTCTGTAAGGGCCTTGTGGACATATCTTTCAGCCAGGGATCTAGTGTTTACATTTGGATCAACTGATTCACCACTTTTATACAAGCTCTTGATAAATCCTGAAACAAAAGGGTCATGTTGCATCTTTTATATGCTCTGTGTCCCAAGCGTTGTGTGACATCAGGAGATGTCTGCTTGTTGAGTGCACTGGTGGCCATTTCGGATCCCTATTCTTTACTTTGAAAGGAAGGCATTGATCTTGAATGTTGGGCTCAAGTTTTGATGACTTTTCTGTCTCTTGATAAAATGGAATGAATCATTTCACATGCAAGCTATTGAACTTGTGGTGTGATGCAAGTGTTTTCAGAACTGTGTTGACTAAAGAAATAGTTTGATTGTCTTGTCATCAAGAATAGTGTCTGCAACCTCCGTGCAAATCAGGTATTTTTTGTGGGGGGGACCCCAACGAGAACCATTGACTTCTTTTGGATGGTTGTGCCTGTGTTGAAGATGATGTTTAGCATTTTAGCATTCAAGACTCTTCAGACTTGGTGAGATCTCCCGACCTGAGAAATTGACACCAGATGGCGCGGAGGTGAATGCACCTGTTTAACGAGAGGAAGGCAGATCCCCAGAAGCGGTGAGAGTCCAGTGGTGAGGATGGGGTGAGCAACTGGGCCTCACTGGTTGGATGATGCCCAATCTGTACTGGGCTTCTTTCCATAACAGATGAGAACTTATTAAATGAAGTTTCGGCGGTCTAACATTTCTCAATGATGCTCTTACAGAGGTTGGTTGAAGCTGTGCAGGAGGCTAGAAGAGAATCTACATTAGTGGCATGCACTTTGGTAAGGGCACAATCAGCCCCTTGATCATTTTGGGTCCCCTCTGCTGCACCTTCTGCAGATTGACAGTACCCCACCCTTTATGGGAGGGTGGTCCGGTGACCAGAACGATGATGCCCCATCTGTACTGGGCTTCTTCCATAACAGATGAGGAGCTCTACATAGGGTGTTGGATGTTGTAGGAGCTCTACATCCTATGTTGTAATCTGTCCGATTTGAGTCGAGTCTTCCTCTAATTGCGCTTCTGTCATCTACCTCACCACTTAACCCCTGTAGTTCTTCCGTATACCAAGGGGCCAATTTTGAAGCAGGTTGGAGAGGACGCTTAGGTGAAAGCATGTCTACTGCCCCGAGGAGCCTGCTGTTTCAGTTCTCCACCAGGGCATCTACAGGATCACCGGCAGAGCCAACACTAAATCCCTCTAAGGCTTCTTGGAACCCTATTGGATCCAATAACCATTCTAATGGGCAGACCATTCTAATGGCCCCTAGCCCCTGCGAAGGTGGGGTGTGATTGTGAGTCCAACCCTAACCAGATGGTGGTCCATCCATGACAATGGGGAAATCACAGGAGTCCCCACTCATGGAACACCACTCTGATCAGAGGGAAAGACCAGATCAAGCATGTGACCTGAAATGTGCATCAGTCCCGAGACCCTATGGATAGGCCCATAGTTGTCATGGCTGCAATGAACTCCGGAGCCGCCCAACAAATTGGCCCCAAGGTGGACATTGAAGTCCCCCAGCACCACAAACCTGGGCGACTCCAACGCCAAACCCAAGACCAAGTCTTTCATCTCAGGTAGGGACTCCATTGGGCAGCGGGGCAATCGGTACACCAAAAGAAGTCCCAGTCTATCCCTGGTCCCCAAATTTAGGTGCACACATTCAATATGGTCAAACACTTCCACAGGGATCCTGGTCAGGGAGAGGTTATCCTTATAGACCACAGCCACTCCACCTCCCTTCCCATGATCCCGTACCTGCTCCTCAACAGAGTACCCTGGAGGGAGAAGCTGGGACCAGTCTGGGCCACCAGCCTCCCCCAACCAAGTCTCTGTAATACATACCAGGTCTGCCCTTTCATCCAGAATCTGATCATGGATGGTTTCCTACTTATTCTGGACAGACCTGGCATTACAGAAGAGCAAGGTGAGAGTCTGTGGGAGGTTGGCACTGCTCCCCAAGGTAAAAGAGCTGGTAGGGCCGCCGGAAGGGAATACAGCTAATAGATTTCTGACTTACCTTCCCCTTTAACGACGCACTGACCTGCCAACTTTACTTCCTCTATTCCTTACCACCACCGGACTAGCCACCCCACAGTCAGTGGACACACCTCCTGTCTCCCCATCCCCAGACAAACCAAGACAAATCTGAAATGCCTAGGATCCAAAAACAACAGAAGCCAAAATTATCACCAGGTCCTCGCCCTCGTTGCCCCCCAAAGTGACTCCCCCAAAGGAGCGACCCCCTTTGATGACACCCCTTTGGTGGTGATCCTGCCACCACAGGGCAGCAGCCCTTTTATAAGCTCAGAAAGATGGCTAATCTGGGCAGCTGACCTTCAGGAACTCCTGACTCACCCCCTCTGGCCCTGATCCTGCACAGACTCACCTGCAGGGCAGCAGCTACAGCCCCACGTGTTGTGGGGCACACAGGCTGGTAAGCTGACAACAGCAGACAGCAACCACACAGGCTCTCACCACTGGGCAGCCGCTGTCTCTGGGAAGCAGATATTAAAGTCTCCTCCTCCTCCCTACAAAGCTTCTGGCAACTGAGGCTGTTGTAGCATGTGTTGAAGCTATATGTTGTAGCTGCTGCTGTTGTGATCCTTTGGACTTTGTTCTGCTGGCTAACATCCCTGCTTCTGTGAGGTCAGATGCTTCTAAATGTTTTATTTGTTCCAAACACTAGGTCTGGTCTTATGGGAGGGGCTGGTTTCATCTGCCCTAATGTGGGAGCAGAGAACAATGCTGTGCCTTAGATTAGTTTTGAGACACTATCAGCATTCAGTGGAAACAAAACTGAAGTTTCCAAAGAGAAATGGGGTTTTCTCCCCCATCCCAATTTATTATTATTATTGTTGTTGTTTACACAGTCAGACAGGTGTTATTGACTGTTTTGTTTTAACCCGACATCGAGTCCTTCCCAAGGACCTGGGATGGCTGAATTTTATTGTCAATGAAAAGAGAGGGGTAGTACTTTATGTTAAACAACAATTTGAACCTAAATTGATCTTTAAAGATTAAGAATGCAGGTTATTAGCACTGGAAATCCTAATTTCTGGAATCAAAATGGTGATAATTGGAATTTATGCCCCTAATGAAAAGAAAGTTGAATTCTATAACTACTTAGATCAAAAGATGGCGGAGTTATCGAAAGTCAATTTGATTATATTGGGAGACTTTAATGGTGTTGTTTCTACATCTTTGGACAGAAAATCCGATATGTCGGATAGGAATCTACAAAGTAAACTTCCCAAAGCATTCTTTGATTTAGTAGATCACATGGATCTTTATGATCTGTGGAGAATTAAAAATTCCAATGCAAAAGAATATACTTATTTATCTGGAAGATATCAATCACATTCAGGGATAGATATGGTTTGGACATCTAAAGCAGGCTTCCTCAAACTGCGGCCCTCCAGATGTTGCTGAACTACAACTCCCAGCATACCCAGCCACATAAAATTGTGTCTAGGGATGCTGGGAGTTGTAGTTCAGCAACATCTGGAGGGCCGCAGTTTGGGGAAGCCTGATCTAAAGCTATCACACCATATATGAAAAGAATGGATATTTTACCTAGGACCTTCTCAGATCACAATCCAATTTGTTTTACATGGAAGAAGAAAGGAATGACTTCATTTCGTTGGAGATTGAATGAATACCTCCTGGAAAAACCAGACGTGGTGGAGAAAGCTAAAAAGAAGTTAAAGGATTATTTTGAATTGAATGTAAACCAAGGAATAGAGAATAAAACTGTCTGGGATACAAGTAAAGCGGTTATGAGAGGTTTTTTCATACAGCAAAATGTATATTTTAAAAAGCAAAGAGGATTGAGAAAAGAGACATTATTGATGAAGATCTCCAAAAAGGAAATGGAATTATTATGGGTTAAAGATAAGAAGATGGTTACTCAAGCTATCAAAATGCTACAACAACTCTCTATGTTAGTAACAAATGAACTTGAATGGAATTTGAAGTATGCTAAGCAAAGGACATTCGAGTTCGCAAATAAACCGGGCAAGTTGTTAGCTTGGAAAATTAGATCTGAGAAGAAAAAAAATTACATATCCAAAATATTTACAAAAAATGGGCTCTCTTATGATGGAAAGGAAATAAGAGCAGAATTTTAAAAATACTATTCAGAATTATATAAAGGTGAAACAGTTGAAGATAAAAAAATTGAGCAGTTTCTTAGGACCAAAAATATTCCAAAACTTTCCAAGGAACAAATAGAAATTATGAATGCTCCGATAACAATCATGGAAATAACAGAAGCTATAAATCAAACTAAGCCCAACAAGGCCCCAGGGCCTGATGGACTGTCAGATTTGTACTATAAGTCATTTAAAGATCAAATTTTACAACCTTTTCAATGGACTATGAATGATATTTTACAAAAAGGGATTATGTCGGATTCGTGGAAGCATGCAAATATTGCAGTAATCCCAAAACCAGATCAAGACCTAACGCTAGTCAAAAATTATAGACCAATCTCACTTTTAAATAATGATTATAAACTTTTTGCTGCCATTTTGGCAAGAAGAATGAAGGTTATATTAAGGCACTTTATTCATGAAGATCAAGCTGGATTCTTGCCAAGGAGACAACTGAGAGATAAAGTGAGAACAGTCTTGAATGTATTGGAGTATTATGAAAAACACAATGATAAACAGATGGTGATGATCTTTCTGGACGCAGAGAAAGCTTTTGATAATGTTTCGTGGCAATTTATGTGGAGATTATTAGAGGTAATGGCCGCTGGCAACAATTTCATTAGGGCAATTAGGACAATTTATTCGGAGCAATATGCTAAGATTATTGTAAATGGGGAATTATCAGACAATTGTGTAATACAAAAAGGGACCAGACAAGGATGTCCACTTTCCCCACTGCTTTTTATACTGGTTCTAGAAGTGCTTTGTAGAAGTATCAGAGAAGATGACGAATTACATGGTCCCAAAATTGGGAAACAAGACTACAAGTTGAGAGCCTTTGCAGATGACGTTGTGCTCTTCTTAGACAATCCAATGGACAAGATTGAAAGGCTTTTGGATAAAAAACAATTTGGCCAATTGGCTGGATTTTATATAAATAAGACTAAAACAAAAGTTTTGACTAAAAATATGGATCAGAAATCCAAGGACAGGTTCTCCGAAATAAGTGAGTTGAAAGTGGAGAAGAAAATTAAATATTTGGGGGTCTGGTTATCAAATAACAATTCTCTGTTGTTCACAAACAATTATGTTAAAATATGGAATACAGTGAAAATTGATCTACAAAGATGGTCCAAAATGAATTTGTCTTTAATGGGAAGAATTTCAGTGGTGAAAATGAATGTTTTGCCTAAAATGTTATTTCTCTTTCAGACTATTCCCATAATTAACACTTTAACTTGTTTTAAGCAATGGCAGAAGGACATAACTAAGTTTGTTTGGCAGGGGAAAAGACCAAGAATTAATTTTAAGAATTTAACAGATGCAAAGGATAGAGGTGGTCTTACCCTGCCAGACTTAAGGTTGTACTTTGATGCTGTTTGTTTGACATGGCTAAAAGAATGGATAACATTAAGAAACCCTAGAAATCTGGACTTGGAAGGATTTGATAGAAGGTTTGGATGGCATGCGTATCTGTGGTATGTAAAAAGTAAAATCCACAAAGGCTTTTTGAATCACTATGTGAAAAGGAGTTTAATGAGGGTGTGGTTAAAATATAAAAATTGGTTGGAACCTAAAACTCCGTTATGGATATCTCCGATTGAAGCTTTATCACGCAAAGAAGTAAATATGCAAATGTGTTGGGGTTCCTATAGGGATTTGTTACATTTTCAAGACAAGGATTGTAAGTTAAAAAGTTTAACTGAAATACAAAATTTGGTTAGAGATTGGTTTCAGTATCATCAGTTAAATGAGATATATAAAAAAGACTTTAATGTTGGATTTGAGGATCAGATTTCAAGTTTTGAGAAGGAATTATGTCAAAATGATGAAAAATTAGTTTCTAAAATGTATAAACTGTTACTTCTGGAGGAGACAAGAGAGGAAGTGGGTCAACGACCATGATAAAGTGGGCTCAAGATGTGGGGCGTAATATAGAAATGGCAGCCTGGGAAAAGTTATGGAAAACTGATTTAAAATTTACTGCATGCTATGCTTTAAAAGAAAATTATTATAAAATGATGTATAGATGGTACTTGACACCAAAAAAATTGGCATTAATGTATAAAAATGTTTCAAACAAATGTTGGAAGTGTGGACATTCTGAAGGTACTTTTTTCATATGTGGTGGACCTGTGGGAAGGCTAAGGCCTATTGGGATATGATATATAATGAGTTAAAGAAAATATTTAAAATGACATTTCCTAAGAAGCCAGAATCCTTCCTACTGGGAGTAACACAAGGTTTAATTTCTACAAATAATTTAACATTCTTCATGTATGCTTCTACGGCGGCCAGAATAATATACGCACAAAAATGGAAGAGTAATGAACTGCCTTCAAAAGAAGATTGGCTGATAAAAAATTTGGAATATGCGGAGATGGCAAAACTTACAACACTGATAAGAGACCAAAACTTAGAATGTTTCAAAGAAGATTGGAAACCATTTTTGGTGTATCTAAAAAACTATTTTCCTACTATGGACCTTATAGCTGGATTTGAAATTTAGAGAGAGAGAAAATGCAGTTGGGTAGACTAATTGTGTTTGTAAGGGTTTAAATTTATGTTTTGAATTATTATTATAGCAAGGGTAAATTTTATAGCTGATGTTTCACGAAGAGAGATGCGCGGGAAGTCCACTTCTGTTTATTATGTTTGTTATGAATGAATATTATTACTGTTAAAATCAATAAAAATTCAATTTGGAAAAAAAAAGAAAAAAAAGAATTTTATTGTCAATGTTGTTGCTGTTATTATTATAGATAACGTCGCAGAATATAGGCTGTTCCCAGTAAAGCTGCTTTTTGTAATTGGCTGATGGTGATTTCTGTGGCACCTATGGTGTTGAGGTGCTCTTCAAGTTGTTTTGGAATTGCACCTAGGGCGCCAATTACCACTGGGATTATTTTGGTCTTCTTCTGCCACAGCCTTTCAATTTCAATTTGTAGATCTTTGTATTGTGTTAGTTTTTCTATTTCTTTTTCTTCTATTCTGCTATTCCCTGGTATTGCTATGTAGATTAAATTAACTTGTTTTTCTTTCTTCTCAACTATAGTTATATCTGGTGTATTGTGTGGCAGATGTTTGTTTGTATTCAGAAGTCCCTTATTATTATTATTATATTTTATATTTTATATCCCGCTCTTCCTCCAAAGAGCCCAGAGCGGTGTACTACATACTTAAATTTCTCCTCACAACAATCCTGTGAAGTAGGTTAGGCTGAGAGAGAAGTGACTGGCCCAGAGTCACCCAGCAAGTATCATGGCTGATTGGGGATTTGTAGTCAGAAGTCCCATAATATTTTTGCATCTTCATTTTCTACCACTTTTTCAATTTTATGGTCCCGCCAATCTGTGGCTACAGGTAGCCTGTATTTTTGGCAGATGTGTGTATCATCCCTGCTACCTTGTCATGCCTTTGTTTGTAGTCAGTCTGTGCAATCTTTTTACAACAGCCGATTAGGTGGTCCACTGTTTAGGTGGTCCCATCTGCTTCTTTACAAAGGTGGCACTTGCTGTTTGTTGTTGATTTTTCGACTTTTGCTCTTATTGCATTTGTTCTTAGTGCTTGTTCTTGTGCAGCCAGTATTAAACCCTCTGTTTCTTCAAGTTGCCATTCTTAAGCCATTGCCAGGTCTTGGTGATGTCTGCTTTTCCACTTATATTGTGCAAATATTGACCATACAGTGGCTTATTTTTCCATTTTTCTGCTCGATTCTTGACTTGTTCTTTCTTGTAGGCCTGCTTTGTTTCATTGGTGTTGAATAATTTCTTGTTATTGACCATTTTAAGTGCATCTTCTTCACTGTCCTTGATATATTCTTCAAGGCCTCTTTTCTCCTCCTCTACTGTTTGATGGACTTGCAGCATTCCTCTTCCACCTGAGCTGCGAGGGAGATATAGCCTATCTACATCACTGCGAGGGTGCAGAGCATGTAGATAGGCTATACCTCCCATGCAGCTCAGGTGAAAAAGAATGCTGCAAGTCCATCAAACAGTAGAGGAGGAGAAAAGAGGCCTTGAAGAATATATAAATGACAGTGAAGAAGATGCACTTAAAATTGTCAATAATTTACTACTACTAATAATAATAATAATAATAACATGCCCATGTTAAATGGCTTAACATGGGCATGGGATAGAAACTATCTCACCTTAGAAAGCCCATTTCTGGGGTGATTTTTCTCCCATTTAACTTGTGATGGGAATGGGATAGAAACCACCCAGCCACAGGAATTCCATTAATCTCTGGGATGATTTTTCTCCCATTTGACTTATAATGGGAACAGGATAGAAACTACCCCACCATAGAAAGTCAATTCATTTTGGGGTAGTTCTCTATGCTGTGCCATATTTTCCTTAATAACATAAATATAAGTGGTGAGGGGCCATACTTGTGGATATATCGTTTACCAGAGTGCAAGCAAATGTTCAACATGGGCAAAGCTGGGAGTGCAGTGATTTGCTTGTTTACACACTTTGAGGTGGAAATCTACCCCAAAATCTGGATGAGGGTGAATGACTGGACTTGGTTCTAGTTCCCCATTTCTGTGTACATTTCATTGGCCATTACTAATTAGGGATGTGCATGGAACCAGTCCCGTGCACTCCTGGGAGGTGGTTGCTTTAAGGTGCAGGGAGCGTATCCTTACCTCTCCCACTGTGTTTCCCATTGGTGCTGCTTCCAGAACTGATGTGGGGTGGCTGAGTACCTTCTTGCTGCCCTGGTCAGCGTAATAACTGAAGTGGCTGGTGTGCGTGCGCATGTCATACATGCACAAGCATGCCAGCCACTTTCGGTATTATGCTGACTGGGGTGGCAAGACTCAGCCGCCCCGTGTCAGTGGTTTTGGCAGCAGCGCTGGCAGGGGATATGCGGTGGGGGAGGTAAGGAGACCCTCCCCACGCCTTAACGCAACCACTCCTGCTTCCAAACCAGCTTGAATGCTGGCAGCACTGGCGTTGCACCCAGAGACATAAGTTTGGGGTGGTATAAAAGTATGTTAAATAAATAAATAAATAAATAAATTTCAAACCAGTTCAGCGCTTCAGAAAAGGAGTGCTGAACTGGTTCTGTGCACATCCATATTATTAATGTCCACAAGCTTGGCTTGTGGTTCTCATCATGGCCTCCTTTATCATTACCCAAATATGTTTTTTCCATCTTTATGTTTTGCTGACCCTTTCAGATTTGGCATCCGTGGTTTTGGGGTTTTTTGTAACTGCTGTTCATCAAGATCGTGCTAAATTTCCAAGCAACAAGTATTTTGAGACACTGGGCCTTGTGACATCTTCCAGCTTGCCTGTGATGACTTGCCACCAGTTGCTGCTCAAAGCATTATCTTTTTGATAGTTTTTCTGACAATACAAATACAGAAATCCTGGTTTTGAGTCAAGTTCCTTATGGTATTTTTTCATGACCTCTAAGCATTGATTTCCTTAACATTTTATAGTTCTACATGATTTAATTTCCCTTCTTAATGGAGAGAAGAGGGTTTTATATGTCCCTGAATTGCGTGCATATTTGCATGCTTCCCCTGCCTTTTTATTTGCTGAGGCTGTTCTCACGTGCAGACAAAACTGGGCTAGAGAAACCACGCTCGTTCTTGCCCATGCGTGAGAACCAGTGGGACTGTGCCTGACCCAGGTGGTCCCTTGGCGGCAAACCCGCCAAGCCATCCATCCTCTTCTCACTGATCACTTCCCAGTGAGACATTGGGGGAATTCCCATAATGCAGCACAAGTCAAGCACTCCCAGCACCCCGACCCTCCGTGCTGCCAGAGAAGGCACTGCATGTCTAGGAGCACGATCTCCATGCCCAGACCAACAGAGTGGATCATCTGAAGGGAGGTGAGCTTTTTGAGGCTTCCTCCACTGCCCCTTCAAGCCCTTCCTCGTGGATCATGAAAATCTGCTTACCTGTTACTGCTATAGAAGAAATCTTGACTCAGAAGTGAGCCAGGAGGCGATATTCTACTTGCTAGTTCAATGAACAGATCCTGTGTGTGGATCCATTTGAAGAGCAACTCCAGTTTCCACATTAAAAGGGGGAACATACTTTATGTGACAAAATGTGGAAATAAGGCAGATAAACATACTGTAACTGAGTTAAAATGCATGCAGTTAGAATTATATAGAGAAACATGGAAAATAACTTGGATATTTTCAACCTCTAGTTTCATTCACCAGGAGCCCCTGGTGGTGCAGTGGTAAAACTGTTGCCCTGTAACCAGAAGGTTGCAAGTTCGATCCTGACCAGGGGCTCAAGGTTGACTCAGCCTTCCATCCTTCTGAGGTCGGTAAAATGAGTACCCAGAATGTTGGGGGCAATATGCTAAATCATTGTAAACCGCTTAGAGAGCTCCGGCTAGAGAGCGGTATATAAATGTAAGTGCTATTGCTATTGCTATTGCTATTCAGTTATCCATAATGTGGGGCCCCATTCATGGATGGTGTTTGGGACTGTTTTATGTCTCAGTACAGTGCCCAGGCAACCATCCTGACACTAGATATTGCTCCACTTTGACCTTTGCTCTGCTGCATTTCAGTTGTCCTGATCTTATGTCCTTATGCTGCTGGGGGTATCTAAAACAAAGCTGGCACTGTTGTGCAAGAGTGCATTTGTACTAATATATAAAATTGCACAATCATGCTTGCATGATGCTACTGCAGTGTCACACAAGCACAGTTGTGTAATTTTACATATTTGTGCATGAGTGCACCTAAACAACAGCACTGGCTTTGTTGTAGATGCCTGCGGTGCAGCAGCTTTGCAGAAACATCCACGGTTCATTGTGGAACATGTCAGCCAATATCTTTTGCCTGGAGTTAATAATAAGGATTCTAATTATGGCAGTTGATAAATAAACAAGATGTTGAGTGAGAACTATGAGTGGGAAACAAAACAAACCCGTTCAACAACCCTTATATGTTTAATGGGTTATTTCATTTTTTAAAAAAAACTTTCAGAACTGGATAGGGGGAAAAAAACCTGTTAACAAGCATTTGGACAATCCATAGCCCCTTCTGAATATTTCATATTCAGTACTTCCATATAAAGCTTTTAACAACACAGATACAGGTATGACTGAAGACAATGCATAACTATGTATCCTGCCCACTTTTGAATACCGTTGGAATTACATTCCATACTAACTTCGTAATGTGCTTTGTGGCATTTCTAGAAAAGTACTGTAAATCACTATCTTTCAGAGAGTATTAATTCCAGTTCAAATTCTTCTCTGGTGCTTTGTAAAGAGATCTGTCATATCCATCACCCATTCTTTCTGAATGACCAATTAAAAATTAATCACTAATTGAAACATAGAAGTGCACCATAGCTCAGACTACAAATGAACATGAAGTTACTTAGAAAAATCTCAGTCAGAATCCCAAGATAGACTCGTCCCAGAGCATTTCCTCCTCTGTTGGTCCGTGGGCTTCAGCCTTTTTTTTCTCCTTCTTGTGTCTCCTGCTCTCCTTTTCAGAAGAACTCTCTTTATTTCCTTTGTCTTTACTGTGCTTTGATTTTCACTCAGTCACTGAAATTGCATTATCTTTCTTTCGCTTTTGGTTCTCACTGTCCTTTCCTGAGTCTGTTTCTTCTTCACTGTGCTGTTTTCTTTTGGGCGTTGGAAGCTGTTGATGAGGATTCTCGTCACTCTCTGGTACATTCTTTCTCTTTTTTGTGCATCTTTGGCAGCTTTCAGCTTCTTCTATGAGAACTAGAGCTATTCTCTGCAGACACGGGCTTGCATCCATCACTGGATTCAGCAGATGATGGGGCACAATTGTCAACTTCTTATGTCGTCAAGTGAGACGTCTGCTTTTTTGAATAACATTCTGTGTTGCATTGAGACATAGGAGCATTTTCTAGTTTTAGCAGGTCCTCATGAGCTGGTGACCAATGTGACAATCTGTTTTCAACAGAATGTGAAGGTGCACACATTTCTGGGGAAAAACAAAGGGAATGCTGATCTGGTTCATAAGTATCATAGGAAAACTGGTCTTGGTTAAATGCAAAGTCCTCCTCATGACCATTGATGGCTTCAAACTCTTCATTTTGAAACTCATCTTCTGGCTTCCTAAAATTAGTTTTTGGTTCCAGTCCTCTTGCTTTTTGCACTTTAATGTAATCTGCCAGTTCATCTTGGAAAGAATTGTATGTTTTCTTGGAGTTCTTCATTAGATTGACAACCATGGTTTCTCTACAAAGATCAAACAAAAGAAAATGTGAACCAAATTGACACAAAAAGCTTTTTCTAAATAAATATGCTGATTCACATTCTGCACAGCAAAACACAGATGGCTCAGCACCTGCCACACTGTTGTGTGCATCTCAAACTCCACTGGGGCTGTTGTGGAACAGGAGGACTTAAAAAATTGTGCAACTGTGTGACATAGCACTCATTGGAAATCATGGGTGTTGCACTGTACAACGGCGATAGCACAATTTTAAGTTGCAGTGGAACAGCCTTGTTCTGCAACAGTGTGGCCAGGGTTTGAGCATATGCAGCGGCATGGGCAGTGCTGAACTATCCACATTTCACTGTGCAGGAAGTGAGCCAGCAGCGAGGAGAAAAATAGAAGCGGCTCTGAGCCATAATTATCTCAGAATGACTGAAGTTTTACCTTAGCACCACCAAGACAAATAAAGTCTAATCCAAAACAAGTTAGCTTGGAAGTAAGTCCTACTGAGTTCAGTGGACTTTACTCTCTCATACATAGGTTCAGGATTGCAGCCATGGTCAACTGAACCTATTTTTGGCAACTTATTTTTGTCAGCTTAGCACAGCTGAGAAACAACATACATAGACAATTATGCCCACCATGCACTCAGTGGAATCCTTCAGAGGAGTGGAAAGGCCTGATATTAGAACCAGTGGCTCCCTATCCCTATTAGGAATGTGCAAACACATTTGAAGCTGAACCCGTTCAAAAATGAACGGGTTTGTTTGAAGGCTTGGGCTCGAGCCAAACCACCCTGGTTCGGCTCAACCCTGGATTGAACCCCACTGGCTCATTCGCGAATGAAATTTTAATTTTTTTTAAAAAAACTTACCCCCTCGGGGGTGTGTGTGTTCTCCGAGGTGGTGGGGGTGTCCGCGAAGGTTTCCCTTCCCCCGCCGGCCTTCCCACCTTCAAAAACAGCCCCATTTGGGCCTTTCTCCCCACTGGCGTGGTGGCCATTTTGGAAGCCTCCGTGATTGGGGAATGGGACCATTTTTGAAGGTGGGAAGGTTTGCACGGGGAGGGGGAACCTCCGTGGACCCACCCCCCGAGAACCTCCCTGAGGGGGTAAATTAATTTTTTAAAACATTTCATTCACCAACATGCCCCCGCACCCCAGACTGCATTGCAGGAGGGGGGTGTTGAAGGGGTGCTGGACCAAACTGGCCTGGTCTGGTTCAGGTCAACTTCGAACTTGAACTGAACCAGACCAGCCGGTTCCTTGCACACCCCTAATCCCTATTACAATCAAATGGAGAAACTTCCTGTGCTGGGGTAAATGAAATTAATACAAAGGCTGAAACTTGGCTGAGTGAGATGTTTGAGACTGGTATTCTGAAGTCTCTCCAATGTATCATCTCTCATGTTGCTATAGAGAAGCAAAAAAGGAGACAAAGTCTCACAGCGCTGTGAGGCCCTCCCTTGTCTGGGAAGAAGCTCTTCTTCCCGTGGCAGTGGAGGAGGTGTAAGCCAGCCAGATCATTTTCTCCATCCTCCCCAGTCGCTGTTGGCAGCACGACCCCCACTTCCCATCTGAGACTGAGGAGGAGCAGGAAGCACTTCCGCTTCCTGGACTTTCTCAGCCCTGGATGGAGTGCGGTGATGGTGGCAGCCTCCAGAATGAATAAGTAGCCCCAGTACCACCACTACCAAAACTGTCCCGGACTGACAACAGCCTGGTGTGGGACTACTTTGAACTCTGCCATGGTGACCCACACCATGCTGCCTGCATCCATTGTAGCTCAGCAGGGTGAAGCACCCCAAGCGTATTATTTATTTATTTATGTATTTATTTACTTACTTAATTATATTTATTTAACCTATTTTTATACCACCCACAACCTGCGTCTCTGGGCGGTTTACAGTTAAAATTGTTTAAACATTAAATCAATAAAATAATCAAAATCATTCAAACATTAAAACCATTAACATTAAAATCATTAAAAAACCCAACATTAAAATATTAAAACTATAAAACTATATGATGCTGTCAGAGATGCTGCAACACCCGCAACGCCATCACCTGGGGGTTCCTGCTCCTGCTGGCAGCAATAGGCCGGGTGTGTCCTCGGTTAGCGGCAAGGCTCCTGCTCCTGCACCCAAGCTAGGGAAGTTGCCTGCGCAGGGGGCACAGTCGGTAAGCAAGTGGTCTGCTCGCTCAGAGCCTCATCTCATCACCCGGGCCATTGGGGAGATGAACGCTTTGGAAAACCAGCCATTCCAGGTGGTGAATGCTTCTGACGGCTTCCCTCTGACTACAACATCCCCTCACACACAACTTTCAGCCTGTGGGTGGTGCCCTCCCTGTACCAGGCCCTGTACCTGACACTAGTCAGGAACTTACATTGTGGGGAACACACTGGTTGAATTGGGACCAGCACTGAGGGCCCAAAGGGCTAAGCTTAGGCCTGTACCTGGGATTGTCATTTTGTAGGCAAGTGGAGGGTGAACTTTGGCTCTGCTGAGCCAAAGTAACTGAATGGAATTGTGTGTTCTATAGTCAAGGCCTGACAAGAAGAGAAAAGACTCGCCCCTCCTGGCTCTGAAACTTGTTTATGCATTTTGCTATGCCAAGGGTAATCATGCGACCCAGTTTGAAATTTGCTAATGTTGAGAGTAATCATATTTAAAAGGTCTTAGGAAGCAACACATAGATATCAGTACCTACATATTTTAGGGGTACATGATATTCACACAATTAATTGCTAAAACCCTTTGCATATTCTCTCTTAACACATTTCTTGGGACTAAAAGGCAACAACTCTGCTTTGAGATTACCACAAACCTGTCTATCTGGACAGAGACAGGAATGTTTTGAGAACATCAAAAGGGAAACAGCTCCATCTGATTCAGTAAACGAGTGCCGGATATGAACCCCCCAAATAGTAGTCTCCTTCACTAAATATGGTAAGAGGGTTTTGGGGGGAACCGGAGTTGCTGATATCAGACTGCAGACACAGAGAGAAATGATATGACTGTTTCTGATATGAGATATGGATAACGCGCCTGGAAAAGGAATAAAGAGGCCACACACACTCACACACCCAAAAAAGAAAGGTCAGACAGGGAGGAAGAGATGAAGTAGGGGGGGTCTCTCCACTCAATCCACCCACCAGCACCCAATAAGGGAGGACAAGGGAAGGCATGCTCTCACTCCATGGGAGGAGTAGCATGTAGCCCCTATCCTATGAAGGCAACTCGTGCCTAGCAGATTGCTGAAGTTGCTCTGGTCTCTAAGATCGGAGGGACTTCCATTCCTGCATATTCAATTACTCTGCCAAGCCACCTGGACAGGTGGAAGCCTCTCTGTGCACTCAAGCTCTCCATTCCTGAATCTCACAGCGACTCCCCTAGTGATAACCTCATCCACAGAGACATCACAACAACCCTCTGCTGATTCAGGAGAAGTGTCACCCATAGTGCTTGAGCGGGGAATTGACCTGCTTCTGACCAGCAAGGCGCAACTGAACATCATGGGAGACTTAGAACTTCCCATGGCCCAATGCATATCCAGGCCCCTACTGATGCATTTTCAGACATAGGCGCCCAGACCAACCCGGAAGTTGCAGAAGATACTACTACATTGGGTGTAAGGCCCGGTTCCCGCCCCCCACTCAAGATAGCACACCAGAGCTGAACCCTCAAGATAGCATACCAGAAGCGGAGAGCACGATGGCCTCTCTTACCACCCTGCTTGGGCTGGATCCAGATCAGCTGGTCGAAAGGACAGAAGTGACAGTGAGCGCCCAAAATTTTGATAGCACTCCACCAGACATCCAATGATATTCAGCAGACCAGCGTAAAATTGAGGTCCTCACGTGGAATGTCAATGGCTGGCACGCTTCTATCTCAGACCCCTCTTTTAGAATCTATTTAGCCTGCCATGATATTATACTGATACAGGAATCCTGGACTACCGGGGACCTTTCACTCAATGGCTTCCATTCATATACTGTTGGAGCCGTACCCGGGGTAGGCCGTGGCAGATGCAAAGGAGGTTTGGGTGTGCTTATTGCTACCTCGCTGCGCGCATCCTCAAGACTGCTTCCACCAACTAAGCAATTTGCGATGGCTGTCCTGGTCCAATTCAGCCGATGCAAACTGCTGATAATTAACATCTACCTCCCTCCTCAATGCAGAGAATCACAGGTCAGAACTTTGTGGACTGAACTCTTATGTAGCAGATCTCATCTACTCCAATCCCAAAGCATATGTGGTGCTGGGCAGTGACTTCAATGCTAGGATAGGCCTGGATGACTACACCTTATATTCTCAACATAGGGCCTATCCACCCAGCACCGAGGCAGACAGACCCCCTCTTATCTGCCCTTCCAAGGATCAAAAGTCAAACTATGCGGGTCTCTGCCTGAGCCAAATGGCCACAAGGCCTGACCTCTCCATTCTGAACGGCTCATTCGAAAAAGACCACCCTGCCAAGTTCACCTTCCTCGCCAGCACCAGAATGAGCTTGATTGACTATTTCATCACATCAGGGAACCTACTTCCGTTAGTGGAGGGATGGAGGTTATTCCTAAATTTGATAGTGACCATCTCCCTATCTCGCTACTCCTAAAACCATTCATTCATCAATCACACATTGAGAATCAATACAATCCTTCTATATTTTCAGCAGAGGGAGTATATTGCCGCGCCAAATGGTCACCACGGCTGGATCAAGAGCTTAGTGAACTACTTGCTTCTGACTGTTTGCATTCTATACACTCATCTAAACAATGACCCTACTACGCCTCTGGAGTCATACAAAGCATTAGTCCGGGAACTACACCAGCTCCTCTCTTGCAGAACCCATGAACCTCGTGCCCTGCATCAACCGCCTTCCAAGCACTGGTTTGACAAGGATTGTGTTACTGCCAAAAAAGCTCTCACAAACACCTATTTTTGCCTGATCAAGTTTACAAAACCAGCACTGATTTGAGGGCTGCACAGAATCTTCTTCAGCAGAAAAAGCAGTATAAACTTCTGCTGGTCCGCAAGAAAAAAGAGGCCATGAAACAGGCCTGGATGGGATTAATCCAGGCTGCTAGATCTAGGGATTTGGCCATGTTTGGGCGTCTCACAAAGTCCTCTCCCAGTCATGGACCAAATCATCTGGACTGCTACATTCATCCAGGGACCTGGGAGAAACACTTTTATGATTTATATAAAGATCCCACTGCTGCTTTCAGAGTTTCCTCTAGTGCTATTAAGGACACCCCAGTGTGGGCCCCGGTGTCAGTCTCAGAGATCCACAGCCTTGTTGCCCAACTGAGGCCAGGAAAGGCTCCAGGGGAGGACCTCACTCCACCGGAGGCTGTCAAAAACAACCTGGATTGGTGGGCCCCTATTTTGGCATTGCTCTTTACCTCCATCGACACAAATGGCCAAATCCCCAAGGACTTGTAATTGTCCCCATCTTCAAAAAAGGGCAAGAAAGATGATCCTGCCAATTATAGACCTATCAGTCTACTTAATACCATTAATAAACTGTACACAAGACACCTTTATGGGAAACTTAGGGATTGACTAGAACAAGAAAAGCTCCTTGCGGAGGAACAAGCAGGGTTTAGGGAATGGCGCTCTACTATTGATCAATGCCTAGTCCTACAGCACCTCATTGAGAAATATTCCTCGGCTATAATAAAATTGATGATGAGAAATATTCCTCCGGTAGGGTGACCTCACTATATGCTGCCTTTATTGATCTCAAAGCAGCATGTGATTCCATCTCATATGCCAAATTATGGGAGAAGCTGGAGGCCTCCACAATTGACTGGCGCCTGCTACACCTCATTTGAACCCTGCACCTAGATACTTCGCTCAAAGTGAGATGCAATCCACAAGGTCACCTTACAAGTGCTATTCTAACACAGAAGGGCATCAAGCAAGGATGTATTCTGGCCCCACTCCTATTCAATTTCTATAGCAACTCAATGGTCGGCCAGCTCAGCAATACTTATTTTCACCCTCCAAAGCTCGCGGGGAGACATATAGCCATCCTATTATATGCAGATGATGCGGCCATCCTCTCAAGGACCCCCACTGGCCTTAGAAGAGCGCTGAGGGCCCCGTTGCTGCATTGTAAGGAAGAATGCCTGGAAATCAATTATCACAAAACTAAAATCATGGCCTTTGCTAGGAGGCCCAAGATCTTCTCCTGGAGGATCAAGGGACATAAAGATCGAACAAGTGACTCATTTTAAATACCTGGGAGTAGTCTTTCACTCTGGTGGCTCTAGAAAAGCCCACGGAGACCATGTGGCCTTAAATGCTCAGAAAAGCTCCTCTGCTATCCTTCAGTTCATGTGTGCAAGAGGAGGCCACTCTTTTCCCGCCGCTCTCAAACTGTTCCAAGCCAAGTCATTATCTCAAATACTCTATGGCACCCAGCTGGGTCCCTTTCCAAATATTATGACCCTGGAACATGTACAATCTAAGTTCTTGAGGGTAGAGCTTCGAGTACCAAGATGTGTCTCCAATTCCACTCTTCACCTGGAGTCAGGCCAGATCAAGACTGAGGCTAGGGTGTGGATGGCCACTCTCTCCTATTGGCTTAGACTATCCTTTTGCCCAATTGGCCTTGCCCCGCTAACCCTTCATGATGATTATCAATCTACCTGGGCTCAGGCAATTGAGACAAGGCCTCTCCCTCCGTCCCTGCTCACCAAGGGCTACGATCAGGCAAAAACAATAATTAAGCAGCACATTACAGACACTGAGCACCAAATGGACATCAGCAGTGTCTCAACATTTTATATCAATGAAGAACTTAGATATCTGACCTCTCCTGCAGCATACCTCACTCAATTGGAGCTCCCAAACCAAAGAAGGGCGTTCACTTTGGCCCATTGCCATGGTCTCTCCTCAGCAGTACTGGAGGGCTGTTACAGAAAGACCCCATTTGCTGAGCATTTATGCCCCTGTGGCTTGGAACAGATCAGAACTATTGAGCATGTCCTTCTATTTTGCCTGTTCTATAGAGACATATGTGCTGCCCTAATTTCCCCATTGCTAAGTAAGTTCCCGGGACATATGAGTCAATTCTATAATCATTTATTGCTCTCTGACTCTAACTCTGCCATTACAAAGAACGTTGCCAAGTTCTGTGCCGCTGCGATTGGCATCCAGCGAAGGATGATAGGCGATGAGCCCCCCTAATCTGACTCTTGATTACTGTGGATTGATATCGCACTCGCCCACGCCTCTATACCCATTGTTTTATTGCATTATATTGCATTTTATTTACTGCATTTTATTGCATTCCATTGTCTTTTTATTGCTTTGTATACTATACAGTTTTATACCCTCCCTTTTTAACTTATTACCACATTTTATCTTCTTTATTTTTTAATAACTTTAGTACAAATGTGTATTTTTAGTTATAGTTTTAGCCTTTTGACGACAAATTAATATCTATTATTTTTAAAAAATCTTAAACTGCAATCATCCTTAATTTTAGCTTTGTTACCTGTAATTTTTAATGTGTATTAATTTTATGCTGGTCTCTGACCATAATAAAGGATTAATTGATTGACTGAATCTCACAGCCGATGCTGGCCTACAGGACCCGGTAATTATACTTGCAGACATTGCCTTCAGCCCAGCATCTTCTAAGCGAACATCCCTGCCCAACTTCACACACACACACCACTTTCTCTCTCCTTTCTGCTTCCTAGAAAGGTCTCGGTCTCTACTCTCTTCCTTAGGTTGTGTCTGTCAGCTTTCACTGAGTCAGCGTACTCACTTTAGCCTGCTCTCCCTATTCTTCCTCCCCTTTCTCTGTTCTCATCTCATTCACTCTGGACTGTTGGCCGGAGGCCAGCATGGGCACCTCCTCCCATCTCTGCTCTTTCCTCCTCACCCATCCCCTCACCTTCTCACACGTGGATTTTTGCTCTCTTTTCTCCCTCTCTCTGCTTAAAATCGAAACTATAATTGTTGTGTCTTAGCTAAGAACAACTGCAAGATAACACACATACAGGGTTCATTGCTAGTGAGAGAGAAAATGATTTCAACTGCTCTTTATTGCTAGTGAGAGAGAAAATGATTTCAACTGCTATTCATTTCTAGTGAGGGAAAATTATTTTAACTGCTATTGAAAACACTACACTACACTGAGGTAGAAAACCAATTGATTGATTTTGCTTAACTGCTTAGATGTAACCATTTGCCTTAATAAAATTTATAAAACTGCAGTTGTGTGTGATGTCTCTTCTCTTCCTCACTCCCGATTGATCCATCACCTCAGAGCCGAACCAGGGGTAGCCTCTGTTGGCTAAGATGGGAGGGGCTGTGTGCTCCCTCTCTCCTTTGCAGAGAGGGCATTGCAGCCTGCTTGCAACAACATACAAACTAATCCTCTTTCAATGCTCCAAGGCTTTCCATCACATGAAAATGGTGGGGTTCATGGTCACCAACAATGCTGCCAATATCAGTAAGGCAGCTGAGCAGGGTTAGTTTGTGTCCATTGATTGTGTGGCATACACTCTGAACCTGGTCATGTGGGATGCACTTGGCCCTTCTGGGGTTGCAACCAGGTGAGACATGCATGCTGCAGGTGCTGGGCACCATCTTGCTGCTGCTACGGCTGCTCTTGTGGAGAGCTGCCGCAAGATAGCACCTTTCTCCTACTGGAGCAAAAAGGGTAGGTGGATGCTCAAGGAGAGGCAGCTTGAGCTCCATCTACCTGAACACCTGTTCCTCAGGATGTTCCGACCTGGTGGAACTCCACCTTTCTCTTGCTCCGGTACCTGTCAGAGCAAGAACTGGCCATCCACACCCTGGAAAGGAGGCATGGCTTGGAAGTGTGCAACCTATCCAACCAGGACTGGGCGCTCCTTTCCAAGGTTTTCTTGGCACTCAAGAAGTTCTTTGTTGCCACAAACAGCTTGTGTGCCGAGACAGCAATGCTGAGCCAGGCTTTGCCAGCCGTTCTTCACCTCCAGAAGATGATAGGTGAGCTTCAGACCGAAGACTGGAGTGCTGGATTGGCTCAGCAACCCCTTGGGTGCATAGGCAGCACATTTGTCCTGCCTATGTGACCCAAGGATGAAGGGCAAAGCTGTCATCCCTGACAAGCTGCTCAGGTGGAGGGACCTCCTGGTTGCAGAGGTTAGGCAAGCAGAGAGGAGAGGAGGCTGGGGCGCAACCAGGAGGAGGGTGCTTGAATGCCTACTGCTAGTGCACAGTCAATCCCTAGCACCAGCATATCTCTGCTGTTTCCCGGTCCAGGACCATGGTGTCCCTGGCAGGGCCAAGTGAATCAGCAGTTCCGCCAATATCTACCCACCCACCCACAGGATCCTATGGGGTTTGGGGGAAAGGTTAAATTTTTGTTAAAAATTGCCCACTTGCCCATTTCTTTTGTGGACTGGGTGGTAGGTAGCACCCACCATGCAACCCACTTTGGTATCCCTAGGAAAGACCCATGAAGAACAATGGGGTGATTTGAGTTTCCTATTGTTCCCTATGGATGAATGAGTCGAATCGATTTGGGTTGATTCATTGAAACAGCTGGCAATGGCCACTGTTTCAATGAATTGATTTGAATGTTTTGCGATTTGATTTGAGTTCAAATTGAATTACAAAATCAAATTCATGTTGTTCTCTACTGAAGACATTTACTTGACACTTGAGGACACCTGATCTTGAAGAGCTCATTGGGCAGAGATCAATACTAGTAGAATTGTAACTGTTTCCTAATATTGGGCATAGATCGGTACAAAGCATATCAGGGTCAAATTAGGCTCAGAAGGAGAAACTGAAACCAGAGGCATCCCCAAATGCACAAGCATGACACCAGAATCAGGGTGGACAGTCTATACAATAGTGACAATATAAATGTTTGGAACAATATGCTTCTTGCCAGATACTGAACTAGCATAGGAAGACAATCTGCCCATGCTGCAAGGGAGTGCTTTCCTGCTCATTTCTCTTTAGGGAACATTATCTGAGGGGATCCCTCCTTCACTCTTTTACATCTTACAAGGTTCACATCAATAATACCAATCCAACAAAGTCATCCTGCCAAAGAGAGGAAAAGTAAATGTCAGGAAAATACTGATACCACTCAAGGATCCCAGCATCAGTATACTGGGTGATAAATTTAGAAAGGAATCTGTAAACTGGATAAATGGACACCAGCATCTATTGACAAGAAATACACACATACACAACTTCACAGCCCAAATTGTCAATGCAACTTCAGAGCTACTGATGAACAGCTGGGAGAACACTTACTTAATCTGATGCTTATTTCCTTGCATGTGAGACTGGTACATTTCTATGGATGTGAGACTAATGCTGCATATGGGGCACACATAGTTGCCAACCCCAACTGCTAAAAAACACAACAGAACAATGTTTAGAGAGGATGCAATAAATATGACCTCCCTCCCCAGCATCTTGTCCCTTTTGTGCAGGACATTTTTGCCAAGAAGCCGAAAAGGTCCAGAAAAAAGTCTCACATTGTCTTGCAGCTGCACAACAACACATATGTGACAACAGGTATAAAGACTGCACACCCAAAACAGAACAAAAACCGATAACAATTATTGCTAAAACAACTGGAAAAACACAGATCTCCATATACAAATACAGTACCTAGTGCCTTAGGAATTAATGCTATTACTGATTGAAATATATAATGTGATAAATCTGTTGCTGGAAAGGACTCTACTGATTCTGGGGATGGAATATCTGAATGCTCATTCATGTAAAAATAAATTCTACACATTGATAAGTAACAAGTTATAGAAAATGTGAGACTTTCCCCCCCTGCTATGTTGGTTTCATTTGGGCAAGGACTTTTTTCATGCTGCAGGGGAGGGTTCAAAAATTCAATGCCCCACCTGCAATATGAAGCAATGCAGTCCAGCCACAGTCACTGCACCATATTTACTTATAATAAAGTGAATATCCCGCTTTTCTCTGCAAAGCAGACTCAAGGCAAATTACAATTCAAATCAACAAAACAAATGAAAAATAAATACAATAAAAAGCACATGGTGCCTTCTCATCATACACTCATGCTCAGTTAAGACAAAGTGGACGAAGTGTCTCCTCTCCATACTGTTTGTTTACCATTGGCCTTGGATTCCATAGGGATTGCCTCGCTCCCTATCTCGGCCATCAGCTTCTTGCGTGCTTCGTTCCTCTTGTGCTTCTTGCCCACATAATGCTGACGAGCCATGAGTGGGTTGTTAGAAGATGCTGAGCAGAGCTTACAATACTTCTCTGGGTCATCCAGATCCAGTGTTATGCCAGAGGATGAAGATGGGTCTTCAGCATCAGTCTCCTGTGAGGTCTTCTCAGCAGTTGACTCTGGCAGAGCTGGAGTCACAGAAGGACCTGGGACAAAGTGGAAGAAAGGTCCATTGCAAAAGTCCATTGCATAGAATGTCTCCCTACTGAAACAGCTGAGAAGGCGGGGTGTGGGGGAAGGAGAAAGAAATGGGAGTAGCAGCCCTGCTCTCTTTGGGATGTTACATTAATGTAATTAATGTAATGGAATTAATTAATGTAAAAAATAAATAAATTAAGAGGGAATGTGTCCTTGTAGCTCTGCAATCTCAAGAAAGGTCACCTGAAACACTTGCCCCCAGCTCTTTTTAATGGGCTTCTCTCTCCCTGGTTGAGAACTAGTTTTATTGGTGGGCCTCTCTGAATGTGACTATGCCTGCAAGTGGTTGGTCACTGCTCCCTCCCTTCCGCCTGCATTGGATTAAACGGCATGGGAATGTGGGAAGAGAAGGAAGGCAATTCCTTTGGACCCCATTAGTTCTCTGATTAAAATGATACTTCTCTGATTAAAAGGAAGGTTTCACCCCAGAAAGAGGGACAGCAAATCATAGCAAATCACTGAGAACATAAAAATGACAGGGTCTTCACCTCTGCGTAGCCTGCTGAGCCTGATCTCCTGAAAGCTGCTTCAGTTTCTTGGTGTGGATCTTTCCCAGGTAGTGGGACTGAGCAACAATTGTGGATGTGAAGATCATATTGCAGAGCCTGCAGTATGTGTTTCTGTCCACATTTGGGTCCATCTGAAACCAAAGGAGGCATTTAATTTGCTAGTGTTCAACTGAGGAGTTGTGCCCTGATGATATTCTCTCTTTTTCGAGGGCAAGAGGAAAGAAAATGAGAACGTGGGCATACATGGTAAAAAAATGAGAACAAAAACTGAGTGGGTCCCATGCTGCGGATTGTGGTTAAAAAGCTCACCCCTGGTCTGAAAAGGTTGGTAATTACATGTTAATAAGCAACTATCCATAGAACAGCATTGTTAATGCAGTGGAAGAGTAACATCACCTGGAAATTCACGTATTGTTTCTTCTGCTTATTGGGTTCCTTTCCCTCCTCTTGTTCACTGCGCATTTGTAAATAAAGTCAGACTTTTTGAGCATGCCTTTTACCCTGGAAAATATAGGCCATCGTTTAAAATCAGGATCTACCTATTTTTCAGAAGACACATAGACTTCAACACTCGCAAATTTTGAGGAGAGTTTGCATTTCAGAGGAGGGGGACATCACCAGAGGGTACATCTTTACCTGCTCTCATGGCTCATACCTGATTCAGAAAGCAGCAGCACAATATATTTGGGACAGAGGTGGCATGTGTGCAAATCTCAAGCCAGACATTCTTCTGTGTAAGCTCCCATTAACATGAATGAGACCTGTGTAAGAGCACTCTAGTGATCTACTACAGTTCCCATTTGGGCAGGTAAACGCCCTTATGAAATGCACCCAGAAATGCCAAGTTGGTTAGGCAGGAAATAAAATAGACAGGACAAATGAGAAGACAGAACATCGGATTGACAACTAGAATAGTTAAACTGGCAGTAAAAGGTCTGAATGCTTGCTTGCTCAATTTGAAAGGTGAGGTCCATAAAACGTGTGGTTAAGTCTCTAGGTCAAGGGGGGAAATCCCCCAAGAGTCAGAGAGTACGACTACAAAAAGTGTAGCACTATGTGGATGCCTGCTTGTTCAGTTTGTAAATACAGAGCTATTACAAAAATGCTGCAAGTCTCCAGTACTCTTTCCTCACAAGGAAACAGACTAGGAGTGACTATCCCTGGATTTTCTCTTTGTTTGGGGAAAAAGGAGTCATAAAAACTGCTTTGTAAACTGTTGTTACTGAAAAGCAGCATGGAAATATGGACGATGATGATAACAAACACTACTACTATGTTCTATCTCAGGGCTGCACAACTCAAATGCCCTGGTGGGCCGGAACCATCCACAACTTGATGTGCAGGGGCCGAGCTCAAATTTTTAGCACATTATGACATTAAAATTAAATATTATTAGTTACTTGTGGATCTCTTCTCCTTGTCAATGGACCCATGGTTTCAACCAAGGACAGTGGCCAGAGAATAGGTCCTATCACTGCTCAATCAGTGGGGCCCCTGGAGTGCATGCCAGGCCAGCCCCAAACAAATGCCAAGTCCTCTCCTCTCCCTAAATTGTTGTTGCTTTCTTGCTGTAATGCTTGGCATGCTTACATGGGAGTAAGCCTCACTGGGCACACCATGGAGCATATTTCTGAGAAAGCATGCACAGGATGGCGCTATAAGGTAGTTTCTTTGCTGGTCAAATGACCGTAACAATAAGGTAGTTTCCAGCTCCAGTGTTGCTGCAGGATACCTGGGGGCCAGTAAAATAGTCCCTGCGGGCCGAATCCGGCCCCTGGGCCTTATGTTGTGCAGGCCTGTTCTATCTCATGCTTACCTCATAGTGTGAAATCCTTTGCGATTCAAACTGCAACACAGCCCCACAAACATTACAGAATGTGTCAGTGCAAAGTTCTTTTCTTGTTACCTCATCCAAAGTATCATCTAAAGTAAAAGGTTAAGGATACAACCATCAGTACAGAGGGGAGACTCATTTATTTATCAGTCATACTGAAAAACCTGAATGCAGGATGATGAAAACCAGGGGTGTAATAGTCTACCCATCTATGCATGGCTTCTCTGCTCCTGATGCCTGTCCTTTAAATCCAGGTCAGGCGGCTAGGAGAGCTTGCACATGCTCTTTCCAGCAGAACCAGGAAGAATGCTAAGGCACTCTGTCTTAGAGGGCTGGGGGAGAGAGGGTACAAACACAAATTGTGGCGATAGTGCTCTTTCCCTAGGCAACTGAAGATGTGTAGGCACCCAGAGCTCTTGTTCCTCAGCAAGGAGATTTTCCTGTTCCAGCCAATCCCTGTTTCCTGTACTGGTGTCTCGCATAAAGTTTGCTGATGGTGTTGAGCAAACGGATGGGTCTGTAATTGGCAGGATTATCCTTCTTGCCCTTTTTAAATATGGGGGCAATGATCACTACCCCCAAGTCCTTGGGAATTTGACCATTTGTGTCTATATAGGTAAAGAGTGATGCCAGGATAGGGGCCCACAAGTCCAGATTATTTTAACAGCCTTTGGTGTAATAAGGTCTTCACCTGGAGCCTTTCCTGGTCTTAGTTGGGCAACTAGACTGTGGATCTCTGAAGTTAACATCGGAGCCCATGCTGAAGTATCCTCAATGGCGCAGGAGGAGCTTCTACAAACGGCAGCAGGGTCTTTGTATAAATCATGAAAGTGTTTCTCCCAGATTCCTGGATGAATATGACAATCCAAGTGATTTCGGCCATAGCTGGGAGAGTGCTTTGTAAGACGCCGGAACATGGCAGAGTCTTTGGATCTAACGGCCTGAATGAGTCCCATCCAGGCCTCTTTCATGGCCTCTTTTTTCTTACGGGCCAGCAGAAGTTTGTACTGTCTTTTCTGCTGAAGAAGATTCTGTGCGGCCCACAGACCAGAGCTAGATTTATAGACTTGATAGGTGTTGGCAAGGGCTTTTTGGTGTTAACACAGTCCTTATCAAACCATTGCTTGGAGGCCGATTGACGCTGTACACGTGGCTCACGGTTCTTACGAGAGAGGAGCTGCTGTAGTTCCTAGACTAGGGCATTGTAGAGCTCCAAAGGCGCACAAGTAGGGTCATTATTTAGTAGGGATGATTGGATGCATTGCAGGTGGTCAGAGGCAAGTAGTGCTTGATCCAGTTGTGGTGACCATTTAGCATGGCAGTATGCTCTTCCCACCAAGGATATGGAGGGGTTGTAGTAGATCTCTATGTGGAACTGATAAATGAAAGGCTTCAGGAGTAGCGAAATGGGAAGATGGTCACTGTCAAATTTGAGGGTAACCTCAAATCTCTCCACCGAAGGAAGCAGGTTCCTTGAGGTGATAAAGTAATCAATCAGGCTCATTCTGGAGCCAGCGAGATAGGTAAACTTGGCAGGGTGATCATTTTCAAACGGGCTGTTCAGAATGGAGAGGTTAAGTCTGGTGGTCATTAGACTCAAACAAAGACCCGCATAATTTGACCTTTGGTCCTTAGAGGGACAGATAAGAGGAAGCCCGTTTGCCACGGGAGCAGGGCTGGGTGGATGGGCCCTCTGTTGAGTGCATGGTCGTCAGGGCCCAGTCTGGCATTTAGGTCATCACCCATCACCACAAATGCATCAGGAATGGAGAGAAGGCGATCTGCTATGTAGTTTTCAAGTTCAGTCCACATTGCTCTGACCTATAGCTTCTTACATTGGGGAGGGAGACAGATATTAATGATCAACAGTTTGCATCGGCTGAATTGGACTGTCTCCCAAGTAAAGAAAGTTCTAATGGGGGCTCAAGCAACTTTATCGGCTATTTGTTCCTTGATTGAACAAGGCATTTTGAAAATTGCTTCTCCTGACTGTGTCCCTGATAGGGAGAGGACTAAACTGAACTAAGTACTAGTTCGGTACTAAACTAAAGAAACTAAAGACCAGGTTGGCCACAAATATAACACTTTTCATGATGAGACATTAAAGCAGGAACTACCAAATATAGAGATACTCCTTTTTATTCTGAACCATTTTATGATAGGTCTGCCCTACATTTGTTGGTCCTAGGGGCATTGAAGTCCCAGTCTCTGCAAGCTGTGAAGAGGATACTCTGGTAACAATAGATGAGTTCTGGGATAGTTCTGAAATAACACTCATAGGGAGAAGTAAGATTGCTTTGACAAGGGATAAGGTAGATGAGGCTATCCTGGCTGGAAAGCCCACTTTTAAACTCCATGACCAAGTCAGTAATAGGGAGCAAGGAATCCACCAATATACTAATTCATCCTTGAGAGCTTCCAGGGACCCTGATCCCAAGGAATCTCCCATTCTTACCTTGACCAATTGGACAATAAAGGACAAAGCAGGCTCATTTTCAGGGAAAGAGGCCATCTTACAGGATTTGGGATGTAGTGCTGGAATTGTTTGAGGAAATTACTTATATAGCAGAGTATTTCAGGAGCTAACTCTTTCCCTGTACAGCAGAATTTAACAGAGTCTCAGGGGCAACAGTTTGTAAATGATAACCATGGAGATTCATGTAAGGTTAACTAATCTACATTATTCAGAAATCCATGATGATAGAGAAGACCTATATCTAACAGCTGGCTACATGTTGGTCAGAGAGATCTTTAGAAACATGCTGCTCAACGGAGGAGGAGGAGGAAGAGGAGGAGGAAGTCACTCCCAGGAAGTTCCTGAGTAGTTTATCCATAGAGGTGTCATAGAAGCAGAGATAAACAGGAAAGAGAAAGAGACCCTAACTATCTGTCTCTACTCCCAGGGCCCCTAGTGGCCATTAGGGTTACTGGTGCAAAAGGCTGATGTGGAGATCTTAGAAATCGAAGTCATACATGGTCTCATGGGCACAACAGTGCTAAGGTTTCAGTCTGAGGACATTGGTTTAAAGATTAAAAACTGCTACACATGATCTCCATACAAGGCACGGACCTGGGCCCCCAAGAACTGTAGCTCTGAGTGGGTGGGTGTGTGGGTAGAGATTTCTAATACAGACTTGTCTAGCAGAATTGCCTATCTCTGTGCCTCTGCTGGGGTACACTGTCGCTTGTCAACAGGTGTAACCTGGAGAGGACATCTTGCACCAAGTTCTGGAACATCAATTTTTTTCTGAGTCCAATTCAAAATGCTGCTGTTGGTTTGTTTTTTTAGATTGAATTCTCCATTTATTTCAGTTTTTAAAACTATATATAATTTATTTCGTAGTAACAATATTTACAAAATTCACAAGATAAAAAGGCTCTCATACATCTTCAGAAGAAAAAGAAAACATACTTTAAATCATGGAGTACATGTTATGAAAGCATGGATCTGATTTGCTAACATTATTATTCCAATAATTAATAAACAAAACCCATTTATTTACAAATTCGTCTACTATATCAACTTTCCGGTTACACCGAAGGTAATGAGTCTTAAGTTTGTCAGGACTAATTTACTCCATTCTGGCTTAGTCATGACTATAGCTGGATCAGGATTTATAGATAAGAGAATTTTATTCACATACATTCTGGTTCGGTTTTGGTTTTTACAGGTTTGGTTTGGGCTTTTTCACATACATTCTGGCCAAATTACTTTTCGGAGATTGAATGAGCCAAAAAGTAATCGAACCTGAACTGAACCAAGCTTTAACCTGTTCAAATGTGCTCCTTTATCCTCCACCCCTAACTCCCACTCTCATTTTTAACATGTTATATATTTGAGTGTGTGCTGTCTGGTATTTTAATTTCCCAAAGGGAAAAAGCCAAAACCGAACCTGTACTCAACAGAGAACTGATTCAAAGTGTAGCTAATCCTGCTTCATCAGATGCATGAAGTAAACCCATAAGTGTTAGATGTATAACATATGAACATATCAGTCAGGAGAGCTGGTCTTGTGGTAGCAAGCATGACTTGTCCCCATAGCTAAGCAGGGTCTGCCCTGGTTGCATCTGAATGGGAGACTTGATGTGTGAGCACTGCAAGATATTCCCCTCAGGGGATGAAGCTGCTCTGGGAAGAGCAGAAGGTTTCAAGTTCTCTTCCTGGCTTCACCAAGATAGGGCTGAGAGAGATTCCTGCCTGCAACCTTGGAGAAGCCACTGCCAGTCTGTGAAGACAATACTGAGCTAGATAGACCAATGGTCTGACTCAGTTATATGGCAGTCTCCTATGTTCCTAAGATGCAGTGGAAGATAAACCCAGATCAGGGAGTGAACTAGAGGTACCAGGAATGAACAGCATAACAGGGCACAACTGGGATGCTAAGCATAAATGCCACATATCTAAACATTCACTAAGTCGTGATTAGGAACTTGGGTGTCATTTTTTAAAAAAACTTCTGTTTAGTCTTACCACGGAAAGCACAAGAATCTTTTGTTTTGTTGCTTTTAGGAAAAGACAGACTTCAGATGACTTCTTTAATGTATAAAAGATGTTAAAAGATATTAAAACAAGTTACAGATTTTTCCACAAAACGTGTAAGCTAGAACAAAATGGAGCAAATGTTACACAGTATGACACACTATCTTCAGTGCTCCATTCAGAATACCAGCTGAAGGCTCTTAAATACGGAGTTGAGAAATGAAAGCAGCAAACAGAGAATAAAGCACACATTTGTTTCTTTGTTTTGTTTTTGTCTATTTGCTTCTTTTTTCATTGCACACTGCATTTGGTAGTGCACTCAAAGAGGAGGCACACCATCGTCTAGGGGGAAATGGTGAGTTGGACCCTGTCTCCTGGCCGTCCAGCTGCCCACAGGCCATGTGAATACTCTTAATCTCTTCTCTGAAAAAGGTCTGCTCTCTCCTCCTTCATGTATGGTGTAACAGAATGTTGGACTAGGTCCGGGAGGGCCCCAGTTCAAATCCCCACTTGGCTATGAAACTCACTGGGTGACCTTGGGCCAGTCACTTATATCTCAGCCTAACCCACTTCTTGGGGTTTTTGTGAGGATAAAAAGAACCTCTGGGCTTCATGGAAGAAGTGTGGAATACAACAGATATAAATAATAAATGTATCTATTATCTGTTTGCTGCGTTTGGTTGTCAGCTTCTGTATTACAGTGCCTTCAGCTGGCATACTAAATGGAGCCCTGAGGATGGTGTATTACACCAAAACATTTGTTTTGTTTTGTATGTTATGTAGGAAAATTGATGTTATTTTAATATCTGTTAATATATTTTACACATTAAAGATGTCATTTGAAGTTGGTCTTTGGAGCAGCGCAATGCATATGTTATAGCTGGTATATTGTATTTTAGGAAAACTCTAATCAAAAGTTGTTTTCCCCTCATTTAAAAATGACTGGCTAAAAAGTTACACTTTCTGTTCTGGTGAGTCCAACTGATGTGAATGTTCCATAAGCTGTTTCAATCTGAAAAGCAAAGGTGTTCTGGTGGCTGGTAACTGGTTGTGTCAGTCCATTTCTATGCTGTTAGGCTGATTTAATGTCTCAAGTGAACTATTACTGTCTGTCACAGTAGATCTCTGTTCATTGGAAGTTTCCTGTAGCTGTAGAACTCGACTTGGAGTCTCATCTCCCTCCATTGTGGTGGTCACATTGCTGTCCATGCCAATTTTTCTGATTCATTAGCTCTGTCATAACTACAGTCTCTGGCTTCACCCCAAGAGGTGAAGCTTGACTTGTATATTTAGGTCTGTTTGACCTGTATATTTAGCAAGCATTAGTAACCTTAAAAACAAACAAAACCAAAAACCAAAAAACCTCTGCTGTATAGAATATCTCAAAAAATCCTAATAGCTGTAAGTATTGGCATTTGATTAGGAACAGGCGCGTAGCAAGGTTGGAGTGGGCCCAGAGACAAGATTTTAAAATGGGCTCCTCACTGATATACACACACAAACACACTTCACAATATTTAGTGCACTCACATTTACATCCCCATTATGAATACGGTGAATATTGATATACTTATAACGATATCTTTATAAATATAATGATATGAATAGAACTATATTTATATAGTTATATAGTTAATTGCCAGAACTATGATCTCAGGCAGGGCCGGACTGGGGGCACTGAGAAGGCAGTGGAATGTGTGTGGGGAGGGCGCCAGGTTTTGAGCAGAATGGGTGGGTTTCACCATACTTTTGGGGGTTTCATTTGATAATTTTTTACTGATAGGTTACTATAAATACTTCAAATGAAGTATCACTTGTAACTATTAAGAATGCACAATTCTATACTAATAAAATAGTTTGGATATATGTGTTCCTATGTAGCCCAGTTCCTGCAGGATAGTTAGAAACTGAAGCGGATGGCATCTTAATTCACTCTATGAGTCACTCCACAACCTCCCCTTCAGTCCCTACAATAGCACTGTTTTAAGTTCTCTCTCCCCACCAGTTTCCACGAGATGCCTGCCCTCCCACCAGTGTTCCCTCTAGTTCTTACCATCAGTGAGCGGGAAGAGTTTTGTTCTGGGCAGCACTATCAAGGCAGTGTGTGCACATCTCTCTCTCACACACACACATAAATAATGTGCCACGCAGAGTGTGGTGCACGAAAACATTTTATCTCACCACCAGCCCCCCACTTCTGGCTCTGACTTTACAAGAAGTAAGGTCTTAGGACAAAACACTGCACAGGACTCATAGTTGCCTAAAAGCTATACCGGCTGACTAGGAGGTCCTTCCACTGAGAACCATTACTTAATTTAATTTAAGGTAATTAAAAATAGTTAAATGTCTGAGCTGCTGATTCTGGGGCCCCCCAGAGGCAAGTCACATGACTGACTCCCCCAGCCACGCACCTGCTCGGGCTTCCTTCCGTTGTATTCATCCTCCGAAATTGCTGTGAGTGTTAAGACCTAGAGCTACCAGAACAGCATGTCTTTCTCTAGTACCATTAAATGACTTGCATCGTCCACAATTTACAAAACCTTTTTAAAAATCATTTAGGATGATGTTCTATTGTGGCACATAGGTTATCTATCTATCTATCTATCTATCTATCTTTACTTCATGGGCTGAGCTTCAGTTTTAAAATCTTGTCTCTGGGCCCACTCCATCCGTGCTATGCCCCTGGCTCTCTTAAAGGTATGCCCCTGGCTCCCTATGCCCCTGGCTCTCTTAAACACTCTCCTCCCACTAGCTTGCTTCACAGCTAAAAATGAATCTCCTTTTTCTCCTGCATCAGATTGCTCCTGTATCCTACGCACACAGCTGAGAACATAGGAAACTGCCATATACAGAGTCAGACCATTGGTCTATCTAGCTCAGTATTGTCTTCATAGACTGGCAGCGGCTTCTCTAAGGTTGCAGGCCGGAATCTCTCTCAGCCCTGTCTTGGAGAAGCCAGGGAGGGAACTTGAAACCTTCTGCTCTTCCCAGAGCGGCTTCATCCCCTGAGGGGAATATCTTGCAGTGCTCACACATCAAGTCTCCCATTCAGATGCAACCAGGGGCAGACCCTGCTTAGCTATGGGGACAAGCCATGCTTGCTACCACAAGACCAGCTCTCCTCTCCTTGTGTGGTGTAGTGATTAGAGTGTCAAGTCTAGGATTGGGGGTCTTGTGTCCCTCATGAAACTCACTGTGAGACTTTAGCTGAGACACTCTCTCCCTTCCAAACCTGCCTCACAGGATTGTTTTGAGGATAAAAGTGGGGAGGAAGAACATGTACACTACCATGACCTTTTTGGAGGAAGAACAGGATGTGTGTCATTCATGTGTGTGTGTATGACTTTTAGCCACATGCACTCCAATCCTAAGCATGTACTCAGAAGCACATTCAAATGGCCTTTTTTACACCAATCACAGCAGCATGCAATTCAGTTTGATCTTTTATTTAGTACATTTCATTTAAGCAAAAAAAAAAAAATCATATGCAAAAATAAAATCATATGCAACTATAGGGTATGTCTATATACTACAGTATATATACAATGTATAGGGTTTCTATGCACTACAGAAAGAAAAGCCACCATTTTTATTTCAAATAGGACAGCAGAATGGAATTACCCCAATTTTGCAGAATTTAAAGACAACCAATCATTTCATGTGCAATTTAAAAATGCGTTTCTTGTGAACTGATTTGCAAAGCCTTATTTTGAAGCAAGTGTACAAAAATAGACTTTTGGTGGGAGAGCATGCTACAGGCACAAAGCAAAATAAAATAAAATAGTAATGTTTAAAGGGGGAATCATGTTAAGAGAACCATTTCCTCATATTTTGCTATTTAAGCCATTGTGATAACTCTGTTGCTAAAAAAGCAGCGTATAAATATTTTTAATAAGGGCAGGGAGGGAGAGAAAGCTTCAGGAATAAAAGGCAGGAACAAAAACAAAAACAGATCCATTTTGTCAGAGCATCCAGCCCCCCTCATTCTTTTCAAACCTTTTAATACTTTTGCACTAATTTTCTCACAACAAGGTATACTGTTGGAATGGGGAGAGTTTTCCATACAAGTTTGCACTAGAATAGTTTTGGCATAATTTGAAAATGTCTTGTTGGTGGGGTTTTTTGGGTTTGTTTGTTTTTTTAATCTCCAAGAGACAACATTAATTCATAGGAGGTGCAACACGGGTGGGCAGGAAGTCATGTGACATGCCCCTGGGGGCCCCTTGAGGCAGTGGGCCCCGAGACAACTATCTCTCCTTGCCCAATAGTAGTTATGCCCCTGATTAGGAGAATATTTGAATATTTGATTAAGAGAATATAAAGCATACTTAATGTGCTTGTTTCTGTTCAAACAAATATAAGGCTGTATATGGAACTTTATTTCTACTGGAATGTTTTTTTAAAAGTGAAAGGCAATATAGAAGTGTGTTTTATAGAAGACATAATAGTGTTTTCTACAGATACTTCCCATCTCCACAGTTAAAAATGGCAAGTTTTAGGTTTGCCCTCAGCTGCAGTTTGAGATGAAACAAAGATTTTAGGTTTGGCTGTGCAAATCTAAACCAATCTAGTGAATTGACCATTTGAATTTTGGTTTGGATATTACCATATGTATTTTGGTTTCATTTTAGCCCTGTTTACAGATCAATAGTGCAAGACAGACAGAAAGACAGACAGACAGACATATATGAGCATACCCTCTTGTACTTCCTAGGGGAAAATCACCTGGGAAAACACTAATTACAACTTTAAAACTGCCTAATCTTCCTACTATTGTATTGGCATCCATTCATGTAGTACTGCTTCAAAAATTAATTTGTGAAGTAATTAACTTGTGAATTAATTGGTAATTAATAGAACCTGAAGAAAAATATAGTTTCTGCAGAAAAATATAGTCATGAACATTTTCCATTTCAGAAAATGTTTTGTTTCACATTTTACAAATATTTGCTACTTGATCAGGACAAGTGAATGTACATCCTAACAGCTTAAGGTGCAGAGTACACTCTCCTCCTGGAGCAACCACCACTTCCTCTTGTACATTCAGGAAATGTGTGTGTGTGTGTGTGTGTGTGTGTGTGTGTGTGTAACAGTACACTTTCAAGACACAGAACGATATGCGGAACTGAAAATACCAAGGGAGTGTTTGGCAGTAATACTATTTCTACATTAAAACATTTTAAATCAAAATGGCTTGTTTTGGTGTTATGTTTTATAGGCTGATCTCAGGATGTAAAGGGTGATAAGGCTCAAGAGCATGGAAAACCTTAATCCCTAGCACCAGTTTTGTAGTGTCAATTGTAGAATGTATTGGTGATGAATGCACTTAATACTGCTCCTCAACATAAACTGGGGTATCTTCGCCAATAAATATTGGAAAATGTGGCAGGGGAGGTGGCAGTCTGCAGTTGGTGAGTGAATCTATACCAGTGCTGCTTCACAGAGCAAAATACATAAGGTGAAAAACTAAACTGGGATATTTAAGTTTTCTATAGATTAAGTGCTGCCTGAAATAAAAGATAATTCCCAAGTGTTAGTGGTTGATGTCCAGAGGGGAGAGACTTCACAGTGCTTTAGTCAACTTACACATTTTGCATAACAGGCAAAGAGCTGTTGGCTTTTAGGAAACAGCTAAAGACACATTTTTCAGCCACACTTTTGAGTTAGTTGGTTATTTTATGGATGTTATGAGAAAGCTGCCTTCAGTACTACTTCTCATTTTAGCTAGTCAAAAATCCTGCCGGTTTAACACCAGAATGAAGGCGGCTTTCTCATTCTGGCTCCAGCTACGCAAAGCCAGGACACTGGCACAGAACACTGATGCCAGAGATGCTCCCCAGTAATTGTGGAGGCTTAGGTTCTCCCCTGCCACACACACACACCCCATGACACTTGCAGGATTGTTAGCACGTGCGTTCCAGAGGGCACAAACAGCAACTGAACTCATAAGACTGTAAGGATATAAAGCAGATAGGTTCTTAATATTAGCAATAGCAATAGCACTTACATTTATATACCGCTCTATAGCCGAAGCTCTCTAAGCGGTTTACAATGATTTAGCATATTGCCCCCAACATTTCTGGGTACTCATTTTACCGACCTCGGAAGGATGGAAGGCTGAGTCAACCTTGAGCCCCTGGTCAGGATCGAACTTGTAACCTTCTGGTTACAGGGCGGCAGTTTTACCACTGCGCCACCAGGGGCTCTTTATTAGAGGTGTCTTTGATCTGAGTATGTGTGAAAATGGGGAGAGAAGCTTCTCTCTCATGCAAAAGGCTTCAGGTTCCATTCCTGGTATCTCTAGGAAAGTTTGGAAAAGAACACTATCCAGAACTGGAGAACTGCTGCCAGTCAGTGTGGACAATACTAAGCTAGATTGACCAATGATCTGATTCAGTATAAGGTAGATGCATATGTTTATATGTTCTCCCACCAGGCACCAGCGAAGATATCCCATGTTGTCTTGCTCCTATGTTGTCTTATGAAGCATTTGTATTGCTAGAGGAATTATCCTGTGAGTTGTCCTACTTATACCCTTAGCTTGAAAGATGGATTCATCAATTGAAAGGGGGCCCTCTTCTAGCACCCTTCATCATCCTTATCCTGATTCAACAGAAAGTAAGTTTTATAGTGTACCGTATTGACTGAATGGCAGTAGCATCCCAAGCTGGTCTCAAGCTCAGGAAGAAAGAGATATGAATTGGCCTGATTCTCCTCTGTCAAGATCTATAGATTTAGGAGATGCTAAAGACATTGTCTATAGTCCTTGTCCCCATAGACTATAAAAGATGCTAGAGTCATTAATGTGTTGTATAGTCCATGGTCCCTTCCAGTTCTGTTTTTAAAGCCTCAACTGGTTCATGGAGTGCTAGAGGGGGAGGATGAGAAGGACTCTGCACCAGCAGACGAATGGGGCCATATGGTACCCCAAGCAGGGAGGCTTGTCCTGGCACTCCAAGAGCTAACCACACTGCCTGACCCTAGGAGCTCCCCTGCGGAATGATGTGAGAGTCCAAGTTTTATACTCTGGATTTGGGAACGCAACATAATGGGTGTTCCTGTAGTAGCACTACAGTGAGGCAGGGATTGTTGGGCTACCACTCCTGAAGAGGCAACCAGGATGCCTGAAGATGATGGGAGTTATTATAGTCCAACTCCTGGCAACTCAAGTTTGAAAACCCTTGCAGTAAGGCTCAGCTGCTTCATAAGGCAGTAGAGACGCAGGACAAAATGGAGCACTTTTGCTGGTGCCAGGGATGCCATCCTCCCCATCTTGATTTGGGCCAAAGAGGGCAAGGAAAAATCTGGGTGTGTGTAGGGCAAGTTGGAAGCGAGCACAATTTTGTGACATTGCAGAGCAACATAACTGAGCACATCTGGCACTCTTATCCCTGGACTTCCGTCCGAAGTCCACATATCTTGGGGGCCTCCAAAACCTCCTTCGTCTGTCCCGGGTGGTGCTGGGGGGAGTGGAGAGAAAAAGATATGTGGGATGGGAATATGTATTGAAACCTGTTTGCCAATGCATATTTGCACAAATATACCTGTTTTATATCCTTACAGTCTTGTGAGTTCAGTTGCTGTTTGTGCCCTCAAGAACCCACGTGTTAACAATCTTGCAAGTGTCATGGGGTGTGTGTGTGTGTGGTGGGGACCTAAGCCTCCACAATTACTGGGGAGCATCTCTGGCATCAGCGTTCTATGCCAATGTCCTGGCTTTGCTCATCTTGAGCCAGAATCAGAAAGCTGCCTTCATTCCGGGGTTAGGTTTTTTTGAGTAGCTAATATACGAAGTCGTACTCTGCTTCGGTTTTGTAGTATTCTTGTGCACGCTCCCCTCTTGCCCAAGTGGGGGAGCTTGATGCTGTTTTAACAGGACTTCCGTCGCGGAACCCATTCGGGACACTTCAGGGTCTCTCTTGAACGCCCCGTTGAGGGCCATGCACTGACTGAGCCTGGCCTGGCTCACTGGCCGCAGAGATCTGCCATGGGGAAAGCTGGAGGGCCGGGCGGCCCTCTTTTCCGAGCGGCGAGAAGCTCCAGCAGGTGCAGCGCCGAGATACCCGCTGAAGCTTCTCGCTGCCCTGGGAAGAGGGCGCCTCATCGTAACCCTGGATCGTCCACGGCAAGCTTCCAGGCAACGGCCGGAGGAGACACTGGGGGAAACGGTGGCCGTGCCACAAGCAGGCGAGGCGGCCTCACGTGAACGGAACGGGAGTAAAGCGACCAGAGCCCGCAGCAGTTGGCCCCGCCAGAGCTCAAAACCGTTAAGCGTTGGCTTCCGTTGGCTAGAACGCTTCGCTCGCTCCGAGTCAGGGACTGGTCCGCGGCGGCGGCAGCAGTAGCCTTAGCAGCAGGTGCCTTGTCCGGTCTCCGCTGCTGCTCCAGCGTACTTCAGCCTTGACGGAGTCTGGAGAGGCGCGGGAAAAGCCCCCCGCGTGCGCCCACCCGCCTGCCTGCCAGTGTGCGCTCCTGCCGGGCGCCTCTGGCCTGGGAGGAGCAGCAGCTGTCTTGAGTCGTCCTCCTCTTCTTCCTGATTGGTGCGTGGCGAGGCTGCTTCCCCCGAAAGCCAAAGCAGGGCGAAGGAGCACTTTCCCCGCCCACCGGGGCGGCACTGACTCTGCGACTCGGCTGCTCTTTGGCAGGACTCTCCTCCTTTGCCCGGCGAGAGAGGGAGGAGGGAGTCTCGCCATGCCTGCCTGCCTGCCTGGTGCTGCTGCTGGGGGTCTCAGCCTCCTTTCTTCCCCTCCCTCGCCGGTGTCGACCTGGGGGCGGGGGCGAAGCGGTGATGGTGGTGGTGGCGGGGACGGAGGGCAGTTTGTGTGGCGGCGCCCAACCTGAGCGGAGCACGAGCGTCGCCTGCGTGTGCTGCCTGCCTGGGACGGGACGGGACGGGAGTGCCTCATGCCGAGGAGGGCCTGGCTGGCAGCATCCCGCGGCCGCGTCGTCCTCCTGCCTCTGGCGCCTCCTGTCCCGGTTTGGGCGACTCGTTCGAGGGCCACGAAGTCTGCTGTTGGGCGCAACAAATGGGAGATACAAAACCCAAAATCTTTGTTTCATTTCAAACTGCAGCTGAAGGCAAACCTAAAACTGATTAGTTCTGGTCTCACTTCAAGCAAAAGCAGAGCAGTCTCTCGTTGGCATTTTTAAGCTGTGGAGATTAGAAATGTCTGTTTGAAACAGTGCACTATTATGTCTTCTATAAAGCACACTTCCATATTGCCTTTCAGTTTTAAAAACCATTCCAGTAAAAATAAAATTCCATTGAAACCTTGTATTTATTTGAACAGAAACAAGCACATTGTGTATGCTTTATATTCTCTTAATCAAATATTCAAATGTTCTCCTAACCAAATGCAAATACTTGCAGCTTTTAGGAATTTTAGATATTATATACAGCAGAGGTTTTTTGTTTGTTTTCTAAAGTTACTAATGCTTACTAAATATATAAGTCAAACAAACCTAATTTCATCACAATCTATTTAGGGTTTTGGAAAATGTCGTAAAGCACTTTCCAGAAGGATTTCCCATTCTTATTTGAACTGTAAAACACATCATTGATTCAAAGTCTACCTCTATAGAAAAGCTAACTTAGCACTGGTTTTGATCAGCAGGTGTTTTATCAAGTGCACACTGATGTTTCTCTCTTTATTTACAGAATATTTGCAGAATGGCATCGGAGACAGATGACTCATCAGCCAGGTCTAGCCCAAACAGGCTGCATCAGCCAACATCAGCTGATGCATCTCCAGACTCCACGTGTCCAATCTGCTTGGACCAGTTTGAAGATGTGGCTTCCTTAGACAGTTGTCGCCATAGATTTTGCTTTCGATGTGTGCAGGAGTGGTCCAACACCAAAGCAGAATGTCCACTCTGCAAACAGTATTTTCAGACAATCCTGCACAGTCTGAGTGCTGAAGATTACTATGAGGAATATATAGTAAGGCCTTCAGGTGATGATGCTTATTTTCTTCCTCATGGGAGGCGATTCTATTAGGAGACTACACTGAGGGAACCTTCCTCATCTAGAACTTTTAGGACAGCGTTTCCTCCGGATGAAGAGGTATTGTTTGAAGGGCTGTTGAGCCAGCCAGCCAGGCTTAGAGATTCAGAGATGCATCCGATAATCAGATGCCTTGTGTCAAGGCACCAGTCTGGCGTGGAACGCCTATCTCTTAGAAGGATTCTACAACAGGGTATAATTAACTACCGAAGAGCTCTATATCGCTCTGGTATCCGAGTTAGAAGCAATCCAGGTGAAGGACCCTATAGAGTTATCTCAGCTGGATATTTCCGCAGCAATCCTGCCAGGCTTTGCAGGCTAATCCCGTGGGTAAAGCGTGAACTTAGTGTTTTGTATGGTGCTCGTGAATCGCTAGTCGCTACTGTAACTCATGCTATCATGAGCAATGTAGCTAGAATTGAAATGGAGAGCCAGGCATTCGCTGAATATTTAAAACCTTTCTTGTTGCATTGCACAGAACACTTTATCCACGAATTCATCAGCTTTGCCAGTGGCCCTTGTGATATAGATTCATATGATAAGCATGCAAATTATGATTGTCCTGCTCCTTCATATGAAGAAAGAAGACCACCTGAACCCTCCATTATTACGATCTCTCCAAATGAGGCAGATTCCCAACAACTAGATCGTAATGCTTTCACAGTTGGTATTGGTCAGGCACCTTGGGATGATAAAACATCAGGCCCTTCTTACTCCAGGTCAGAGCAGGTTTGTGCTACTATATCTGCTGCTTTGGACACTTTGGAAAGCTCTGATGAAGAGCACTTTGAAAACACAATTGAGCCTCCAAGAAAGTTACCGGCAAGCGCGAAGACCAATGCTGTCAGTGGCCATTCCTCTCACAACTGTGTTAGTGTTGGCAACGTGAAACCAGTAGCAGAGAGAACTCCTGGACCTTTTGAGTTATCTTCATACTCTGAGGCATCAGCTGAGGGGGGAAAAAGTGAAGAAATGACGCAAGTACAGCCCATCCAGTGTCATCATTTTAGCAATACCAAGGCTAGTGGATCCACATCAGAATTCTCTGTAGGGTCCAGGGCTGATAGATACAGTTATAAGTCACTCTCAAATAAATTGAAACCCAAAGGGAGAGAACAGGACCACACTTTGTCAAAAAGTTCACCTACAAAAAGAGATAATGATGATGATGGGTACAGATTATCTAGAAAAAGGAAATCTGATGTGCAAGATTCTCACAGTAGAGAGAGGCATGGCCTGAAAAGAAAGAGAACGCATCATAACCGGGAAAAGCAAAAAAGGAAGAAGGATTGCAGCAGACACAAACATAGGAAGGACAAAAAGAAGTCAAGAACCAGAGATAAGAGTCTGTCTCGAAAAAGTCAAACACACTCTCCAAGTAGTGAGAGTGTTATGTCTAGAGATCAAAGCAGATCAAGAGCCCACAGTGAAACTGAGATTCAACACAAAAAGGGGAAGAAAAGGTCGAGAAGCCCAACTGTGGAGGATCTTTCTGAAGGAAAAGCCACCGATGCAAGACACCACAAAAAGAAGAGGAAAAGGGAGAGAGAAACAAAAAAAGCCACATAGGCAGCCCTCCATTTTTCTCTCCAGTTGTAACTACAATAGACAGTGACAGTGGCAAAGACACTAAAATCCAAGACAGTATTGAGTGTGATAGTATATAGTATATAGTATAGTATATAGTATAGTATAGTATAGTGATAGTATATAGTATATATATGAACAAGCCATAATGGAGTAAATTAGTCCTTACAAACTTGAGACCCATTGCCTTTAGTGTAACCGGAAAGTAGACCAATTTGTAAATAAATGGGTTTTGTTTATTAATTATTGGAATAGTAATGTTAGCAGTCAGATCCACATTTATATAACATGTTGTACTCCATGATTTAAAGTATGTTTTCTTTCTTTTTTCTTCTGAAGATGTATGAGATCCTTTTTATTGTGTGAATTTTGTAAATATTGTTACTATGAAATTATAGATATTTTTAAAATATATAAAATATATTTGAAATAAATGGAGAATTCAATTTTAAAAAAACAGCAGCATTTTGAATTGGACTCTGAAACAAATTGATGTCCCAGAACTTGGTGCAAGATGTCCTCTCCGGCTTACACCTGTTGACAAGCGGCAGTGACATTCTGTACCATCCGAAGTTATTATTGTTATTCAGTTAAGGGGGGGGGGACACCTTTATTTTTACAAGGATAGTTATGCGTGTGGCAACTCCAACTGAACTCCAGAAAGGGAGGAAATTCTATGGCCGATGATGTTCACGCCATGAGGCCATGAGATCTGATATTCAGTCCGAGATATTGTATTAGTCTACAAAGATATAACCAAGGAAGCATAATTTGGCTAGGTGTTCCGTGTGAAGGATTAAATGTTAAAAAGTTAACATATCTCTCCTTGTTCTCCACGAGGGCATGGCCATTACCACAGCAAAAGAGATAAGGGATTTGTGTGTCATCCAAGTCAAAGGAAAAAAACAACTTAAGATACAGACGTACACAAAGTTAATTTTTCTTAACAAAAGCTTCCAGTTACAGCAGTCAGCAGAATAGGTGAAACTGCTTTTTGAGCTAGGTGAAGGTGACCTGGTCCCAGGAACACATGCAGGTCTCTTAAGAAAACATGGAAACCCCTTAATATTATGGATTTCACTAGAATTCAATCCAGATTATGTACCAAAGCTGTGTAGTTTGTGAAACTCTCATCCAGAGTTATGATTTTTACACACAAGCAGAACTTCCTACTTCTGAGTAGTCCCATTGGTTACATAGGATGACCCCAAACATTTTCAGGTCACAGAACCCAAAATATTTTTGGGAACATTTCACTCCAGGGAAGGCAGTGGTGACCTCAACATCCCAAGCATGGTGCCCTGTGTGACTGCATGACTCACTGAGAACGTGAGTTGTTAGCAAAAGAAAAATGAACACTTCAGACCCCACACGGAGGATCCATAATTCAGCAGCTCAATTCTCCACATCTCAGCTGAAAGGACACTCTCTGACTGACATAAAGGTAGTCTGGGAGCTGGGAAAGTGCTTCTACAGGCCAGTCATAACATCTTTTGCTTGCTTTCATGACAGGACAAACTTCCTGGGTGCATACAATACCGTGCGGCCCCTTTGGCAGTTAAAGAGCAATTGAGAGTCTCTCTCGGCCGCGCGGCCCCTTCAGGAGCTAAAAGACCGGCTCTGCCCTGTAGGGAAGAGCCGCTCCTGGGCTGTGCTGCAAAAGCAGTGCCAGCCTTCGTTTAACTGCCAAAAGAGCCGTGCGGCCCCTTTGGCAGTTAAACAGCAACTGAGAGTCTCGGCCAGACCACGCCCCTGCATCTGAGGTCAGACATGGGGGCGTGGCTAGGCCGCCAGTGGTCCTGCTACGCCACTGCTGCAGTTCTAAACTGGTTTTCCTGGTTTCTCCTTGCAAAGCTTATCTGCTCAAACAGCTCTAGCATCAAGCTAACAAAATGGCTTCAAGACAGTCAAGCAAGTGAAACGATTTCCACACGAAGTCCAGATTTCTCTAATGGTTGCCAGCTTGGCAATCATTCTTCTCTCCTGTCATGTGGCTTTGTCATCAAATCTCAAATTACTTGTGATGTCCTCAGATCAACTCACCTGCCTCATGACACAGGAGGGCCCCAAATACATTGTCCACAGTCCCTGCAGCGCTTCGGGATTGGCATGAAACACACCACCAGGACTACCAAGCCAAAATACACTTTCAGTTCTGTAAGTGCAAAGTGTTTCCATCAGAACATAGGAAGCTGCTGCCTACTGAGTCAGACCATAGGTCCATATAGAGCAGCATTGTCGACTCTGATCGGCAGTAGCTCTCCAGGACTTCAGGCAGTATTTGGATTCCTCTCTCAGGGTTCATGATGATTCTCTCCCCCCACCCCCTCAGATTGCAGGGGAGGGAGTTGCTTCACTTACTGCCTCCTCCTGGACTAAATTTTGCTTCATCTACTGGACTAAACTTCTCTTGGTCTGGCCTCTCACTGCAGGGCTCAGACCTCACTTCACCACTATGCAGTAGGCGAGTGATAGACTGGTTGTAGACCACCTCTTGCCATTCCTGCTTGTCATGTAAACCATTATCTTGAGACCTTCACTGGCAGGTAATTGAGATTCCGCAAATTGTTCAGTACCACACATCTCACTTCTACCTCTTCTTGCTCGCTCCACCTGGAACCAAGCTCCAAACCCTCCAGTCCAGGGCCTCTGCACTCCTGCAAATCCTCTTTAGTCTATTCTGGGTGGGGTGGTCACTGCTGGCTGAGGTGGTCACTGCTGGCTGAGTGTGATTATGACCTGTGCTGGGTGCTTTGGTGGGGGGTGGGGGGGGGAGTGGGGAAAGAAATATGTGGGATGGGAATATGTTGTGTTGAAATGTTTCTGCTACTGCATATTTGCATACATATACCTGCTTTATATTCTTACATTCTTGTGAGTTCAGTTGCTGTTTGTGCCCTCAGGAACCCACGTGTTAAAAATGCTGTGTTTGTCACAATGTATGTATTGAACACATAATTTATACCACCCAAAACTCAAGTTCTCTGGGCAGTTTACAAGACAATAAAAACAACCAATAAAAAGATCAACACATTTCAACAATTAAAATTTAAAACGTTAAAACTATTAAAACACAATTAAAACAAAAACAACATCTAATTAAAAGCCTGGGTAAACAAATGCGTCTTGACTGCCTTTTGAAAAGTTGTAAAAGATGGGGAGGCTCTTATTTCAGCAGGAAGTGTGTTCCAAAGCCTCGGGGCAGCAATGGAGAAGGCCCGTCCCTGAGTAGCCAGCAGACGAGCCGATGGCAACTGCAGATGAACCTCTCCCAGATGAACTCAATGGGCGGTGTGATGCATAGCAAAGAAGGTGTTCTCTTAAATACCCAGGGCCCAAGCTCTTTAGGGCTTTATAGGTTATAACCAAAACCTTGTACTTTGCGTGGAAACTTATCGGCAGCCAGTGCAGATCTTTTAAGATAGGAGTGATATGGTCTCTCCGAGATGACCCAGAGACCAACCTCGCTGCCTCATTCTGGGCTAACTGCAGTTTCCAGACCATGTACAAAGGCAGGCCCACATAGAGTGCACTGCAGTAGTCAAGTCTGGAGGTGACCAGCAGATGTACTACTGCTCTGAGGTCATTTGTCTCAAGAAATGGACACAGCTAGCATATCAGCTGAAGCTGATAAAAGGCACTTCTGGCCACTGCCTCAACCTGGGACACCAGGGAGAATTTTGTGTCCAGAAGCACCCCCAGACTGTGTACCTGTTCCATCTGGGGAAGTGTGACCCCCATCTAGAACAGGAAGATCAACTCCCGAGTTCCGACCCCGCACAATAAGTACCTCTGTCTCATCTGGATCCAGCCTCAGCCTGTTACCTCTCATCCAGCCCATCACTGCCTCCAGGCAGGCATTAGGGAGGTTATGCCTTCTCCTGATGATGTTGACATGGAGAAATAGATTTGGGTCTCATCAGCATACTGATAACACCCTGAACCAAATCTGATGATCTCTCCCAGCAGTTTCATGTAGATGTTAAACAACATCGGAGACAATATGGAGCCCTAAGGGACACCATACCGAAGTTCAGTTTTTGAAGAACAACAGTCCCCGAGGGACACCATCTGGAATCTGCCTGAGAAGGAGGAGAAGAACCACTGAAAAGAAGTGCCTCCCACCCCCAACCCTCTCAGCCCCTCCAGAAGCATACTATGGTTGATAGTATTGCAAGCCGCCGAGAGGTCCAAAAGGACCAGCAGAGTCACACTTCCTCTGTCAGTTCCCAATTGGAGATCATCCATCAGGTCGACCAAGGCTCCCATAGCTCACCCAAAAGCTGGTCTGAAATGGGTCTAGGTAATCAGTTTCATCCAAGATTGTCTGGAGTTGGGAGGCCATCAACCTCTCAATTACCTTGCCCAGCCATGGAAGGTTGGAGATAGGCCTATCATTGCTCAACTCTGAGGAATCCAAGGCAGGCTTCTTCAGAAGTGGTCTAATAATTGCCTCCTTAAGGCAAGGAGGCATCCTGCCGTCCCTCAGAGAAGCATTTATGATCTCTACTAGGCCTTCTACAACAACCTCCCTGCCAGATAGTATTAGTCAGAGTGGGCAAAGGTCAAGAGAACAGGTGGTAGGCCGCATCACTCCAAGCAGCTTGTCCACATCCTCACAAGTCACAAACTGAAACTTATCCAGCCTAACCACATAAGAGGAGTCGCTGGACACCTCCAATTCAAACACTGCAGAAATTGTGGGGTCTAAGTCCAAGTCGGCCCAAATACGAGATATTTTATCCACAAAAAATTCATTAAACACATCATAGCAGGTAATAGATGGTTCCAAATTCTGATTTGAGGGAGGAGGGGCACTCACTAGCCCTCTCACAACCCTGAACAACTCTGCTGGACGTGAACTTGCAGACACCATACAGGCTGAAAAGAATAGCTTCTTTGCCGGAGCATAGATCTTAATATGTGCTCTATGTTGTAATCTGTCCGATTTGAGTCGAGTCTTCCTTTAATTGCGCTCCAGTCATCTACCTCACCACTTCAGCCCCTGTAGTTCTTCCGTATACCAAGGGGCCAATTTTGAAGTGGGTTGGAGAGGACGCTTAGGTGGAAGCATGTCTACTGCCCTGGGGAGCCTGCTGTTCCAGTTCTCCACCAGGGCATCCAGAGGCGTAACTAGGGAAAATAGCGCCTAGGGCAAGCACTGAAATTGCGCCCCTGTCCACACAGGAATGATGGGACTTGTAGTCAACGATATCTGGAAATCCTTGTTAAAAGGAACACTGTACCCTAGACATGGTTGTTGATCAAAACCTGAAAACATGAGCCATCTCTGTAAAAGACTTAGAACAACAGTCAGGAGTTATGCGAGGATTCCAAGTGTCATTTTCTCTGTCTCATCTCATTCTTTTTTTAAAAAACCATGACTTTGTCCTAGAGGATCACCTGCCCAAATAGCCACTAGCAAAATAGGAGGAGAAGAAGGTGGTGGTGGTGGGGGGGTGGGGGGGGTCTATAAACCAGTGAATGATTCCTGCCAGCCTTTGTCTTCTGATGACTGTTGGCTCATGATGGGGTATATGTGCATTCACCACACCAGTCCTTACTTTGACACCAAGAGGGAGGAGGATACATTAGTTTGCCACACTAGACAGAGGCATTTGCAACAGGAGCAGACAGCCAAGTTCTGCCAGGGCCAAAACCAGCCCCTGCCAGACTAAGAAATCATTGTAATTTGCCCCTTCCTGACACAAGCAGTGTGCTGTTCTTTTATTATTGACTCTAACTCTCAGATATCCCAGTCATGGATGGAAAATTCTGGGTCAATTTACAAGAGACACATTTTCTACATGGAAGTTTCTTCTGTGCAGGTGTTGTGCAGAAACCCATGTGTAGTGACCGCCAGGGGCATAGCAAGGTTGGAATGGGCCAAGATGAGATTTTAAAATGGGCCCCCAGCCCCTCAAAGTCCAGGGCCTCCACACATCCCAGGCCCCCAAGGATTGAAGTCTGATATTTCAAAATAAGTATGCTGCCTGGAAATACATTTCACTGAATACACACATGCACACTTCACAGTATAAAGTGATATACATTGAGTACTATATATTTGTGCTACTTTTAATGCCTAGAACACACTAGCAACGCTAATTATTAAAATGACCCCCTCGCTGCAGATTAGCAAAGGAGACTTTCAACCATGCAGGGTGAGCCTATGTTTGTTTCCTCAGAATTCTGAACAAATTCAGTAAAGTTTGATTCCAGGAGGTTTTTCACAAGAGGCTTTTAAAGCGCTTTAACACACATCTCCTCTGGAATGGAGATGCTGCATTCACATATTGGCCAGATTTACCCTGAAGTCCCTGCAAGTTATTGGAGAGCAGTTCACACACAAGAAAAATAAAATAAAATAAAAGCACAACACATGCTTCACAGTTCTCACTCAGACCTTCTGAGCTGTAAAACAACTTGAACATAAGTGCATTTATAAATGAAAGAAAGAATGAATGGATAAATAAATATTTGTTCCAGAAGTTTTTGTAATTTTTTGACATGAAACAAGCCACTTATAGGCCTTTTAAGATAGTTTTTGTTTTTAAAGCCAGCACATTTTTCAGTCTGTTTTAAATTAAATATTCAGAGACTTCTCAGTCTTGCCCCACTACCCATATCAAAGCCCTATGGCAAGCAGATCCCTATATACGGGGGTAACCACAAAAAGGAATTCACAGCCTACCTTGCAAAGGCTGTGCTGGATGGTCTGGTCTGCTGCAGGGAGCTCTGCCAGCCTCCTTCCTGTCTTGCTGGGGCCTGCCGAGTTCAGGCTTCAGGGAGGCCTACTCGGAGGCCTCTCTGGAAGCCCCACCTACCAGACGATCAGCTGAGAGGCGGGGAGAGAAGAGCTCTGCAGTTTGCAGGCCATGCCAATCCTAGGCCTTGTTGCCGATCCTAGCCCGGAGCTGGAGGCAAGTGGCTGAGGGCTCCTGGGGCTGGGCAGAGGGGCAATGGGGTGGAGGTGGCAGGAACTGGCGTGGCGCCCCCACCTCAATGGCACCTAGGGCACGTGCCCTGCCTGCCCCACCCCCAGTTCCGCCTATGAGGGCATCTGCAGGATCACCGGCAGAGCCAACACTAAATCCCTCTAAGGCTTCTTGGAACCCTATTGGATCCAATAACCATTCTAATGGGCAGACCATTCTAATGGCCCCAAATTAAGCCAAAATTATCACCAGGTCCTCGCCCTCATTGCCCCCCAAAGTGGCTCCCCCAAAGGAGCGACCCCCTTTGATGACGCCCCTTTGGTGGTGATCCTGCCACCACAGGGCAGCAGCCCTTTTATAAGCTCAGAAAGATGGCTAATCTGGGCAGCTGACCTTCAGGAACTCCTGATTCACCCCCTCTGGCCCTGATCCTGCACAGACTCACCTGCAGGGCAGCAGCTACAGCCCCACGTGTTGTGGGGCACACAGGCTGGCAAGCTGACAACAGCAGACAGCAACCACACAGGCTCTCACCACTGGGCAGCCGCTGTCTCTGGGAAGCAGATATTAAAGCCTCCTCCTCCTCCCTACAAAGCTTCTGGCAACTGAGGCTGTTGTAGCATGTGTTGAAGCTATATGTTGTAGCTGCTGCTGTTATGATCCTTTGGGCAGCCGCACAGTACCTGGCAACACTATATGTAATGGCAGGCTTAGAGTCAGAGAGTAGCAAGGAGCTGTAGAATTTTCGGACGACCTGGGTACTTGCTTAGCAATGGAAGGATGAGCGAGGCACTGTAAGAAAAATGAGATACTTCGGAGTTCTCTCTTCACATATGAAGAATGGAAAAACTCAGAAGTTCTCAGGGGGCTAGGTTCTTGCTTATGCTTAGCTTGTTTTGCTCCCTCAAGATTCACAAAAACTTGCAGATAAGGAATGAAAATTGACAGTATTAATTTTTCCCCTAGAATCCTAACAGTGTTCAGTTAGTAAAAGCAAGAGACAGTTTTAAGTTCAATCAAGTCCACAAACATTTAACAGAAATTTTCTATTGTTAAAAATCAAAAGTGTTCTTATAATACCTCTTCCTGTTTCTCGCAGTTACACGTTGTGGTGACTTCTCTGTTCGAATCTCCTGTGCTCCTTCCTCTTCTTCCTCCCTTTCTCTCCCTCTAAAAACTTTTAATAGCCCCTCTTTTAAGCTCGATTGTGGAGTCACCCCCACAACTTTGCTTCCCACTCTTACTAATAATGATTGGTCAGAAGAATCCACACCGTGGATAACCTATAACCCAATTTGTCTCCCCTTTTGAAGTATCGACCCTTTGGTCACTTCATGAATGTGCGTAAATGAAACCTACAAAAGCTACATCATAGGTGTTTTGATCGAAACTCATGGAAACATTGTGGTTTGAGCATGTTCTGTCCTAATGTACTCGAAGTAAAATATAGACTAAATTGGGGAAGTATCCTGATGTGTCACCCGAAATACCATCTGACATTTCAATTTAAAAAGGCATTTCATGACATCTTGGAAACATGCTTGGACATAGCACACCTGTCATCTCAGGCCCCAAAAGCCCAACTCTCCTAAAACCAATGGCAAGCACACTGGTCAACTTGGCCATAGAACAAGAAAATGCCCTATCCTTTGTCTAACAGCACAAATGACTCTATAGAACGAGCAGTATAGGAGGACATGCTCCATAGTTTCTATCTGCCCTAATCCACAGGGGAATAGTCGCTCTGTGAATGGGATCCCTCTATAGTGGCCTTTCAGCACTGCCGAGGGGAGGCCATGGCAGTGAGCCAAAGTGAATGCCTTTCTGTGGTTAGGGACCTCCAGTTGGGTGAGGTATGCTGCTGGAGAGGCAGAGTATCTAAGCCTGTCAGTGATATAAAATTTTGGAACACTGCTGAGATCAGTTTGGTGCTCAGTGTCTATAATGCTCTGTTTGATGGTTGCTTTTGCCTGATGGTAGCCCATGTTGAGCAAGGTCGGGGGAAGAGGCCTAATGCAGCTATTTTTGCCTCAGTTGTCTGAATCCAACTATATTGGTAATCGTTGTGTAAGGTTAGGGGGGCAAGACCAATTGAGCAAGAGGACAGTCTGAGCCAATATCAGAGAGTGGCCACCCACACCCTAGCCTCAATCTTGATCAGACCTATCTCCAGGTGCAAAGTGGCACTGGAGACACATCTCGGAACACAGAGCGCTGCTCTCAGGAATTTAGATTGTACATGTTCCAGAGTCGCAATATTGAGAGAAGGGACCAGTTGTGCACCATAGAGGAGTTGAGCTAGTGGCTTGGCTATGAACAGTTCAAGAGCCGCGGGTAGATAAATTGCCTCCGTTTGTCCACAGGAATTGGAGAATGGTAGAAAAGTTTCTCTGGGCATTTAGAGCCACGTGTTCTCCATGAGCTTTTCTAGAGCCACCAGAATGAAAAACTACTCCCAAGTATTTGAAATGCGCAACTTGCTCAATCTCATGTCCCTTGATCCTCCAAGAGTGGATCTTGGGCTCCTGGCAAAGGCCATGATTTTAGTTTTGTGATAGTTAATTTCCAGGCCGTCCTCCAGTACAACATCAGGGCCCTGAGTGCTCTTCTAAGGCCGATGGGGGTCCTTGAGAGGATGGCTGCATCATCCGCATACAACAGGATGGCTATGTGTCTCCCCGTGAGCTTAGGATGGTGGAAATCTGGATTGCTGAGCTGGTCCACCATAGAGTTAATGTAGAAATTGAATAGAAGTGTGGCCAGAATGCATCATTGTTTGATGCCCTTCTGAATTGGTACAGCTCTTGTGAAGTGGCCTCGTGGGGTACATCTCACCTTGAGTGAAGTGTCCAGATGCAGGGTGTGAAGAAGATATAGCAGACGCCGGTCAATGGAGGAGGCCTCCAATTTCTCCCATAGTTTGACACATGAGATGGAATCAAATGCAGCCTTGAGATCAATGAAGGCGGCATGAAGTGAGGAGTATTTTCCAATGAGATGCAGAAGAAGTATTTTCCAATGAGCTGCTATAAGACTAGGCACTGATCAATAATAGAGCGCCCTTCTCTGCTTGTTCCTCAGCAAGGAGATTTTCCTGTTCCAGCCAATCCCTGTTTCCTGTATCAGTGTCTCGCATAAAGTTTGCTGATGGTGTAGAGCAAACTGATGGGTCTGTAACTGGCAGGATCATCCTTCTTGCCCTTTTAAAATATGGGGGCAATGATCACTACCCCCAAGTCCTTGGGAATTTGACCATTCGTGTCTATATAGGTAAAGAGTGATGCCAGGATAGGGGCCCACAAGTCCAGATTATTTTAACAGCCTTTGGTGTAATAAGGTCTTCACCTGGAGCCTTTCCTGGTCTTAGTTGGGCAACTAGACTGTGGATCTCTGAAGTTAACATCGGAGCCCATGCTGGAGTATCCTCAATGGCGCAGGAGGAGCTTCTACAAACGGCAGCAGGGTCTTTGTATAAATCATGAAAGTGTTTCTCCCAGATTCCTGGATGAATATGACAATCCAAGTGATTTCGGCCATAGCTGGGAGAGTGCTTTGTAAGACGCCAGAACATGGCAGAGTCTTTGGATCTAACGGCCTGAATGAGTCCCATCCAGGCCTCTTTTTTCTTACAGGCCAGCAGAAGTTTGTACTGTCTTTTCTGCTGAAGAAGATTCTGTGCGGCCCACAGACCAGAGCTAGATTTATAGACTTGATAGGTGTTGGCAAGGGCTTTTTTGGTGTTAACACAGTCCTTATCAAACCATTGCTTGGAGGCCGATTGACGCTGTACATGTGGCTCACGGTTCTTACGAGAGAGGAGCTGCTGTAGTTCCTAGACTAGGGCATTGTAGAGCTTCAAAGGCGCAGAGGTAGGGTCATTATTTAGCAGGGATGATTGGATGCATTGCAGGTGGTCAGAGGCAAGTAGCTCTCTTAGCACTTGATCCAGTTGTGGTGACCATTTAGCATGGCAGTATGCTCTTCCCACCAAGGATATGGAGGAATTGTAGTAGATCTCTATGTGGAACTGATAAATGAAAGGCTTCAGGAGTAGCAAAATGGGAAGATGGTCACTGTCAGATTTGGGGGTAACCTCAAATCTCTCCACCAAAGGAAGCAGGTTCCTTGAGGTGATAAAGTAATCAATCAGGCTCATTCTGGAGCCGGTGAGATAGGTAAACTTGGCAGGGTGATCATTTTCAAACGAGCTGTTCAGAATGGAGAGGATAAGTCTGATGGTCATTAGACTCAAAGAAAGACCCGCATAATTTGACCTTTGGTCCTTAGAGGGACAGATAAGAGGAAGCCCGTTTGCCACGGGAGCAGGGCTGGGTGGATGGGCCCTCTGTTGAGTGTGTGGTCATCAGGGCCCAGTCTGGCATTTAGGTCATCACCCATCACCACAAATGCATCAGGAATGGAGAGAAGGAGATCTGCTACGTAGTTTTCAAGTTCAGTCCACATTGCTATGACCTGTATCTTCTTACATTGGGGAGGGAGATAGATATTAATGATCAACAGTTTGCATCGGCTGAATTGGACTGTCTCCCAAGTAAAGAAAGTTCTAATGGGGGCTCAAGCAACTTTATCGGCTATTTGTTCCTTGATTGAACAAGGCATTTTGAAAATTGCTTCTCCTGACTGTGTCCCTGATAGGGAGAGGACTAAACTCAACTAAGTACTAGTTCAGTACTAAACTAAAGAAACTAAAGACCAGGTTGGCCACAAATATAACACTTTTCATGATGAGACATTAAACCAGGAACTACCAAATATAGAGATACTCCTTTTTATTCTGAACCATTTTATGATAGGTCTGCCCTACATTTGTTGGTCCTAGGGGCATTGAAGTCCCAGTCTCTGCAAGCTGTGAATACTCTGGTGACAATAAATGAGTTCTGGGATAGTTCTGAAATAACACTCATAGGGAGAAGTAAGATTGCTGTGACAAGGGATAAGGTAGATGAGGCTATCCTGGCTGGAAAGCCCACTTTTAAACTCTATGACCAAGTCAGTAATAGGGAGCAAGGAATCCACCAATATACTAATTCATCCTTGAGAGCTTCCAGGGACCCTGATCCCAAGGAATCTCCCATTCTTACCTTGACCAATTGGACAATAAAGGACAAAGCAGGCTCATTTTCAGGGAAAGAGGCCATCCTACATAGGAGGGGGACAGTTGCTCCCCGCAATTTGCTAAGTATAAAAGAATCACTGAACTGAATTGATAGATTGGCCCCGGACAGAGAAACAGAGATATGTCATGCATATGACACTCTTAAAAGTTGCAAAAAACAAACAAACAAACAACAGCAACGATAATATCTGGGAGGTACTGTTAAAGTGGAAATTGATTATGTGGAGGTTAATAATGGCATTATCTGGTTGATTTCTGTATGTTATGTTAGAAAAAGTGCCCTGATGGATGGAGTGCGCCTTCCTTCTCTCCAACACTGTTTTCCAGATCTAAAATTCTGATTAAGCTGCTGAAGTCTGCAACAATAAAAGTAAGACATCATGCAGGTAGGGATCTATCTGTCCCCCACCCTCACCCATTGTGAGGTGAATGCATGGCTTATCTGTGTAGTTTTAGTTGGGGAGCAGCATCTCCATCAGCATCCTATAGAGAAGTGATTCATAGCGATTGGAACAAGCAAGCCACATTGGAAAAGGTTAGGCCTCCGGAAACCTCTGGCAAAGATGTCAACTAGGGATGTGCATCTCAATATGGGCATTATCTGCCAATAGTGATGAACCTGAAAACAACCCAGAGTAAAAGGGGGAAAAACACACCCAGATGTTGCTGCCTCTTCGGTTACTCGATACCCTACCTGGGTGGGCTGTACTCTTCTCTCTCCCCCCACAACTATTTCCCTGGGAGATGACCTTTACATGATGATACCACTGTGCCCATATGTGGCAAAGCCCACAACTCACCTTCCCAAATCCTTGTCTATTAATGGGGTGACATCAAACCTTTCCCTGAAATGTCACGAATCAGAAGAATCTGCAGAGGGTTGCGCAAGTCCCTGTGGGTGTGTTATGGATCAAGATGTCCACAACGCATCCATTGTTGACAACACATACTCGGGATCCACTGGTTGGCACAGGCATCATCATGACACAGAGCAAAACATTACCTCGAAAGGCAGAATCTGTTAATTAGCCGTGCAGTTCTGATGCTCTGAACTTCTTTATTTCAAAAAAGCAAGCCTCTAGCCCTCAGTGTGATGCTTTACTAGGAGCTTACAAGTTTCTTTTCTTTTCACTCAGGCTGCTCAATACCTTCAGAAGAAATCCTCAGAAGAGGCAGGATTTCCCCATCTCAGCATCTCTGTTCCAAACGTGTTGACCTAATTCTAGGGCCAAAGGAAAACTCTCTTTCTCAGTGTCCATAGAGCTATCTATCTTCTGCACCTTTAGGTCTCAACCACACTCCAGTTTCTAGTGTTGTTGCCAGGTGTGAGCTATAGCTACGAGACAGGACCCACCTGTTTCCTCTGGCATGGGCAGCATTAGAGACAGTAGCTCAGCTCCCATGCTATGGGGGTCCTCACCCACAGCTGCCATCCCCATCTGGAGGTGAAATGTGGTACAGCCACCAAGTGCAAGTATTTACTCAGTTAGAATTTCCATACCATTTCCCATTTATAAATATTTAAAAAATAGTTTCTGTAGAATCCAAGGGAAAGAGTTGTGATATGCAAGGACAAGGCAGTGGAATGGAATCAGGAATATTAATAGATTAATGAAATAGATAGTATGTACAGAGAGTAGGGGCATAACTATAATAGGACAAGGGGAGACAGTTGTCTGGAGAACACTGCTTGGGGGGGGGCAGAGGCAAGTCACATGACTGACTCCCTCCAGCTGCGCACCCGCCCGGGCTTCCTTCAGTTGTCTTCATCCTCTAAAATTGATGTGAGTGTTAAGACCTGGAGCTACCAGAACAGCATATCCCTATATCCCTATCTATTACTATGCTTTTTGTTACCACTATTCAGCCTCATTTAAGATTTCTTTACTTCATGAGCTGAGCTTCAGTGAAGGGGGGGGGCAGTTTAATATCTTGTAACTGGGCCCACTCCAACCTTGCTACGCCCCTGACAGAGAGGCAAGTGCAGACCGCTTTTCAGTGCTCTTGCTGCTGGCTGTTTTATGAGCCCTGCTTCTTCTCCAGTACTGGAATATAAGTAACTAAAGCCCCATTCAAAAGCTGGCCTGGATCAAGGAATGGATTAACCCCAAACACCACAATTTCCAATCAGACGTCATCTTAGAAAAGCATTTTAAAATGGTAGTAGCTGAACCTGCGCACAGCATCTGCGCTGCTAGTCTCTCCTCACCACTTCCCCCCTCCCTTCCACCCCAGTGCGCTTCCCGTCATTTTCGCCCACTGGCCATCTCCTCTGCCAGGGCCTGCTGCCTCCTCCTCACCTGCCGCTGCCTCCTCCGCTGCTCTTCCCCCACCCATCCCCCATGCCCGTCACAACAGTGCCATCTGCTGCACCAGCCTCCCCCCTGCCATTTTCAGGAGCCCGTCGCCACCCGCCCAACCAGGATCCTCTTGGCAGCGCAGCTCAGCCTCCCGCTGCCTCCTCTCCTCTCGCCACCCTTGCTAGCTGCCCCCAGCCACCGGATGGAGCAGCACCCTCTCATCCTCCTCCTCCTCCTCCTCCTCCTCCAACCCCCAACCGACGTTTCCCTTCCTTCAGTCCCGAACTCTCGTAGCATCTCGTGAGAGTTCTGCCGCCAAATCCTGGGCACGCATGCTGGCTAAGAGAATTAAATATATAGATAGTCAGCAGCATGACCAAGAGGAGCAATCTTAAACCAGGTAAAAACAATAAAAGCAGGACCCACATATCATCCACTAAAAACTTTGGAGAATCTGCCTGGAGAGGGTATTCCATAAACACAATAGCACTACTGGAAAAGGTCCTACCTCAGGCAACATTTGTCCAACCTCTGTATGCAAAGTTGCCTGGAAAAGGGCCTCCAAAGCAATTCTACCAGCTTGGGGGATGGTCCCACACTGTTTGAGACTTTGAGAGTCAAGATTCACCACCCTCCATGAGCTGTGTCTGGAAACACACAGAGCCCTCACAGCTCTTTTACCAGAAACACAAACGAAACACAATCAGACCAGCATCTCCTAGTTAGTAGTCTGATGTATTCTGAAGCAGCTGAAGTTCCTGAACAATCTTCAAGGGCAGCACTCATCTATCTCAGAGGTTATATTCTGTTTAAAGTATTTTTGCTCCATTCTTCAGAAAACAAGATTCCCAGATATGCTTATAGAAAATCAATAAATATAGCAGATCATTAAAACAATATTATTTATTTATTATTATTTATTAGATTTCTATACCGCCCTTCCAAAAATATGGGGGTGGAGTCAAGCTTGATGGACTTCTCCTCTCCTCCTCCTGTTCAATGGGCAGTTGTGGTTCTGATGGCTCCTGATGGGAACAGGAAGCATGGATAATAACTATAACAAGGCTGTCTCTCCTTAGGAAGGGCTGCAGCAGGTAAGTACACATGTAAACCTATTAAATTGCCTTTTATTAAATTCAATCATTGATCTGATTCAGAGTATTGACTACTCTGACCAGCAGCTGTTCTCCAGGATTTCAAACAGAAGTCTTTCCCAGCCCTCCCTGAAGATGCCAGAGATTGAATAGAAACTTTCTGTGTGCAAAGTATGTGCCCAAACAAAGCTGCTGAAAGTGTTTCATGTCATGGGTACTATCTGAGCATTCAACGTGAGGGCCACACCTAGTAGCTCCTCTGAGCTGTGTGTTTGGTCTTTAATGGGGAATGCAATCCCACCCAGAGTAGGCCAAATGCCACCTCTCCAAACCACTGAATCACCACCTTAACAGGAGTAGCAGCTGGTCCTAACCAGCCGGTGGCGGGGCGGGGGGGATGAGGCACAGCTGCCTCTGGTTCTTGGCAACTCTGTTTGAGCCCCCACCTCCCCATCCTGAGACACAATGCCTACAGCCTGGCCAGCCACTCTCATCAGGTATAGCTGTGTGGGATGGTTCATCATTGATTGGGTTTCAGTTTATTTAACCCCCATCCAGCCTACTACCAGATACCTGTTCAGCACTTCTACTGCTGGATAGAAGGAAAGCTGAGTGTCATCAGCATACTGATAGCACTTCACTCAAAAACTCTAGGCAGTCTCTTCTAGTGGTCTCAACGAAATACTAAACAGAATGCAGGGCAAGTTAAAGCCCTCTGGAATACCACTGCACAAGAGCCACAGTTCTGGCCTTACAGTCCCCTGACACGACTCTCTGGAATCTACCAGATAGGAAGAGTGGTGCTCACAACCAGTGTTCCCTCTAACAGGGATTCCCAGATGTTATTGACTACAACTCCCAGAATCCTCAGCTGCGATGGCTTTTGCTTGAGGATTCTGGGAGTTGTAGTCAACATCATCTGGGAATCCCTGTTAGAGGGAACACTGCCCACAACCTTCATCCACAAAGGGATCCAGGAATATCAACAAGAGAAAGCTCTTTCCTTCCCAGTCTCAAAGCCCTCAGGGTGACCAAGGTAAACCTGCCCTCTTCAGGCAAGGGCTGAGTGCATTGGCACAGAAGGGCAGCCAGCCAGTGTGCTTCTGTTTGGCCCCTCACACGTTGATTGTCCATGAAGACTAATGTCTGAGGAGGGTTGTCAGAAAGCTGGCGGGAGCGTATTCCTTGTTTGCTGCCATCACCACCCCAGCACATGCTTTAAAATGTAGCTTAACTGGCCTTTGGTCAGTCAGAATCCACTCAAGTTTTCCTCACCTTATTTCAAGACATAATTCCAAGAGCTTCATAGTCTTGAGCTTCCGGAAATACCAAAGAGGCTGAATGGGCTCTGTTAAATGAAAGAGGGAGCAATTGTATCTACAGCTCAGGTCATTATCACAGTTTACAGATTAGCCAACCCTTTGATGGAAGCACCAGGCATGCCTCAGAAACTGCCCCAGAGATGTCAGAGAACCATTTGGAGCCATTTGCCAGCTTTCTGAGTCCCATCCTGCACAGTCCATTATCCACTGTTCTACCACATGGGGTAAAGATGTTCCGCAGAGCCATATCTCTTGCAAAAACTTGCAAGTTAGTGTTTCTGAAATGTTGCCTGTTTGAACCAATCTTACCAACGCTGCTACACAATATAGCCGGAATATAGCCAGGTACCATGTATCATTTATTTTCTGTTAATAACAATACATTCTGGGGTAGAAATGTACCCCAGATAATAGATAGCATGTATTTGTACCCCAGCACTGTAAGTAATTGGAGTACAAATGTACCTCAGCATTATAAGTAATTGGGGTACAAATGTACCCCAGCATATTTTCAATGGCTCACATACCATGCAGCAAACCATCTGTCTAAATGACAGGTAAGCTCTCTGAGTCCGCCCCTTTAAACCCCACTGGTGCAACTTGCAAAGATGGGGCCCCCTCTGTGGCTACGAAGGAGTGCGTCCTTGCACTCCTGCTGTTACTCCCATTATTCCCATTTGTTTTCTCTATGTGGGGAAAAATAGTCCTAAAAACATTTCGCATATAGCAATACATTTCTGGACCACTGGTCACAGATAAAGGCAGATCAACATTAGAGTATCCCTAGTGGAGCAACAGACTCAAGACAGGGCTTCTGCAAAATAAAGAATAAGCTCATTTAAAGCAGAAGCAAACAAGTAAACAGAGAGCCTAACACTATGCAACTACAAGAATGCCTTTCCTTAACCAAAGAACCACACTGTCAATTAATGCACTCTTGAGAGGACTCTTAGCATGGTAGATGGGGGAGAGAGCAAGAGAAAGGGGATGAAAGACCAAATCAAGAGCGAGAGAAACAGGCCCTTGACCTTTCCTAATCCTGCATAGCTCATATGTGGAGCCTTCCAATATGCTGGCCATCATTCTTTAGGTCTTCCCAGAAGGAGTCGCAAATAGACTGTGGCATGCAGATGTAGCTCCCATGGAGGTAAGAGCATTGGAAGAGCCTAGGCAGTGCAAGTTTGGAACTCACAATTGACCCACAGTAGAGAGCCCTTGACCTCTGTTATAGGTTTTGGGGAGAGCTAGAAGGTCCTGAGCAGTCCACGAAGCCAGTCCTGAGACTTACAGCTGGCCAATGTCAGGGGAAAGTGCTAGCTAGGGCCAGGAGCTCAGGATTCAGCTCCTGGAAGAAGGACTAACATTGGCTTAGCTCTGGCACAGTGTAAGGCAGCTTAAAGCCACTAACCCCCCAGAGTTCCTGGCTTTCCCCTGCAATTCCAAAAGTGGCTGGTTTTTCCTTAGCTCAGTGGAATGCACTGCCTTCTGCGGTGGTGTCTGGGAAGTTTCAGGATATTCCATATGATGCAAAAGTTTGTCCTTGTAATTCTGGAGCAGTTGAGTCAATTCAGTAGGTCTTTCTTAATGATGTATTTTATCAATCAATAAGAAATTCTTTTATAACTCCACTTTTACTGCCTTTGCCTGGGCAATCAGAGTTATTTTATGCCGCCTATTTACTTTCTGGAGCGAATCCTGAGGCTAATTTTAAAGTGGCTAAAGTCTGTGCAGCTGCTTGTAAGATTAGATCTGTTAATTGTAGTTCTTGTGACTGATATACTTTTTAAAAATACTAGCTGGATATAATGGATGGTTATGTCGTATTCCCCCCGCCTCCCTGCCCCAGTCATGGAACATAATAAAGTATTCATTCATTCTCCACAGCCTCAGTGGAAATTGCTAGCTAGGGACAGAAGCTTAGGATTCAGCTCCGGGGAGAAGGACCAATGTTGGCTTAGCTCTGGCAAAATGTAAGTTGGCTTAAGGCCACCAAACCCCACCCCCAGCCGAAGCAATTCCAAGAGGTTCTCAAGGAATGCCTGACCAAAGGCCAATTCCAACTGGTGCAGTGATTTCAAAATGACAAGCACATATGCACAGTCCTTGCTTCTGAGCAGGCCTACATGCATTATTTTATTTATTTATTTAGCGTATTTGTATACCACCCACTACCCAAGTCTCTAGGTGGTTTACAAGGGTTGTGCATTTTGTTTTGTTTTTTCTGTTTTGTTTTTGGCCCAAATCTGAAACATTCTCATTTTGTTCTTTGTTCAAAATCAGCCAATTCGAAACACCCCAATTTTGTTTGAAATTGCAAAATCCAAATCTGAAATGTTTTGGAATTTAAAAAATAGCCCTGGGGAAAAACTAGTGAGTGGAGGTGGTAGTGACCAATGGGTGGAAGCTACCACCCAAATTTCAGAGGAATTGGGCAAAGGGCTGGTTTTTGGTGAATTTTTGAAGTTTAAGATTTTTCCCATAGGGAATAATGGAGGTTTCAGCAAAGTATAGCTTCACGTCGGGGGGAAAGGGGGTATCCCAGAGCAGAGTAGGGTGGGTGGTAGTGCCCAGTGGGAGCAAGGAAGCTGCCAGAATTATTTCAAAGGAATTGGGCAGAGGGCTTATTTTTAAAGATTTAATGGAGTTTATGCGTCTTTAAGGTTCTTCCCCATAGGGAATGATGGAGGTTTCAACAGCCGCATAACTGCACTTGGGAGGCACTGGAGTGGCCCAGAGCAAGTGGTGGTGTAGAGCACATAGAGTGACAACCACACCATGGGTTGCTAACCCATGGGGTACTGGGTTCTGTTGTTTCTGAGATGTTTTGAGTGTAGATTCTCTGGTAGCATATGAGAGTGGATTCATGGTTTGTCATTGAAAATCTCATATGCTACCAGAGAATCTACACTCAGAACACCTCAGAAACAACAGAACCCAGCTCCCCCAGAACCTATGGGGGTGGTTGGCACTATACCATCACTCGTTCTGGGCCACCCTGGTGCCCCCCAAGTGGAGTTATGGGTCTGCTGAAACCTCCATTATTCCCTATGGGGGGAAATCTTAAAGATATGTAAACTTCAACAAATCACAAATAATCAGCCCTTTGCCCAATTCCTTTGGAATCTGGGTTGTGGCGGCCTGGCAGGCACCCATTGGGGCACTACCACCCAACCCATTCTTCTGCCCCTGAATCCATTCCCAGGCTGGCATGCAGTAGCCATAGCAGGCTGGGCTCAGGCTGGCAACAAGGCAGGCATAGACAATGGAATGGCATCATGGCAACTTGAGGCATGCAATGCTGCAAACTAATTCGTTCTCTCTCTCTCTCTCTCTCTCTCTCTCTCTCTCTCTCTCTCTCTCTCTCTCCAATGAGGCAGAAAGGCAGAATGGTGACTACTAACTTGCTGAATGAATTGAAAAGCCCTCCTTGAGCTCCCCCCACCCTTGCCCCTTCTTCGACCCTTCCCCTGGCCAATGTGGGGTCAGTAAAGAGTGCCAAGAGGCAAAAGAGCCAATGGGAACAAGGAGGAATCGTCAGCAGGTCAGCCCATGCTTTAGGTCACTTATCGGAAGGCTGGAAGGGCAGGAAATTCAAACAGATGTCAAACACAAAATGGAGACTGACTCAGAGATCACCACAAAATGCAGGTCCGAAACAACAAAATGTTTTGTAACTGAAACAGGGACATTTTGTTTTGTATACAAAACTTTTGAATCTGGAAAATGGGTGTTTCATTTTGTCTACAAAACACCCCAAACGGGCTGTTTCGGGTACAAAACGTTTTGTATCCCAAACGTTTCGCACATCCCTAATTGATTCCATGTTCTTCCCAAGCCAGAGGCAATGTAGCATTGTTGAGAAACTCTTTCTCCAAATGGCTTCCTGTTAGAGAGTCTACAGCTTTTTGTCATTTCAGCCCAATGCAAACCCATTGGCTTTTTCGAAGGCACTAAGATGCCAAATATCATTGCTGGTTCTGTTCCTATGTCATGAGCTCAGGTGTTGTGTTCCATGGACAAGAAGTCATGAAACAACCGAATGAGGGGGAGGCAGGCTCTCTGCTAAAACTACATATATTCATTAATGTGATGCTCATGAGCCGTACGCATGAAAGACATCCATAAACATTTCTTAGTGTATAAGAACAGTTCAGAGGGGAACACTGGGCAGCATAGATGAGAGGAAGACAACTGTCTCCAAACAACAACCCGGTGATTTTCCAGCTGGACATGACCTCAGGTATACTTTTGTGTGTTAAGAAAAAGCAAGGAGAAGGAGAAATCTCAAATGCTTCTGGGATGAACTTCATTACTGATGTGTTTCGACAAGGTCTTTCTCAAAGGCTCTTGTTCCAACATCTCAGTGGTCAGATGAGGCTCCTTGTAGCTAAACTCTATGGAACAGCAGATGTCTTTTCTTAGCCTTTTCTGATCACTGAGATATGTTGAAATAAGAGCGCTTGATAGACCTTGCCAAAACATGTCAGGCCAGTAATGAAGTTCATCACAGAGGCATTTGTGGTTTTCCCTCCTTTTTCATTTGGCTTGATGCATCTCCCTTTCCTTTTCCGGTCTGTTAAGAAAAGTCTAAGCTTCCCTAAATATTTAACCTCTTTCCCACTCCAGCAGCTTCTTATACTAGGTATTCACCTGTTATAAACAGCTCTGTAGGAACTGCACCGTGGCTCTTTTCCTCAGTTTGACAAACCTGTAGGGAAGATAAACTACTGCTGTGAACTGCTGCTAAGCCTACAAACAGCTTAAGAAACTGCCCTCTTGAGTTATGATACTCGGGGAACAAGAAGATGATTATTTTGAAGGAGCATGCATATTGAGAAAATTCTTGCTTGTTTCCATCCCAGCATCTCTGACTAAAGAATCTCTGACTGTAAGTCTAGGAAAGGCTATGAACAAATAAGGATAGACTGTAATAGGTTATTGGGACCATTGGTTTTACAGGTCTCCCATGTTTAACAGTTGTTGTTCGCATGTGCCTTGAGAACCTAGAAAATAAGGAATCCATAGAAAAATTGTGTTGGAAAAGACAATTCCGACCATATTGTAAGACCCCTGCTTACAATATCAGAGATGGGTGTGATTTGAAACTATATTATCCAGTGACTGCTACTACCAAATCTTACCCCCCAAAAGGTGAAATGATCCTCAGATCTGGGCATGTGCTGAAGTTGAACCCAAACAAAGATTGGTTAAATACCATGGCTTCTTCCCAAGAAACTCTGGGAGGTATAACTGGCAAAAATATGGGTTTCATCTGAGTTTAAAAGATGATTTTGTGACTCCATCCTGAAGCAATGTATCTCTGTGTTATAAAACAGAATTACCCACGGCAGTGAATCCCCCTTTAAGCTGAAACTGAGAGGGTTTCCACAACTATAACCCGAAGATTCAACCAAAGTGAGGAGATTATCTTACTATTCTAACTTAACTCAACCAAACCTAAAATTAGCTTCTGGTTAGTTTGACATCCGGGGCCTGTATAACGGAATACATGGTTATCTTAGCCTGTAGGGTCTAAGACTTGTTGACATGCCTCAATCCAAACTACCTTGTCTGGTTTCTGCTTTGGTACAGATCAGTGAGGGTGGCAGCAGCAGGAACATGACTAAACTGCCCAGTAAAGCATCAATAATATCCTGCTAACCCACAAAAGGATTGGACTTGTTTTGTAGTAGTGGGAAGAGCCCATTCATAATAGCTTCAATTTTAGTTTCTTTCTTGAAACTAGGGTTGATATTACCACCACCGGCACAATGTCCCAAATATATAACCTCCTTTCAGTTCACCTGACACTTGTAGGCCTTGGTGGTTAGACCTGCACTTTGAATGTATTGTAAAACTTTCTGTGCATGCTCAAGTTGTCGTGAATTCTGTTGCCTTTGTCAACAATCTTTTGATTGTTCCTTAACCAAACACTCATGGAGCTCATTCATACAATCAAAAACTGGGTACTACCTGGGTTTGGGAGCTGTGTGTGCTCCCAATTTTCGGTTGTGTGGAAGCAAGTTAGGAGGAAAAGCTGGGTAGAAGTGATCGTGTGGAAACAAGGTAGGAGGAAAGGTACCCAGGTTTTTCTCCCTCCTTGCTTCCACATTACCGAAAATTAGGAGAACACACAGATCCAAACCTGGGTGGGATCAACAGTTTTTGAAGGTGTGAATGACCTCATAGTCAGCTGTTTCCATGTCCATCAGTTTTTTCTTCTGTGCATCCTTCTTTGCCTGATTCAGGTCTTCCAAGACTTTCTGAAGATACATCATTTTTAAAAGGTTGTGACTGCAGTTCTTCAACTTCTTTTACAGCACTGCTATGGTCCTTTCTTTTTTGTCTTGTAGGAGTTTTTCAGTCTCAAGTTCTTTGTCAATTTTTAGTCTTCCAAGTTTCAGTACAAGTCAAGGGGTCTTCATTGGCAGAGTGCAGCTGCTTTTGTTGCTGAGCTGAAGACTCCAGTTGTCTTTTTTAAGTGACTGCACCACTTTTTTGCTAGAATCCAGTTCTTTCCTTAATTTCACAGCAACACAGCAGCACGGGTGGTTTGATACAAGGTTTGACCTCTGGGCTTAGCTTCAAGGAATCATCTCTGTTAAATCCATCAGATCATTCTCTAGCAAAACAGAGGCTCTGGTTTTGACTTTTACCCCTACAATCCATATTCCAACTCATCCTTTTTAGGAAATTTGGACTCTAGTTGTTGGCAGACTAATTCTAGGGGATTCAAAAGGTCCCACCCAAACTGACTGTCCAGGAAGAAGTTGGTTTTCAGTTCGCCAGTCCTGGTGGACCACTGTAACTCCTGAACCCAGATCTCTCTGAGCTTCCAACTCCCTTCCATTGATATAAATTACCTCTCGATGTTGGGGAGAGATCCAGCTAGGGCCTTCTGTGGCTACAGACTGTTTAGGAGGATTCTCCTCCCCTTTCACTGAGTCTGTCACTTGTAGTATTTCTACCACTCTGATAGCCATGGCTTCTCAATCTCAAGGGGTATGAAAAGAACTTTGGGAGTCAGTCTACACTGTTCTGGTTCAAGTCAGAGGGAGGGGCACTTTTTTGCCTGAGACTGGGGGGTTGGTCTGCCGCTGCTACAATGATTCTGGGCATCTCCGTGGTGTCTGCTGCTGCTGCCAGCTCTGCCAGCTCTTTTCTTGTCAATTCCACATGTACTGATGGTGCAATCCATTGTACTTTGTTAGGGTTTGAAGGTGTCCCGGGGGGACGTTGGGGACAATCCCTTTTCAAATCCCCCGCCTTTCCTCAGGAGAAACAGATAAAACATGGGATGGTTTGCCTGGAGGCTTTACACACAGGGCTTCTACCCTGAATCTCCTTCAGAAGAGAGTGTGTGCGTTCACACACCAGCCAAACCTACCCCGAAGCCCCTTCGAGATGCTTGGACCCACTCCACACACAAGTCGGGCTTTGTCTTGCAAATTCTAGCTTATCTCAAGGTATTTCTGGGTTTTTAAAATGCTGGTTTTAGCTACTTTTTCTGAAAACAAATTGGGAGAGGCATTGACATAGAATCATTAGCATGATCAGAGGGATACTCTCTTTACAAATGCAAATGAAGCTCTTTAGTAATCTCTCCCCTACCCACTCATTGGCCAGAAGGAAAACACGGATGTCTGCCATGTGAACTTGCATCAAAAGCAAACTTGAGAGCAGAGGGGAGGGGCTGCTTCCCTCAATGCCGCTAGTGTACTCCGAAGTGGCTTCGCTCAACATTTACCCCTCATCATGAAGGATGGAGCAGATAACTCCCTGGTAGAGCATTAGGAGTAGTTTTGTGATCTGCCCTGCCTTTGTGAGTTTGCTCAGGTTACTGGGAATAGTGGTTCCCAAATAGTGGTTTGTATCCCCTCTGAAAAGATTTCTGGCTTCCCACCATTCTTTCCTGTCACAAGGAGATTTTGTCTGCCAGGACTGCAGCCTCGGCGGTTATTCAAGGTTCCTGGTCCAATACCATGTGTTTGTGGGAAGTATATCAAGGAACCACTCCAAGCCTATGAGATGTAGAACCATCTCTATTTGGCCTTTAGCACCATCCACCCATAAAAACAGCTGTGTGTCCAAATGGTTAGCCACTTGTGCATATCTTTTCTTCTTTTCTTAAGAGAGTGGAAAGCCCTTCTGCTGTGTTCAGGCGTGAGAGCATTGTGTTGTTTGACCTCTTTGTACTTACAGAAGCCATCCACACAACCAGGCAGGTGGGGGAGCAGGTGGGTGGAGGGAAGACTGCACAGAGCTTACCTCCCCCACCCCCAGCGATGATCCATCTATTGTTGCTAGGAATGCAAACCATGCTCCCAGATGATCCTCTGCTGCGCTAGGCAGTGCTGGAGTCCTAGCCTCCGGGAATCCCACAATGCACTGCGCACCGAGAGCAGTGCATTGGGGGATTCCCCCAGGAGATGGGCACTCTAGGTGCGGCCAGACAGGAAGCAGCCCAAGCTTGCAGACAAACAGCAAACCCATGTTAAGGGAGTGCTCGCTCCCTTAACCCTGGCTAAAAGCCAGGCTGCAAAGCCGGGTTAGGTGGTGCTGTCGAAAGTACTCTGGTTGACTACAGTCGTGTTAGTGACAGCCAGGAGGCTCACAACACCACTGCCAGTCTGTGTAGACAATGCTGAGCTAGATGGACGAATGGTCTAACTCAGTAGAAGGCAGCTTCCTATGTCCCTAAAGCCAGCCAATTCATGAGTGTTTCTTAAATGCTCTGATCAGGATCAACCATATGTGGTGAATTCGGGGTGAGTTCCTAAGCTTTCACCTTTTATTTCACTTAAATCCTGCCACCACCTTCCTGTTTCCCTAAAGTTTAGGAGGAACTTTACCCAAATGTATATCAGGGAACCCATTACCACCAATCTCCCCTGTCCTCCCAGGACAAGATTCAGCCAGGTTCTCTTTCATTTGATAGTATGAACAACTGTAACTGAATATCCTTGTCAAGCAGCAGGCCCATGGGTAGGGTAAATCCCCCTTTCAGAATATATCTACCAACAGGAAGCCATATAGACTGGCAAAGTTATCTATATTATTGATTCTCCAAGACAGGCCATGCGTGGCAGAAAGAAGGCGAGCGAGAGAGTTGGGGGGGGGAGAGCGAGTGAGAGAGTTGTGAGGGGGGAGAGAGTGAGAGAGAGAGTTGTGGGGGGGAGAGAGCGAGAGAGAGAATTGTAGGGGAGAGAGAGCGAGTGAGTTGTGGGGGAGGAGAGCGAGTGAGAGAGTTGTGGGGGGGGAGAGCGAGAGAGAGAATTGGGGGGGAGAGAGTGAGAGAGTTTGGGGGAGAGAGCAAGTGAGTTGTTGGGGGGGGAGAGCGAGTGAGAGAGTTGTGGGGGGATGCCACAGATGCTCTGTGCGGGATCAGCTAGTTTTATTACTAAAACAGGAAGAAGGGACAAGATATTAATCCCCTTTATGGCACAACAATACACAGTGGGTATAGCCACCTGAACAGCTACCAGAAAGCAGTTCAGGTTCAGTAAATCTGCAAAGAAGCTGAGTCTTTGCAAAGCATGCTTGCAAGGTATTACTTTTGGACTATCTCAGGTTTAGTAACATTTCATTTCACTAATGCACAAAAGAGATGAGGTCTTGTCGGGACTGGTTGCAAGATCTAAAACCTGAGCTATTCAACAGTTCCGATTAAGTAACATTCATTATTAATTTGAAAAGATGCTGAAAACTTTAAAGGTCTGATCTAGCTGCTCAACTACAGCAAACATGCCAACGTGCAAATGCCTATTTTGGAGAACTTCGTTTTCACCTATTGTTTAAGTGTTGCTTTGCTTTCTTTGATTAGCTTAGCTTGCAGCCTGATCTCACCAGTTTAGCCCTCTTCGCTTTCCTTTGCAGGATCTTCGCCCTCTCTGTTCGCTGTTGCTGTGGTTGTCCTGGCCCTGCAATGGCCTCAGGAAACAGTGGCCTTCCCCAGAATTCCCTTCCGCACCCTGATTACCAGACTATTACAAAGGCTCGATGGTCTTCACACGTTTGCAACAGATACCTTGAGGGAGTATGTGAGTACTGGGCTATTGTTCAGGATTGCCAACCATTCGTGTCAATTCTTAGAAATCACACAAAGACTTGGAAACTCCCCCTGACCAGTGTTCCCTCTAACAGAGATTCCAAGATGTGGTTGGCTACAACTCCCATGATCCCCAAGCAAAAGCCGTTGCAGCTGGGGATTCTGAGAATTGTAGTCAAAATCTGGGAATCCCTGTTAGAGGAAACACTGACTTCACACCCATACCACAGTAGGATTCCATTGTCTAAGGCTGTACTAATCAATACTTTGTCCAGATTGACACCAGGTTCCTAGTGCAGGGGTTCCCAACTGGTGGTCCTCCAGATGTTGAACTACAACTTCCATCATCCCCAGCCACAATGTATGATGGGAGTTGTAGTTCAACAACATCTGGAGGACCACCAGTTGGGAACCCCTATCTTAGTGTGATTTTTCTCAGCGCCACCTGCAGACCAGCTCTTGCCTTCCGTGAAGAACCACCATTCACTATGAAAAAAGAGCCATCAGTTCATCACAGAATACAAAAGCTGCCCAGCAGGTGGAGCTGAGAAAATTGCTGGAGGACCCTGCTGTCCATCTGGACAAAGAATCGATTAGCCCAGGTTTGGGCAACAGATGCCTACTGGCGTGAGTGAGGTGAGTAAAATCATCCTTGCAAAAGCAACGTTCCAGCATGGCTCTTATTTTTACTGCTGTCTAGAAACACTCTTAGAGTGTCATTCATGGTGGCAATGTGGAAGGAAGACAGATCTGACCCATGGGAAAATCTACTGGGAAGTTTTTTCATGCAAGTCCCATTGAAGTGAACTAGGGCAGTGCACAGGAGTGCACTTGTGCAATCCCTATTCATTTCAGTGAGGTTTGGCATGAGAATGTCCCCATGAGATCTTCCCCACGGAGTGTGCTGCCCCACCTCACTTATTGGCAGTCGGTACTGGGGTTGGTGGGGGTGGTTGCAATTTCGATGTCCTGCCCCATGGATCAGAGAGTCTTGAGTTGGCCCTGTGCCCAAACTGACTTGAGCCCCAGCCCCTCTCTTCTGAGGCACTTCTCCTTTTTCCCCCTCTCCAAACTAAGTTGCCCTTCTGGTTTACTGTGGAAGGAGAGATAGTCCTCATGGAGTTTTGCGGCATTCTTTATAGGAAGCTTCCCTCTCGCCAGATGACCTGCAGTACGCCATGCAACATGCTCATACCACCGAATGTTTCTCTGAAAGCATCCCTGCACCCTCAAGCAAGTATGAAATTCAGCAAGCACAGGTATCTCCCATGCATTGTGGGCACATTGTGTCCCATGTGTTGTGAAAGAGCTGCATGGATTTCCAAAATCTAAGCTTGTGTTTCACATGTGGCGGTTTCCTGGGTGGTGGGGCAGTACAGCGGTGTCATTCCTTGTGAGGAGAGAGGGCTGAAAATGCCAGACATTTTTGTGACCTCGGTTTCTTTACAAATATACATGCTGGGAATGGGAGCAGACACCCCGTTTGCTAGTAAAGCAGCATCTATTTCCTTCAAACCAACATGGTACATTTGTAGCCGCCCGCCCCCAACGCTCTTCTTCCAGGCTGCTGCAAAAAGGAGATTCCCCTTTTGGGGTGATGGCCCCATGGGGTGATGGCCCAATGCGGCAGCCAGTGCAGGCACCCCATTTTTGAGAAGTTTCAGCCAGTGCTGGGCTTCCAGCCTGGCCGGGAATGCCTCTCCCTGCCTTTGCAAGCAGGGAGAAGCCATCCCGGCCACGCTGCAAACGTGGTGCTGGCCAAATTTTACTCTCAAACAGGGTGTGCGGCCCTGTTTGCTAACATGGCCATGCCCCCTGCACCTGATATCAGATGCAGGGGCATGGCTGGGACACCAGGCACGGCCCCTGGTGCATGGTGGCCCAGGTTCTTTGAACACATTCGCTCAATGGCTGCTACGCCCCTGCTAGGAATCCCTGTTAGAGGGAACACTGCTCATCACCACTGTGTTGCTGCTTCTCTCTCTCTCTCTCTCTCCTCCCAAACCAAACCTGACCAGAGTCAAACCAGACAAGTTTGGTCCTCGAGTAGAGGGACAAGAGGAGAGAGTGGGAGAGCTGGTGCCGGCATAGCAGAGCAGCAATAACAAGGCGAGAACAGCAGGCAAAGCTGCCACTGGATGCATGCTCCACACTGCCTCGCAAACAGCAAGCAGCAGCATCACAGCTAGGGGCAGAGCAAGGGGGGGAGTGAGTGGGCCTATATCCACATCGTGAACACAGGTGGCCTCCTCACTTGTGGTGCCGCCTCCCCCACTGCCATGAGTGGGAGTCTGGCCGATGGAAGGAGAAGGGCCAGGGCACTGAGCAAGTGGCCAAAGGAGGCAGCTGGCAGTGGGAGCCCTGGCAGGGGGAGGGAGGAGCTCGGCAGTTCCTCCCAGACGCTTGGTGGCTCTGGGACGCAGGGCACGGTGGGTTCTTTGAAGCGGTCTGCCTTATTATAGTTTCACCCCTGAGCACAGCTCAGAAAGTGAGGCCAGTGGCAAGGGAGAAGAGGCGCAGTGCCTGGGGAGCAGGATGGGGCCAGTGAGGGGGCAAGGTGGTGTGGGGGCAACGTGAAAAGATGGGCAGTGGAGAGGAGGTGGGGCGGCGGCAGCAAGCAGGTAGGGTGGTGCCCAGGGCAGGGGGTGGGGTGCCTGCACTGGCTGCCCCATGGGGCCATCACCTCACATGGCCTCACGAGAAAAGCTGCCCCACCTGAGGCCTTAGAGAGCCATTGAATGTCAAGGGGCCAAACTGGGCATGGTGTCAGATCTATAAGTGGGTCTCTCACTGTTTCTTAAAAGCTCAATAGTAGCGCAGAGGGACATGGATCTGCTGGGAACCTCAGTGTATGTGTGTGTGGGGGGGGGGTTTGAAAGCCCCCCCCCACCACAGTTTTCTGAATGAAAATTGTCTGCCTCTCCAACTATGAAACTTTTTAAAAACAGCAGGCGATCCAGTTATGGATCACCCAACATCATGTGCAGTTGTGCTCATATCAGACAGTGCTGGGTAAGATGGAACAGTGTTCAGATGACCCCAGAAAACATGATCTTTTGGGACTGTGAACATGGCGGGAAGGAGGGCTCAGTCCATGCTCTCCTCCCACCCACCCCACACCCCACCCCATTTCCTCTTCTCCTGGAACACAAACATCCCATTTAGTTAAGTCACAGTTCTGCGCGTTGTCTGAACTTGGGAGCTGTGGTTTGATTGCAAATCAGGTACATGTGAAACTTGTACCTGATCCTCATTTTATATCTTGGCTTGTAAAATGCAGTTAAACCACAATTCCCAGGATGGCATACAGAACTGTGGCTTAGCTCAGGGGTTCCCAGCCTTTGGTCCCAAGACATCACTGGATTTGCATCCCCGCCTTGGGTTCCCAGATGTTGTTGGACTACAGCTCCCATGATCACCCACCACAGTGGCTATTGACCGATTTTGACAGTTTCAAAAAACTGACTCTTCTTCTTCTCCTTCCCACCATGATAGGACTTGCAGCTGCTCAGGTTTTCCCAGTCAATCATTCACTCCTGGATAGGCCCTGTGATGCCATCGAGCGGGGAGTTCACGAACAGACTGGCCTTTGGGCCAGGAGTGAATAAAAAACTCCGAGATTTGGAAGAAGGTATCCAGGCTCTAATTGGGGTAAGCCGTCCCCTCCCAGGGTAACAAGGGTGCAAACTGTCAAACAGTTACATTTAGAACACAGCTGGAGTGCTGATGGTTCTACCAGAAAAATTATTGTGGAATTCAAGGAGATACTAAAAAAAGCAACTAAACTTAATATGGGGGTTGAATAATCTTCCTGACAAAGAGACACTTTAGAGTGTAGGGATTTTTAATCTTTAGAAAACTGTAAGGCTGAATAGGTGTGTACTTATTCAGATATATAAACACACCCCTCAGAACTATTTCTGCCTCACACCTCCACATTGAACACCCAAGGCAGCTTACAAGGTTTTTAAAACAAAGTTTAAAAATGTTTACAATGACACAGATCTATCTATCACGGCATAAAAACAGATAAAACACACTCAATGAGAGCAGCCATGAGAGGAACATCAAACAACTGGACAATCCAAAGTTCTGTTCAGAACAAAACGTTCTGAACTTTATGATGGAATATCAGCAAGGAAAGGCCCAAACAGATCTCCTGAAGCAGGGAGTCCTATAGGCTAGGCACAGCTATGGAGAAAGGCCCTCTCATGCATCCCTGCCAGCTGCAAACTACACCTTGGAAGATCAAGGGATGTGCAGAAGAGCCTCCTCATCTGATATGAGTGGATGATGGACATTTTCTTGTGAAAGGAGACAGTTCCTTTAGGTATCCCGGTGCCAAGTCCTTTAGTTTAAATGCAAACCAGCTATATATTGAGCCCCAAAACAAATTAGAAACCAAAACAGATTAGAAGCCTATTAAACTAATAAATGAGAAGAGTCACATGCTCCAGAAACCTAGCTCTAATGAGAAGTTTTGCCACAGCAGCTTGTTTCACCTGTAGTTTCCAAACGCTTTTCAATGGCAGCCCAAAATGTTGAGTGTAATCTAGATGTAACTTAAGGCACGTATGATGGCAGCTAAGTCTGCCTTCTCCAGAAATGGGTGCAACTGGCACAGCAGCCTAAGCTGGGCAAAAGCAATCCTGGGAATCCAGGAGCAAAGCTCGGCCCAGGAGTACCCAAACAGTGAACCTGATTCCTCAAGTGGGGGCGTAATCCCACCGAAAACAGGTTGCATCTCTGTCACTGGACCTGCATTCCTACAGACCAAGAACATTTCCATCTCATTTGGATTAAGCTTCAGTTTGTTAGCCCATACCCAGGGGCTAATTCAGAACCTTTGCAGTAGGGATGTGCACAAAACCGGTTTGCTCAGTTCAGTTTGAATTTGAACCGGGTTTGAACCGGGAGGGGGTGGTTCAGTTTTGGTTTTGATCGAACCCCATCCCCTGTTCGGTTTGAATTCAAACCATTTTGAACTGGTTTGAACTGGTTCAAACCTCCAAAAGTGGGATGGAGTGGTAGTTGGCACCCATGGGTGCCTACCACCCAACCCCCAAAGCAATTGGACACTCGTATGATTTTTATGAATTTTGGGGGGGAAATATTTTTTTCTCATAGGGTATAATGGGACTCAAACCAGCCCATTATTCCCTATTGTGGAGCAGCCATGGGTGCAAACTACCACCCAAACCCTGAAGCAATTGGACACTCCTATGACTTTTTATGAATGTTTGAGATATTTTAATTATTTTTCTTATAGGGTGGTAGGCACACATGGGTGCCAACCACCCACCCCATTTTTGTGCCCCTAAGTGCTCCACAATAGGGGATAATGGGCTGGTTCGAGTCCTGTTATACCCTATGAGAAAAATAATTAAAGATATTTCAAAAAACATCCCCCCCCCCCATTCATTAAAAATCGTACAAGTGTTCGATTGCTTAGGAGGTTAGGTGGTAGGCACCCATGGTTTGCCAACTACCACCCCACCAACTTTTGGAGGTTCAAACTGATTCAAACTGGTTTGAACCGTTTCAAATCAACCCCCCTCCAATTCAGTTCAAATTCAAACATGCAACTCGAACCTGATGGCTGGTTCGGTTCGAATTTGAACCACCGAACTGAACCTGTTCAAATTTGAACCAGTTTGAATTCAAATCAGTTTGAATTCGAACTGGTTTCACATCCCTACTCTGCAGCCTCTCTGGACTGCAATGGAAAGTAGAGATAAGACATACTGATCACATCCAGTTCCAGTTCTCCATATGATCTTTCCCCACGTAGATGTTAAACCGCATGGCAAACAAGATAGAACCTTGCAGTACATCCTAACCCAATGACCATGATATTGGACAGATATTCCCTAGCAGCACTGCCTCATCCACAGACAGGAGCAGAGTCACCAAAATGCCATGCCCCTGAGCCCTCTCTGAGCCAAGAAGTCCATCTTTGATGGTATCAAAAGCTGCTGAGAGGTGTAATGGAACCAAGGAAACATTCCCCTTGTCCAGTTCCCAGTGAAAATAATCTATCAAGGTGACCAGAGCTGTTTCAGTCCTGAATCCAGACTACAAACTAAACTGAATTTGACCCATATAATAAGTGGCATTCAGAAACCCCTGGAATCGAGTTGCCTTCTCTCTCACCTGAGTACCTTGTCAAGAAATGGTATATTGAAGATCAGAATACTGGCTGCCCTAGAAAGAGTGAGACAGAAGCAGCCTTAGTTTTGACCTCCCCTCACAGAATGTACTTAGGCCACAGTTCTGGGGAAAACAGCCACTACTGCTGCTGTGGCCCACATGACTGCCTCAGTTTCTCAGCTCCACCATTATAGCCGCCACCACCACCATGCCTCAGCCATCTGCTACAGCGCTGGCTTTCAAAGGCCTGATCAGGCCTGACTTCTCTTCAGCAGGTTGTGAGGATAGCGAGAATTAAACAGCTTGCCAGTACCTGTAGTAACAAAACTACAAGCTGCCTCCACATTTCTCCCATCCCCAATGGCCAATGCAAGGCCAACTCCTATCCATACACAATATGGAGGGACAGGGGGGAGAGAATGGTAGCTATAATCCAGGGACGTAACAAGGCTGGAGTGGGCCCAGAGACAAAATTTTAAAATGGGCCCCTCACTGATACACACACACTTCACAATATATAGTCATGTGACTTGCCTCTGGGGGGCCCCTCGAGGCATGGGGGCCCCCAGACAGCCGCCTCCCCTTGCCTAATGGTTGTTACGCCCCTGCTATATCAGTAGTGATGCAAATATTGGGGAATTATCCAAATCTGCCCACTTTTGGATTTTCAGCAATATGTCATTTTCGCATTTCCTCTTCCCATTTGCAACAATATGTTTTCACAGGACATGGGAGGGAACTCACGAAGCCTTCAGATACCCACCAATGACAAGTTGGATGTCAACCTCCGGACTGACGATTCCGTGGTGAGAAACTATGGCCTCTTTTCCTGCTTAAAGACAGACCTGCACAAGGTGGAGATCTATGTTACAACGATAAAATGCCGGCGTTTGGGGGGAAACGACTGTAACATCTCTGCCTTCTGAGTGCAGGAAAATTCTGCTGATGCCTACTCTGTGACCTCCTGTGCAAGGGAAAAATCTGAGCCAAGCTGAGACCAAAATGTTCTGCATATAGTAGCTCTGCTCTTCGTGAGGCCCCTCTATATTCCTTTGTGCTTCTTAAGATAAAAGCAGTTTCACCTCTGAAGAATAAACATGCTTTGCTTTAAGCCTACTTGTGGAGTGTTTCTTTCGTGTTTCTATTTGTGGCGTGTTTCTATCCTGCAACTAAAAGCATCACACCCCCAGGCAGATGGGTTTGGGGAAATTAACTGCACCACCTGAAGGCAGAAGAGATTTCTCTTCCACCCTCACTTTTCAACCTTTTTCTAAGGGTTGGTGATGGCCACTGGCTTACAGTTTTAAAAACAATTTTTAAAAACTACCCCAATAAAATATTCCATTTCTGTATTACCTAGGACAGGTAAAAATAGTGGGGAGTCACCTGCTGCATGCTGTCAACATGGGAGGGTGTTACAAATGCTTAATTTGTAAGAAGATCATTGCCATTTGGGCATCACACACTCCAACCTGGAAATGCTTACTACCTACTTTCGGATGTATGTGGGCAGGTATGCTGCAGTTGTGCAGCAGTGAAGGTCAGGCACTCTACTGATGCTAAAAGATACTCCCCTCATCTACATCAGAGCTATCACCTCTGGAATGGGGAAGACAACATGTCTAGAGTTAAGTCCTCTTTGAAAACAAGCCCTGGCACTCTGCACATGTTTTAAAGCATTTCGTACATTCCAATCACTGGGAATGAGCTCTGTCGCTGAAAACAGACTCAAAATTGAGCCATGACTCAATTTGAAACCTACTTTTACACACATGACTTTTAGCTCACAGCCCCTCCAGAACGGAGGGTGCGAGTCCACATATCAGCTGGATTTACCCTGAAGTCCCTGCGAGCTATCAGGGACCAGGACACACACAATTCTGCTTCTCCCCCGAATTATTGCTATGCATTCTAGCTTGGCCCGAATTATGTCCATGGTTTAAAAAAAAAAAAAAAGCCTCTATTTGCAGCAGCAGTTTTTGTTTGTTTGTTTGTTTAAAAAAAAAATCAAACACCAAGCTTTCTGGTATGCCCTGCCACTTATCCCATGATGTGTGTAGGAGCCATTGCCAGTAATTCAAATCTTTTCAAAACTCACACTGGTCACCATAGAAGGGCAGCATGAGGTGATGAAGGCAGTCACAAAGTCAAGTTCATTTAAAAAACCAACAAAGACTTGGGTCAGATTTGTCAGGTTCGGGTTAAGTGTTCTGTGGTTTGATCCAGCTGCTTGACAACTTATCTCGCTGGTCTTCCGCAACTAGCTGTCAAACTAACAAAAACAAAAACAAAAGGTATCGTGCCTCCTCCTCTGGGATGTGATTGGTTGGAGAAAAAATCCAGAGCAAGCTGTGGGAACGCACACAGGAAAAGGATCCGCAGGGAATGCTGACAAGAACCGACCCTATGTGAACGGCCATCTAATCACCCGAATAAAACAGCTGCGAATCTGCTCCGAAGCAGATTCGCTCTTTGGATACCCCGAAGCATGAAGCCACGTCTGGATAACTCCCTGGAAGGCAGAACACAGGCTTCGCTTGCACTGATCCCCTCCCACTCCATGCTTCCTTCCTTGTGGCCAGGGTGCAGCTTGGTTGTTTTCCATCATGTTCATAATCCATTGTCTTCTCTTCATTAACATTTCTTCAACATGCCCACCCTGAGCCCCAAATTCTCCTTCAGGTACACAATTCCCCTCCAGTCAAATTATCACAAGTTTTAAGCACTAAAATAATCAGGTGGAACGTGCAGTTGACACAAGACAGTTTTCAAGGGTGGCTTTGCAGGGCTGCTTCACACTGTACATTTACATTTTGTTTTTGAGCTGTACACCTAAAAAGATGCATGTCTACCTAGACTGGCAGCGGCTTCTCCAGGTTGCAGGCAGGAGTCTCTCTCAGTGCTACTTTGGAGATGCCAGGGAGGGAACTTGGAACCTTCTGCATGCAAACATAGAGTTGCTTTTCCCAGAGCGGCCCATCCCCTAAGGGGAATATCTTACAGTGCTCACACATGTAGGCTCCCATGCAAATTCAAACCAGGGTGGATCTTGCTTAGCAAAGGGGACAATTCATGTTTGCTACCACAAGACCAGCTCTCCTCTCCTTGTACTATGACACTTTATATAGGAACATAGGAAGCTGCCATATACGGAGTCAGACCATTGGTCCATCTAGCTCAGTATTGTCTTCACAGACTGGCAGTGGCTTCTCCAAGGTTGCAAGCAGGAATCTCTCTCAGCCCTATCTTGGAGATGCCAGCAAGGGAACTTGAAACCTTCTGCTCTTCCCAGAGCGGCTCTATCCCCTGAGGGGAATATCTCCCAGTGCTCAGACTTCTAGTCTCCCTTTCATATGCAACCAGGGCAGACTCTGCTTAGCTAAGGGGACAAGTCATGCTTGCTACCACAAGACCAGCTCTCCTCTCCTGACCAGCTCTCCTCTCCACAATATGGAAAGTGTGAATGAGACAAAACACCTATTTATATAGGTACACTGATCAGAGTGGTAGGATTGGTTGCAAATCCTTGTCCAATGTATAATTGGTGGCAAACCCAGGTTTGCTGCACTGTCCTATGTGGAATTACTTAGTCCTCAACAGTGTTCCCTCTAAGGTGTGACCATGTGCACATTCAAACACGTTTTTTGATGCCCACTCAGTTTATTTTAGATTCCGCTCAGGTTGAATCAGGACGGGCCCATTCTGAATGCACATGTGTACACACTGCCATGATACTGCCACCGAGAACAAAATTCATTCCTCACACAGATGAAAAACATTAGAGAACACTGGTCCTCAGTTTCTGTAACTTTACTGATGGGGTAGAGAATGAAGAGAAGGAGAGGCAACTATTATGCTTTGTGATTCTCCAAGCAGAATACATTTTGGAGCTCCTGTGTCTGTAAACGTTGACTGCTGCGTGCAGAAGGAACTTTTGTATTATAGTGTGCTGCTTATGAAATGCCCCTTTTAAGGGAAAAAAAATCTAGTGCTTAATTTCGAGATAAGCTGATGCAAGTCATCTTATCTAAAAACACCCCCTTGTGATCTGGAAGGTTTTCCTTTCCCCCTTTATCTTTCTTCTATTTCTTCAGAGTAGCAACTCTGTTGCTACTCGGTGGTGACAGTGTCCCTGAGCAAGTACAGCATGTGCCTTTCCCGCACCTCGCTTATTCTGACTTCATATGCTCTGCGACTGAGCTCCGGCGGCATCCCAAACAGACTACGGGGCTGCGTCTGAAAAAACCCAGTCCACATAACCACGTGATGGTTGGCCCGTTTTGCTGCTGCATGAGGGAGGAGGAGTTCTGGGTGGTATTTCCCGCGGCAAACCAGCCCCTTTTGTTCTTTGCGCTCCTCCAAGGCGGAGGTGCTGGAGTTACATGTCCCGATGGGGAATGGACGGACCCTCCTAGCGCTGGGGCTGGAGTTGGACGTGTCAGAGGCAAGTGATGTGCCATGCTGGGATAGGTGCTGGGTTGGTTTCTGTTCCATTATTTGCGTAGGTTTTCTTCTTTTTCCTCTGCCAATCTCTTCCCTAAACATGCGCCAGTGGCGGGGGAGGTTTCCTTCTCAAAACAAAACCAGCTCCCAATTACTTGATGCTTTTGGAGGTGTTGCAAATAGATTAAAGGATTTTTATTGCTTGGATAAGCCAATTGATTTTAAACCATTTCGGGATAAGTTTATGAATAAGCTTACTCTTGGTTAAATTTTCTTCCGTTTCAGTCCTTTATTTTACATCCTGATATAGTTAAGAAGGCTAATAGGAATTTGACTGTGTTTGAAGAATTAATATTAAAGGCTTCAGAAGATTCTAAGGGCATTATTTCTAGATTATACAACATTTTAATAATTCAATCATCTGATCCATTAATTGGCCTTAAGCTGGCCTGGGAAAATGACCTACCACAAACTATTAGCAACTCACAATGGAATTGAATACTGAAATGGAAGCCAGTGTTTTCTACCTCTTCCCAAATTAGAGAGAATTTTGCTAAGCTCTTTCACAGGTGGTATTTGCATTTTAAATTTTTATTGGCTTTTGCAATAGCTTTACATTCAAATTACATCCATTTATTTAATTAGGTAAATATTGACTTCCTGCTTACCTATCTGCGCAGTTCACATTAACTATACATATAAACCATTGCTATAATAATTCAAATTTCACAGGTGGTATTTGACCTCTCTAGATTATCCCACATCAATAAGAGTTTGTCCCCATTATGTTGGAATGGCTGTGGTAATAGGGGTACATACTTCCATTTATGCTGGTCCTGTCCCAGTATTTTCTGCTTTTGGACAGAGGTCTTTTTAGAAATGGGTAAAATTACACAACAGAAGTTAGATATGAATGAGACCAGCATTAGCTCTATTAAAGGTATTTTCGGGAGTTAATTTGGCATTATCATCTAAGGATCTTATAGTTTTTATGTTAACTGCAGCTAGATTATCTAATACACAACAATGGAAACATAAAACTATGTCTTTGACATCTTGGTACCAATCTATGTGGCACAGTGCCATATCTGAAAAATTGACTCATATTATTCGTCTTCAAACAGGTCAAACTAATTCTAATGATATATTTTTTTTAAATGGTCAGATTTTATTCTGTTCACAAATCAAGATAATTTTAGTCTTTCTCCTCAATCTAATTATTTACATAACTGGAAGGATGGTTAATGGATGTCTTTATGTATCAGTCTTACTATTTATGTTTATGTATTGTCTTATTAAAAAATAAGAAATAAAAAACCCACTAGGGTACTGCCTGCACAAGGTAATTACTACAAAATAATCACCATCCCTTGGGTTCTCCTATGGCTGGTTCTCTAAATACTAGAGTTTGTGAACCCACAGCAACAGCTTTGCTTTGAAGTAATAAATCGGGAGTAGCCAGCACTCCAATGCAATCAACACACACACACACACACACACACACACACACACACACACCATTTTTCATGGATATTTACCCCTACTTTCTCTAACCAGAAACTTCATCAAGTGAAAAATAAATAGTTAGGATGTGTTGTGTTGGTGAAAGCTGTATACGGCTTGGGTGTAATCTGTCTGGAACGCAAAAGGTTTTATGCCAAGGACCTGCACACAACACATTCCCAAATCCCAATTCCAGATTTGTGAAAGCAGGCTGTGGTAGAGCATATGAACTCTGCACCTACTCAGAGGCACTGGTTTTTCCTTTATTATGTCTCATATTCTATAGCTGAAGCCCCTCCTCACCACCGCCAATTTCTGCCTCAAAATGAGCTCTGACCTGCATTTGACATTACTCGGGCACATCATGAATATGAAAGGAGGATTGACATGTGTTTAATAGATAAGTTGTTGTTTTTTACACAACACAATCTAAATTAGGTATATTAATCTGGAGTGGGTTGGTGGCAGATGGTTGAAAGATTGGCGTTTGCAGCAGGACCCTATTAATTAACCATTGGGTCCTGCTCATGTAGATATATCCTTATCACGAAAGGAAAACAGAATTCCCTCCATATCAGGGAATTGTTCAGATGCTACATCTGAGGGTCTGACTCCTCTGAGTTTTTATTCCTGTGGGCTACAAGGCCTCCCATTATCCCAGGGTGACAGCAGGGTTAACTTGAACCTGCACCTGCACTTGTTGAGGCTTATCTTGGGAATCCATTTTCAGTGTTAGAGCTCAGTTCTGGAGCATCTGAAAGAAGAACGAGAGAGGTGTGAGGGAGCATGTGCAGAGTGTCTTCCTCTCAGACTAAGGTGGGGGTGGGATTTAGGTTTTGTCAAGTCAGTGTAAAATACTGCCTGATATGTGCATCTCTAGGCAGTGCACAGAGTAGGGATGTGCACAAAGATCTTCAGCGCTGGCGGGGGTAGCGCTTTAAGGGGGGGACGAGGGTGTACTCACCCCTCTCGCCGCATTCCCCCTGCTGGTGCGCTGTCGGTTTTAAGCCCCTCGGGGCAGCAGCGTTCCTCCCTGCCACCCCGTTTCTGCCATCGGCCAGAAGTGGCCGGAAGTCGCGAGTGCACGTGCGCCCGTTGTGTGTGCCCGCGCGCCCCTCTGCCGTGTGCGTGCGTGCACGACGGGCGCATGCGCACTCACAACTTCTGGCCACTTCCGGCCGATGGCAGAAACGGGGCTGAGTACACCCTCCCCCACCCTTAAAGCACTACCCCCGCCGGCGCCGAAACGCCGAAACGGCCCCGAATCCGAAACGTTTCGGAGGCCTTTACAATGGCCTCTGAAACATTTCGGGCACATGCCTAGCACAGAGTTAAAACACAACAAATGTAAAACAGAATAAAAACAGTTAAATTTCAGAAGATAAATTAAAAAAACTCACAGGATAAAAACAAATTAAATAATTTTAAAATTATTTTCCATTAAAAGCCTGAGAAAACAGGTGCATCTCTGTTTCCTAAAAGCAAGCAGAGAAGATGCTCTTAATTCAACAGGGAGCATTACCACAGAAAAGGCCCGATCCCGAATTGCCACCAAACAAGCCGGTGGCAACCATAACCGGACCTCCCCAGATGATCTTAATAGGCGGTCAGGTTTGTTTGTTTGTTTGTTTGTTTGTTTATTATTTTATTTAGTGCATTTATATACCGTCCTATACAATAAGTCCCTGGGCAGTTCACAATATAAAAACCATTAAAACATTAACATAATTAAAACAATTTAAAAGACAAGAAAAACTCTAAAAACTGAAACTTTAAAACTATAAACTAAAAGCCTGACTAATCAGGTATGTTTTGGGTTCCTTAAAAACATTCAGAGAAGAGGTTACTCTAATTTCATTAGCAAGCAAGTTCCAGAGTCCCGGGGCAACTTTAGAAAAGGCCCAGTTTCGAGTTGCCAACAACTGAGCTGGTGGCAACCTCAACTGGACCTCCCCAGATGATCTTGAGAGGCAGTGGGGTTGTTGAAGAAGAATTCTCTTAAATAGAGAGACAAAGAAAGTGATCTCTTAAACACCCTGGACCTAAGCCATTCAGGGCTTTATAGGTAATGACCAGCACTTTGTATTTTGCTCGGAAACATTGGCAGCCAATGCAATTCTTTCAGAATCAGTGTTATATGGTCCCTAGTCAAACCTAGAGGTTACCAGCATATGCACCACTGTTTTATGGTCATTTATCTCCAGAAATGGGCATGGATGATATATCAGCCAAAGGTGATAAAAAGCACTCCTGGCCACTGCCTCAGCCTGAGAAATCAGAGTTTGGGATCCAGGAGCACTCCCAAGCTATGTAGCTGATCCTTCAGGGGAGAACATTGAGAACAGGCAGATCTAAACCACCTCTCAGGTCCTGACCCCCCACAGTCAGTACCTCCATCTTATTTGGATTCAGCTTCAGTTTGTTATGCCTCATCCAGCTCATTACCGCCTCCAGGCAAGCATTTAGGAACGTTATGCCATTTGCTGATGAAGCTGATATGGAGAAAGATTTGGGTGTCCTCAGCATATTGATAACACCCTGCACCAAATCTCCTGATGATCTCTCCCAGTAGTTTAATGTAGCTGTTAAAGAGCATTAGAGGCAGTATAGAGCCTTGTGAAACTCCATACAGTAATTCTCGCTTTACAGAACAACAGCCTCCAAGTGACACCATCTGGAATCTATCTGAAAGGTAGGAACAGAACCATTGTGGAACAGTGCCACCTAATCCCACCTCCCTCAGGCGACCCAGAAGGATACCATGGTCACTGGTATTGAAAGCTGCTGAGAGAGCCAAAAGAATCAGCAGAGTTGTACTCCCTCTGTCAGTTGAAGATCATCCATCAGGCTGACCAAGGCAGTCTCAACCCAAGCCTGCCTGAAAGCCTGTTTTGAAATGTTCTTCCTCAATGAGTTCCTAATAAATGGGGAGAAATAAATGATATCAGGAATGGCTTAAGACATGGCTGCACAGAGCCCATTAACTATGTATGGTGGCAAGAGCCAGGACAAGGCACAACTAGGGTGGTAGGGGCCTCTGGGTTTCACCGAGAGCCCCCGTTTCTCTTATGGTGGTTTTTGGAGTCCTTCCTTTCTGCCTACACTCATAGCCTGATACAGCACCTGGAGTCTTATGAGAGCCCCTCTTAGCCAACAGTCTACTTAGCCAAGTATCTCCTGTGTGGAGTAGCAGGAAGAAATGCAAGGAGCAACAGGCCTTAAAACACAACCGTTACAGCATAAATGATGAAGCTTTGCAGAACTCCACCCCCAGCTACTCTCTCAAAACTGTATGAGCTCCAAACTAGACTTGTAAAAGAATATTCTCCAACACATTTAATAGCATGGGTGGAATCATTCTCCAGAATATTCTCTCCTATGCCAAATAATCCAGGAGAATATTCTTTGCATAAAACAGCCACCAAATTCCACTTTGAGCACTCTTTCCAATCCTGGTCTTAAAAGATAGGGTTTTTAAATCTGCATTGGATAGTTGTGTCCAGGAATTCTTTCTGACACCTGTGGCAATGGCAGTCCCTATGCGTGTTGTGACCAGGGCAGCTGTCTTGCTCACCTACCACTTGTCCCAGGTCAGACAGTGGTCCACTAGAGCCTTGATCACCCTCCTAGTTTTGCTGCCTGCTTGGGACTGGCTGTGTGTGTGTGTGTGTGTGTGTGTGAGAGAGAGAGAGAGAGAGAGAGAGAGAGAGAGAGAGAGAGAGTTGTGTGTGTGTTGTTGAGCATCTGAAAGGCCACAACTGTGAGCTTGGTGGGTCACAACTGTGTAGGTTTGAATGAAGGGATGGGCACTTCCAGACTGGATCACTGGCCTTCTTTCTTCCACTCCTGCCATGCATAGGGAGTAGCGCTACAACTTTTAATTGATTAGATTAATCAGTCAAAATGATGCCTCCAATTTAATTAGGCAACAGATTTGTATATATAATTAACATTAGTCTTAACAATTGCAGATAGCATGCACCACCTTAAAAGAGGCATGCTCCTTTTTCTCTTGTGTGGGAAGGAATATCTCCTTCCCATCATCTTAGACTATGTCTCCTATGACACAAAAACAAAGAATAAATTCCTGAAAATTATTAAGTGGAACTAGTTGAGATTCCTGCCCAGAACAAGACCAGATCTCTGTGAATGGTGTACCTCTCATGTGTGGAGTCAGGCTGGTGCAGACATTTCACTCATTAAGAGGAGTTTGAGTGAAATGAGTGATCTACAATGTATCATTGTCATTCCTCCTATATCTCAGTTGATATTCCTTGGTGAATTATTTGTTGGTTGAGTCCCACGTTGAGGGTATTTCTCTTTTCTTTGGACCTCACTTCTCTCAAGCAGAGCGAGAACAAAAGGAAGAGGGTTATTGCTGCAGGACGCTTTCCAAATTAGACCCTAAAACGGGGTCAGGATGTATCTCTGAAGTGTGCTTCCACACTTTCTGTGTTGTGGCACTGCAGTCCCGACGCTGACCGCAGGGTACCATTCATATGTCGGATGCCTTGCTTTGAATTTAATCACTGTGATTTAGTGCTATGGCGTCATTTTTCCAGTGCAAAAAAGGTGACTTTTCCCCAGGTTGTTAGTTTTCGTGAGACTGCTCCCCCTGCAGGTTTTACGTTTTGACTGCGATTTGCCTGAATGAGGCATTTAGCTGCTTTTAAGCAGATAATCTGGAAAGCACCTGGGAGAACTTTGTGTGTGTAGAATTCACCAAAAACACCAAGCTCATGAGAATATACAGTACTTGGTTCTGCCATTTCAAACCAACTTGTGGGCCAGCTTGGGGGGTATACTTGTAAAGGGGAACCCAGCGATAAGAGTTCACACACTGTTATTAATGTATGGAGTTCACTACTATGGCATATGGGTCACTAGCTTGGATTAGTTTAAGAAGCAATTAATAATCTCAATGAGTTGATGAAGAACCATTTAGAAGTTAGAAGCCATGATAGCTAAATGGAACTTCTACTTTCAGGAGCAGTCTGAATAGCAAGTCTGTGGTTTTAATGTCCTGCTGGTGGGCTTTCATGAATCATCTGGCTGACCACTGTTGGAAACAGGATGCTGAACTACAGTAGATGCATCTATGCCATCCAGCAAAGCAATTCTTACATTTTTGTTAAGATGATGAAAATGGTCTCTTTATCATTTTGCCACCTGCCTCTCTACCTAGCAGGTGGTCTACAGTTCCAAATTACAGAAAATTTAAACTAAAATCCAATTTTCAGATGCAAAACAAAAACACTTAAAGCAGAAGTAACACCAGTGTCCCTGCCTTAGCCTCTACTATTCAGCACCCCCAGTTTCCTCCCCACGTTTCTGAGATTTCACTAGGTACTAGACGCACCTTTCAAGCCCATCATTACAGCCTTGAGGACTATAGATCTTCTTTTAGAAGAAAACGTCTCAGGACGTTGAATTTCTGTCAAAATACTGGGCTTGTGCAATGCAACAGTAGATTCAGATAGCACATAGAGTTCTGGCAGTGGAGCAGTTGGCCTGCTGGATCCAAAAACAGCTTTGATTTAATGCCTCATATGACCTCTGTAGCACAAGGTGGAGCTGAATTGCAGTAAATCCAGTCGTGCAAGCAAAGCATATCTGATATGTGTGCCCAAGCACACCCACATCTATGCCATGTTCCAGGCAGGATTGAAGCTCATCTTCCATCCCCACCCCGAGAGAAGAGGTTTGTGTAAATCTTCTAATACAGGTTTCCCAACCTTTTTTAAAACAAGCATACCCGTTCTGGTTGCAGACCTTCAATTCAGGTACCCTGTAGAGATTGTGTATGTGTGGTTGTGTAGATTCAGGGGCATAACTATAATAGGGCAAGGGGAGACAGTTGTCTGGGGGCCCACTGCCTTGGGGGGTGGCCCAGAGGCAAGTCACATGACTGACTCCCGCAGCTGCGCACCCGCCCAGGCTTCCTTCAGTTGTCTTCATCCTCCGAAATTGATGTGAGTGTTAAGACCTGGAGCTACCAGAACAGCAAGTCTTTCTCTTAGTACCATTAAATGCCTTGCATCGTCCACAATTTACAAAACCTTTTAAAAATAATTTAGGATGATGTTCTATTAATGAGGATGAGGATGAGGATGAGGATGAGGATGATGATGATGATGAAAGAACAAGTCAAGAACCGAGCAGAAAAATGGAAAAATAAGCCCCTGCATGGTCAATATTTGCACAATATAAGTGGAAAATCAGACATCACCAAGACCTGGCAATGGCTTAAGAATGGCAACTTGAAGAAAGAAACAGAGGGTTTAATACTGGCTGCACAAGAACAGGCTCTAAGAACAAATGCAATAAGAGCAGAAGTAGAAAAGTCAACAACAAACAGCAAGTGCCGCCTTTGTAAAGAAGCAGATGAAACAGTGGACCACCTAATCAGCTGTTGTAAAAAGATCGCACAGACTGACTACAAACAAAGGCATGACAAGGTAGCAGGGATGATACACTGGAACATCTGCAAAAAATACAAGCTACCTGTAGCCAAAAATTGGTGGGACCATAAAATTGAAAACATTGAAGAAAATGAAGATGTAAAAATATTATGGGACTTCCGACTACAAACAGACAAACATCTGCCACACAATACACCAGATATCACTGTAGTCGAGAAGAAAGAAAAACAAGTCAAAATAATTGACATAGCAATACCAGGGGATAGCAGAATATTAGAAAAAGAAATAGAAAAAAATCACCAAATACAAAGATCTACAAATTGAAATTGAAAGGCTGTGGCAGAAAAAGACCAAAATAATCCCAGTGGTAATTGGCGCCCTGGGTGCAGTTCCAAAAGACCTTGAAGAGCACCTCAACACCATAGGGGCCACAGAAATCACCATCAGCCAATTACAAAAAGCAGCTTTACTGGGAACAGCCTATATTCTGCGACGATATCTATAACAATTGACAATAAAATTCTGGCATCCCAGGTCCTTGGGAAGGACTTGATGTCTGGATAAAACAAACCAGTCAATAACACCTGTCTGACTGTGTAAACAAGAAATAATTCAATTTCTATACCACCCTTCCAAAAATGTCTCAGGGCGGTTTACACAGAGAAATAATAAATAAATAAGATGGCTCCCTGTCCCCAAAGGGCTCACATTCTAAAAAGAAACACAAGAAGCAACAGTCACTGGAGGTACTGTGCTGAGGGTGGATAGGGCCAGTTACTCTCCCCCTGCTGCTAAATAAAGAATCACCACGGTAAAAGGTGCCTCTTTGCCCAGTTAGCAGGGGATAATAGCCACATGTGCCTATTGTGGCACATAGGTGTTATATATACAGTATATGTTTGTGTGTGTGTGTATAATTTTACTATGCTTTTTGTTACCACTATTCAGCTTCAGTGGGGGAGGGCATTTTAAAATCTTGTCTCTGGGCCCACTACAACTTTGCTACGCCCCTGTGTAGATTGATTGATTGATAGACTTCTCAAGGGAGCTTGGTCTTCGCATAATGTGTCTGAAGTATGATAGTTTGTCATTTGTGCCTCGAGTGAAAATTCTGGATTGATTTGTTCTATGACCCATCTTGCTTCTTCAAAGTCGAACTTTCACATCCATAGAGTGTCACGGGGCAAACCTTTGTCCAAACGATTCTAATCTTTGTAGATGTAGACATGTCATGGCATCTAAATATCTTTTCCAAGGCCTTGATTGCAAGCCTACCAAGTGCTAGTCTGCGGTGTATTTCTTGACTGCTGGATCCTTTACTGTTGACAGTCGATCCTAAAAGGCAGAAGCTATCCACCACTTCAGTGTGTTCATTGTCAATTCTGAGGCTGGTTGCTGTACTCGTTGTCATTGGTTTAGTCTTCTTTACATTTAATTGTAGTCCCATTTTTTTCACTGTGCTCCTTGACTTCCATTACTAGAGCTTGCAGATCATCCGCATTCTTAGCTATCAGAGTGGTGTCATCAGTGTAGCGCAGGTTATTGTGTATCTATGCACACACAAATTTAAATGCTACAGTTATGAGACAGGCTACTCCAGTCACTGCCTTACATCCAGACTACGTTACTCAAGAGTACTCCTACTGAAATTAATAAACTTGTCCCACTAATTTCAACAAGACTGCTGATGACTAACTTTAGCCACTGGATGTAAGCCTGTGGCTGGAGTCGCCTGTCTCATAACTGTAGCATTTGCACTTGGTGCTAATTTTCTGTCAGTCAGGCTGAGGGAAGGAGTATGCTGAGCTTTAGCACGTAGCCAGCCAGTCAGAAGCACAGGAGGAGAGTCTTCACCCTCCTCCCTCCCCTTCTACAATAGATACATCGCTGAGAACATCTTGGCTTCAAGCCAGCAGTCATCAGAAGGGGAACAAATAGTGTGGCAGGAGGTCTCTGCATACCCCCAAGAGCCCTCCAAGTACCACTAGGGGTACTAGTATCCCCTGTTGGGAACCCCTGTTCTAATATACTCAGAGCTCTTTTTTTATCCATATCCAGGTTTCCATCTGTACCAGACAGAGGCCCTTTCCACAGCAAGTCTTGACTCTGCACAGCTACAAATGCCAAAAATTAGCCAATCACTATATTGGCTTCAATAACTGGTCTAGTCGCTTCATCATGGTAAGGATGACCTGTTGTTTTCACTGTCATTTCAGTGAAAATAAGCTTTCATACTAAGTCTGCAGGTATTCGTCATTTAAGCGTCATGACTTCCCTCCATGGGTAGGTGAGAGAGCAAACCAGTAGCTCATTGTGTGCTGAGCGTAGACAAAAGTCTGCCAATTACTAATCACTCTTATAAATAAATGGTCTGGGAATTCACAGCCTTGAAGAAGTGATGAACTAGTTTGATCTAATATATAAGCAGCTGTCTACTGTAAATGTATTGGGTCTACATGTGTGGACTGGCTCTGGTAGCCAGCTCTTAATAGTTGCCCCCTTGCTCCCCTAGGGATGTCTGCTTGCCCAGCTGCCAACAGAGCCCAGAAGCTTGCAGCACAACGAGCACTCTCGGACGCATTTCAAAAGATCCTGCTTGTTGTTCTAGGCAAGGCCTTTTCCTTTTTAAAATAAACACACATATTTTAAATCCTACTTCCATCCCACTCTTACATGGGGTTCCAAGTGGTTTCCATCCACAGGACGGAAAAGATCCTCACCTGCTTAGCTGAGTTTCTCCCCAACCATTTTCTGAGTCCTAGGTGGAAGGGCAGAGACACAAGTTCCTGGCTTTAAAGCTTGGGATCTTCTCCAAGGATGGTGGGGATTGTGGAGGAGGCGACTCGCCATCCAGAAATGCATGGTGATGAAGGCCAAGGGCAGCAAATTGTGGGCTAAGGCATTCTTAATCCCGATGGGATGGCTCCCCCATGAGGCAAGGTGAGGTGACAGCCTCAGGTGGCACTTATACCATAGGGTGGCAAGTGTAGGCACCCTGCCCCCCTGCAGGTGTAGTCTCATCTGCCTGCTACCACCGCCTCCCACCAGCTCTTCTACACTCTGCCAGCCTCCCTTTATATGTCCTCTTGTTTATCCTGGCCCCACTCCTGATGCAGACAGTGGTCTCTACCTCTTCTCCATTGCCCAGCTGCCTTATCTTTTATTTATTTATTGTATTTATTTTTACATTTATATCCTGCTCTTCCTCCAAGCAGCTCAGCGTGGTATACATGCTTATTTTTATCCTCACAACAACCCTGTGAGGTAGTTTAGACTAAGAATACATGACTGGCCCAGAGTCACCCAGTAAGTTTCATGGTGGAATGGGGATTCGAACGCGGGTCTTCCTGATCCTAGCCCAACAGTCTAAACACTACACTATGCTGGCTCTTCTGGGCACATCACTGATTTAAATTGCAAGTCAGGTGTGGAGGCAGATAAAATGGTGCTTCTAGCATAGAGTGGTGGCCTCTCCTCATAGCTTCTGCTTTGCTAGATACAGTAGCTGGTTCTCTCCCCCCCACCCCCATCGGCAGGGGAGACTTGTGCATGGGAAGAAGAGAACCAGAAGCAAACTGATCCAGCTACTGGAGCAAGAGAAGCAGTGGCAACAAAGAGAGACTGCTGCTCCATGCTAAAAGTGCCATCTTCACTGCCTCTGCCTCCGACCTGCAATTTAAAGCAGCAGTTTATCCAGGTCAAACAGAGAGGTGATAGGGAAGAGGGCGGAGCTGGCAATGGAGGCAGGGCTGGCGTCAGGGCTGGGACTGGCAACTTCTTGGCTTTCGCCTTTAGTGACAGAAGTCAGCAAGCCAGACCTGAATCCAGACACCCAGCTTGCAACAAGCTGAGAGCAGGTGGACTGTGGATACTTGTTCGAGCTGACCCATTCGGCCACACATTGCAGCAGGAATAAGGTTTCAGTCCTCTGGAGTACAGGACTAGATGGGAGGTCAGTGATTGGATCTCCTGAGGGTTTTTCACAGCTCAAAGCAACCTGCATATCCTACTTTACACATTTGCTTCATTAGTCAAGATGTCAGCCACTGTACCATTATTTGACTGGCCGGTTGACCAGATCTTTTTGGGTTGGCCAAATGCCCAAACCTGTGACGTCCACCATGTTGTTATAGCTCTAGACTTAGAAGGAGCATAAGAAACAGGCTAAAGTCAATTGATTGCCTGTCTCCTAGTCTCTCCTCTACTCAACTGCTTACTCTCTTGACCCTTTCCCTCCTCCTATCTAAAGTCAGCAGCTATTGCACCTTCCCTGCTTCTCTATCTTTAATTTATCTTCATCCAGGTTATTTTCCTTCCTGCTGTAAGTGTACCCATATCTTTCAAATACTTGGGAGGGGAACGTCCCTTTGATGTAATTGATCAAACTAAATTAACTTAGCTATGATAAGTTTATGTTTAACTTAAGGATAAACATACAAAGTATCAGCAACGACAAGGTAAACCCCGTAAAGAGGGATTCTTGTTTAACTGAAACTGCTGCACAAGCAGGAACAAAGTATGACTACATTTACACAGGAGATAAATAGGAAGTTACTGTTATCATGTTTGTTAATCAGGAGGTTGCTTGCCTATGTGACTAGTAATGTATAAAAGTAACTGATAGTCGGGGTTCTGGAATTTGGGTGCTAGCCAACCAGAACCTTTGCTTCTGCAGAGCAAATATAGCCTTTTTTGGAACTTTTCCACTGGTGATGTTTTTGGCTCACTGACCCAGTAAAATAACCACTTGGGTGGTACACCACCTTGACCCTCCCCTTCTTACTAGCATCCTCTCTATTGCCTGCCTTTTTCAAAAGTGACACCTTTTCTCAAGCCTTTAGATTAATCATTGAGAATTATTTCCTTGATCCCTATCAATCTGATTTTCAGCTTTCTCAGTCAGCTGACACATCTCTTCTACACTTTGCATCATGGATCATGCGTATCTGCACTTTCCAGAATTCTCTGATTCCATTCTTTCCTGGCCCCGGTTGTATATTTCTCATTGCTTGTTAAATTCCTGTTCATGATTCTTTTGTTCCATCTTTTCTGCTATCTGCTGGCATTAGCCACCCTGAATTCCCTTCTTCCTCCACTCTGCTTGGCTCTTATTATTCTTTCTTTAGATCACCAATATTTTTATCTGCTAATGACCTCCAGTCTGATCCTCCTTTTGCTTGATCTCCTTCCTTAACTAGGTAGGACTTCTGGTGCTTTAATAGGCTAAATAGATTTCTTTTCTACTTCCTCCTGGATGATTTGTTTATTTCAATGCTGAATTCTAATAAAATCTAAGCTTCTGCCCCCCCCCCCACAGGGCTCATTCTTTTCTTCTAGGCAATTCTACTTTATCTTTTCCCACTAACTTGGAAAAGTCCACTGTTTTGCAATTCTACTGTTTCTAAGACCCCACAAACTTGTGGACTTTGTATTATCCCTTGCTTCTTCTCTTCCTCCCCACATATCCATTTAATTGGTAATCTTATCTCTTTTGTCATCTCCATAATATCTATAACATTTTCCTTTTTCCTTCTCTTGAAGCAACTGAAATGTTTCTTTGCTCCCTCATTCCCTCTTATGCCTGCCTTATGCTTCTCTTTTGCTGATCCTTGCTTCCTTATCTCAAACCTCTTTCCTCTGCCTTAAAGTCTTCAGATCACCAAATCTTTTCTAGTCCTTACTATGATCATGTTGCTGCTCTCTTTGATTTCTGCATTAGCTCCCTCTTTCTTCTTATACCCTATTTAAACCTCTTCCATTGACTTGACTTCCAGATGCCTTCAGTTGCTTGTTCTCCCTCCATGCCCCTTCATGCTCTCTTCACTTATCTGATACCTTCAGTCTCCATGGAACCCTCCATGCCCCAACTCTTTGGGGTAGAAAGCTGGTCTTGTGGTAGTGTGCATGAATTGTCCTGTTTGCTAAGCAGGGTGGGTTTCCCTTGGTTTGTAGTTGGATGAGTGAGCATTATGAGCACTGTCTGGTAAGGGTAAAAAACTCCCCTTTGGGGTTGAGGCTGTAATCCTGTGGTAGATCATCTGTCTGCATGTGTACAGAGCATCTGTTGGCATGTAGAAATGCTTTCCCATTTAAAGGAAGAATGTAAATGTACAAGTTCCCAGGTTTAATCCTTGGCATCTCCAGGGAGGGGTGGGAAAGACTCCTGCCTGGAACCTTGGAAAGCTGCTGCAAGTCAGTGTAGAAAATACTGAGCTAGATGGGAAATGGCCTGGTAGAGGCAGCTCCCTATGTTCCTATGACTCTGCCCATCATCTTGTGTTCTAACCTATTATTCAAACTGTTATTCAAACTCCTTACCTCCTGACTGCCCTTCATCCTAATACAAACTCATGTCTACACCGGCATTTTGTAATTGATGTTGCACATCTGCCTTTCCCCTCCTCCACTCCCCTTCCCTTGTGTGCCTAGTCCTCCTGAGGGCCAAGCCAAATGTGATATAGGCGTCCCTGCTGCCAGATCTCTTGTGTCCTATCTAATTTGACTCTGGATTGTCAGCCTGAGATCAGGCCATGTGTCTTCTTTTTGCTGCATGTAGAACACCAAATAGCTGTTATAGACGCTTTAGAAAGAATAACATAAAAATAATTTAATTCTAAATCTTTAATAAAGGTGAGGAATGTTACAAAATAATAAACAAAGGGATTTTTCTTTTAATTATTCATTTGTTAAAACTTGGCCTTGTTAATACATAGAAGAACAGGCCCTGCTGGGAGTGAACAAGCATGATTTCCGCAAAAGTAAATCTTGCCTCACCAACCTTTTGGAGTTCTTTGAGAGTGTCAACAGGTATGTGGATCAAGGTGATCCAGTTGACATAGTATACCTGGACTTCCAAAAAGCTTTTGACAAAGTTCCTCATCAAAGACTCCTGAGGAAACCTAGTGGTCATGGGATAAGGGGACAAGTACATGTGTGGAATGCTAACAGGTTGAAAGACAGGAAACAGAGGGTAGGTATAAATGGAGAGTTTTCACAATGGAGGGAGGTAAGAAGTGGGGTCCCCCAGGGTACTGGGGCCGGTGCTTTTTAATTTATTCATAAATGATCTAGAAGCAAAAGTAAGCAGCGAGGTGGCCAGATTTGCAGATGATACCAAACTCTTTCAGGTAGTGAGATCCAAAACAGATTGTGAGGAGCTCCAAAAGGATCTTTCCAAACTGGGGGAGTGGGCGACAAAGTGGCAAATGCGGTTCAGTGTTGGCAAGTGTAAAGTGATGCACATTGGGACAAAAAAACCCCAACTTCAAGTATACGCTAATGGGATCTGAGCTGTCGGTGACTGACCAGGAGAGGGATCTTGAGGTCATGGTAGACAGCTCGTTAAAAGTGTCGACTCAATGTGAGGCATCTGTGAAAAAGGCCAATTCCATGCTAGGGATCATTAGGAAGGGGATTGAAAATAAAACGGCTAATATTATAATGCCCTTATACAAAACGATGGTGCGACCACACTTGGAGTACTGTGTACAGTTCTGGTCACCACATCTAAAAAAGGACATTGTAGAACTGGAAAAGGTGCAGAAGAGGGCAACCAAGATGATCAGGGGCCTAGAGCACCTTTCCTATGAGGCAAGACTACAACACCTGGGGCTTTTTAGTTTAGAAAAAAGATGACTGCGGGGAGACATGATAGAGGTCTATAAAATCATGCATGGTGTGGAGAAAGTGGATAGAGAGAAATTCTTCTCCCTCTCCCATAACACTAGAACCAGGGGTCATCCCATGAAATTGATTGCCGGGAAATCTAGGACCAACAAACCAAAGTACTTTTTCACACAACGCATAATCCACTTGTGGAATTCTCTGCCATAAGATGTGGTGACAGCCAACAACCTGGATGGCTTTAAGAAGGGTTTGGATAACTTCATGGAGGAGAGGTCTATCAATGGCTACTAGTCAGAGGGCAATAGGCCACCTCCAGCCTCAAAGGCAGGATGCCTCTGAATACCAGTTGCATGGGAGTAACAGCAGGAGAGAGGGCATGCCCTCAACTCCTGCCTGTGGCTTCCAGCGGCATCTGGTGGGCCACTGTGCGAAACAGGATGCTGGACTAGATGGGCCTTGGGCCTGATCCAGCAGGGCTGTTCTTATGTTCTTATGTAACTTGTTTGTTTCAGAGAATGGGAAAGTGGCAGTGGAGTATAGCTCTCCCCAGGAAGACTCCATTGACTGTTTAATAGAAGAGGAACTGAAAGGTCTCATCCAAGTAAATTGAAGCCTAATCTCATGTATTCACAGATGAGCCTCATGTTGCTGTGATCTAGCAAGTTCAGCTTTTGAACATCTTAGCTTCATGAGTTGGAAGGAGTGAATAGAGAATGAGCGTTCTCTCTCCTTTGAATGCATGGACTTTTAAATTAAATGGGCTACCTGCTTCTTTATGTCAGGTGCTTAGACCAAGGATGGACAGGTTCCTCAGAGGCAGGTAGATTGAAGATAGCTGGAAATAGCTGAGCTGAATGTTAGCTGCTTGGAGACACAGAGAGAGGACTCCCTGGTCTCCCGCTGTCACCTCCTGGTTAAATGTGAGTTAATCACAGTGGTTTGACCAGAATTACCTAGGAAATCTGCATTCTCAAAACCAGCTCCACAGGTCTCAGTTAATCCCAGTCCACCAGGATTGTGAGGACGAAGCCCCCAATTTCCTTCCTTCTCAGAATAAGCCTGGCCCAGAAGCCTTTTTAAGAGACCAGGGCTCTCACTTGACCCACTTTGAGGCAGGGAAGCAGCATTGGCAAAAAGCCCCCTACACAGGCTTGGACATCTGAGATTTGGATTGATGAAATTTTGTTCTCAGTCTGTGAAATCTGCATAACCCAGATGTGTTCAGACTTCGCAGAGTAACAAGCCTTTTCTTTTCTCCCCAGGTGACTGACTTGTCACTCTCACAGCCAAACCCTGAAGGAGAAGAAGAGGTCTTGTCTGAGGAGTCCATGTATTAGGGGGCCACATTTTACACCTGTGCTCGGTTTTCCTCTCTGTGCTTTGAAAGGGCACCTGGCCCATCCTAAGCACTTTATGTTATCTGGAAGCTGGTTCTATTGTGTTAAGTGGATTTGGATGAAAATTTTATGAAATGATACTTCCCTAGCAGATGGCTTAAGGTATTTATGTAAATGAAGTTTGGGCTTGGGTGTTTTGCCTCCCACCCCTCAATTATTCTGTTTTTCTAATAAATTTGTTACTAAAAAGAAAATCAGTTGTGTTTCTTCCATTTAAATGTGAGTTTTCTTTCGATATTTGCCTGGTTATAAGCTAATCTAAATGATGCTGAGTGGACATTTCATGTTTTTCTTTTGTTTTGTTTAGTGTTAAAGTTTCTAGTCTTAACCAAGTTCCAGTAATGTTGTTTCAGTGGTTAACAAGCCTGAAATGATTGGGTTAATATGATAGAGCTGGAAGAGGTCAAACATCCAGGCAATCCAATCTAATCTCCAATTGTAAGGCAACCACACTAATCACTTTATGCAATCTAGATCCCTGTATGTCAGTCAACAAGTGTTAGTATCACATTCAGTTCTCCACAGAGCATTCAGTTCTCCAACTAGCTCAAGCCCATGAACTGTCTGTCTGTGCATTTGGGCCTTCATTGTTGCCATAGCAATTCTGTGATGCTAGGAGTCCTGCTAAAATGATGTCACAACCAAGTGGAATGCTCAGAGTGTGCAGACACAGGCTTATGTCCAAAGTCAAATATCAAGAGAAGAGAGAAATGGCCGAAATGGCAGAACTGGATCCACACTGTAGTACGGGCCCTGTTGCCACTGCTAAAATCCACCTTTTTCTCGTAATCTTACTTGTGTTCTTTATGCAAGTTGGGCACATCAGCCATAAGTTGGATGCAGCACCTGTAGGGAACAGGATGCAGTTGGATGCAGCAGCCGCAGGAAATTGCCCCAACCCATGCCATTGCAGCGTGGAAGTTCTCAACTGTAGCAGAGTCACCAGCTCTCCTGGACTCCACCATGTGCCCGTTCCCAAGACAGCTGCTCATCCCTATGTTTTCTTCTTCTTGTGAGTACTTAAAACCCACTTCCAGAACTCTAAGGATAGAACTCTTTTAGGGAGAGCCTTTCATTAGGAGTGATGTAGGTGGTAGATAAGATACTTCTTATTTTGAGGTAGCTTGGCTGATGCCTTAAAAAAAAAAATTACTCCTCTGTCCTTCCAAAGGAACCAGAGCAGTTTACACCTAAATAATAACAATTTCAAAAAAGAAAGAAATGGGAACACAGCATCAATTGTATGAACCACTAAAACAGCCATAGATGGGGAAGTGGAGCCAAACAGGGACCCCAGTGCTCTGTTTACAAGGGGGAAGCGGACCCAATGCCTAGAAAGCCAGTTTCATAGCCATTGAACATGCACTTTAGATGTGTCCCAAAAGAGCATTCATCAGAACCAAATAGCCTAGGGAGCAGGCAATGGAAAAGAAGGTACAATGGGGCTTCTAACATGTAATGTCATGTCAGTAATGAGGTTTCTATTATGGCCCCTTCCTTTGCCCAGGTTTACTCAGGCATACACATTGACGAAGTACTCACCTAGAGCCACACTACTTGAATTGTGCCTACATAGGAAGAAGTGTACAAACCAGGGCTCTTGTATTGTTTCTGGTGTGGCCAGCAGGGGGGTAACTACCATTAGGCAAGGGGAAGCAGCTGCCTGGGGGCCCCCACGCCTCGAGGGCCCCCCCCCGAGGCAAGTCACATGTGAAGTGAGTGTGTGTATATCAGCGAGGGGCCCATTGTAAAATTTTGTCTCTGGGCCCACTCCAGCCTCCTTATGCGCCTGGTGGCCAGCCTCCTGCACAGAATGAGAGCAGCATGGCCCAGAATACGCTGAAAGATGTCAAGATGTCCTGTCTTGCCCTGCCTGGATTGACAACAAACGGAGCTGCTGCTGCTCTGTGTGTAGCTTAGGATCTCTTGCACCCACCATCCTGACCAGCACAGAGAAACCGGGGAACCTTTGCACAACTTTGGGGAGGCTGCATAGTAGGGTTGCCATGTGTTTTGTCGTCCCCCCCCCGGCAGGTTTCCTCTGCCTTTTAACAGCTGCAACTGGTAGAAATGTTGACATGAACTTCTTTGCATTACTGTAGCCCTAGGCTTATTTTTATTTATTTTTTATGTTTTACCCTTCGAAAACAGCTTAAAGTGAAAAATCCATCAGAAAAAAACCAACATAAGTAATTGTGTGTGTGTGTTTGTGTATCCCACTCTTCCTCCAAGGAGCCCAGAGAGGTGTACTACATACTTAAGTTTCTCCTCACAACAACCCTATGAAGTAGGTTAGGCTGCTCTGCAGGGCCATAATGTGTATTTAGACCATGATGTGGATGTAGAGGCTGTTTAACCCTTTCTGTGCCATTTTCTAGTCTAAAATTATTTATCTCAGTGGTTGTTTTCAGAGTTAGATAGCCATGGGAGAGCCCCTGGTGGTGCAGTGGTAAAACTGCCACCCTGTAACCAGAAGGTTACAAGTTCGATCCTGACCAGGGGCTCAAGGTTGACTCAGCCTTCCAGCCTTCCGAGGTCGGTAAAATGAGTACCCAGAATGTTGGGGGCAATATGCTAAATCATTGTAAACCTCTTAGAGAGCTTCCAGCTATAGAGTGATATATAAATGTAAGTGCTATTGCTATTGCTATGGGAGTGCATTTTTGTTAGTGCAGAAATAATAGATTAAACACCCCTACATCTGAGCCATGGTCCTGATACAATTTGCAACTCCACAAAGCTGCTCTTTGTGAATAAATTTAAGCCCTTAACTTGATGAAGACACATTTAATGTCTTGCCTAATTTGGTCTACAGATTTTAGTCCACCACTCTTTCCCCAGTCTTGTAGCTGGTGGTGGCTGCTAGCTGCTTTGCCATTTGGGATCCTTACCCAACAAGAAAGGCTTCTTTCCCAGAAACACACCCCTACACAAAATGAACTAGGCAGCACAGATAATTCCCCTGTGGAACACTGAGAAGCTGGTGCTGGCAGTTGCAGTTGCTGGAGATGGTGGGAAGGGGAGGAGTCTCTCAGATGTTACTTCAGCACTTTCATCCCCCAGCCTTTCAGTGGCTGCTTGGTTTATGGCAGGCCTTAGCCCCCCCACCCCCCAGTTCTTTTGGACTACAGTTCCCATAATCCCCAGGCAAAGTGGCCAATAGCCGGGGTTATGGGAATTGTAGGCCGGCATCTGCAGGAGGGCCAAAATTGAACAGCCTTGGCTTATGGTGTCCATGCCTTATGAGGGCTTCCTTCCCAGAATCCTCCAACAGAAAACAAACCAGGGCAGCCTAAATCGAGGGGTTCCCACCCTTGGGTCCCCAGATGTTGTCTCCCTTCGTCCCCAAGCCACCATGGTGAAGGCCATTATGGACAATATGATGGAGTCAAACAACATCTAGAGATGTGAGGGTGGAGACCCTTGGCACAGATGACCTTCCTCAAGAGGAATCCAGGGGCTGTTAGAGGCTGGTGGAAACAAATAAGATGCACAGAAACACAAAGACAAAATTTGACTGACACTTGGGAATAACCTCTTGAAAGCATCCCACTTAGGAATATCTATTTCAACATCATTCCCCTGTCCCTGTCTGTTTTTCCCCCCTAGGGATTTCACAGGGAATGCAATTTCTTCCATTGGAAAACAGGCGTGGAAGGCCTATCCTTGGGCTGAGTACTTGTGAGTATATATAGCTCTTCCAGAAAGTAGGAATCTTTGAGGCGGGTCTCACAATCCGTGAGACCCGCTTTTGCTAAAACTGCAGGGAGAGCAGGCGAAGCCCCCTCTCCTCACAGACGAGCAGGCAGGGAGCCCTGGGCGGCCGGATCGGCCGCCCACACAATGGCTGGTTCCGTGAAGGTGCCGGTGGGGGGTGGGGGGAGCGGGCGCTGCGCGGCCCCTGCAAGCCCCAGTATGCCCTGCACAAGCACACAGGGCATACTGTGGAGACCCCCAAGCTGGGAGGCGGCTTTTCGCCTCCCGGGTTGGGGATCTACTCATGAGTAGGCGTGGCGCAAAGCCGCACCGCGGCTACTCACGAGCCTAAAAAGCAGGTTTGCAGGAGCGCTCGCTCTGCAAACCTGCTTTTTAGCAGGGGTTCTCAAGTGGGTTACCCGCTCAAGAACCACTGGGCTCAGCTACAAGCCCGGTGATTCTTACGACCAACAAAAATCAGGCTAGGCTCTCCTAGCCCGATTTTTGTTGGTCGTAAGAATCGCCCCTTTGCCTTGATGTTAGCCACAGTAATTGTGATTTCATTAAAATGAAATTATTGGCTGTATGAAATAAGCCAAGAACTAAGCTGACTAGACCAAGACAAACACTTTGCAAGATAGCTCAGCAACAATGCAAGCTAATTGAAACCTGGACGGTTGGGAGAGCTCCTTGTATGTTCTCAACAACTTTGTAAGTTAACCATGATACATTTTGCTAAACCTAAGTTGGTAGATAGCTCAGAACTAATATTTTCTCGCCAGAATGCTGAGAGGATTACTAGATCAACATTTGCAGAGTAGATTGATAAAGTTTTTCAAAGCATGGGCAACACAGAGAGTTTGAGCTTGGGGTGGGGAATACATTTGGCAACATTATAAGAATTAATGGTGATACTTAAATCTCTTTTGTCTTTTTTATTAGATATACATTCAAACTGGGGCAGGGGGTAGGGACTTCAAGATGAGATGGAGAAGCTTAAATCTCAGCTTTTGTATGGGGTGTTATTATGTAACTATGTTATTTCCAAGACCCCAAATATATGGATGGGTTGTAAAGATTGTCATCTCAATTCAGCAAAGGAGATTGATACCTGTAAGCAGCCTTCTGCATGCGTCATTGACATAGAAGGAAATGTGCATTCACACTCTGACACTTATTCAGGCTGGATATTGAACTGGCTAGATCCCCTTTGTTTTCTGTGGAAGGGGATGCACATCTCTGTCCAGATTTGTTGCTCATGACAGCACCTGGACTGGAATTTGAGTGCAGGATTAAAATATCGTGCTAATGCCCAGTCCATTAAGACAGAAAGTGAGGCTGTGATCCTGTCTGTGTGATGTTCTCAAACTTTCCTTCACCTCTCCAGGATTTTGAAGGGCAACAGTTTGACCAAACTTCAGAAAACTTCTCTGGAAGGCTTGCTTTCACTTACGCATCTGTAAGTTCTCATTTCTAGGAGTACTGTGATTGCTGACTCTCTGGGTCAAAACTGCTCACCCATATGTGATTTTCTTCCTAGGGGAAACGGTGACGGGGCAGATTTTTGTCAGCATAGGGGGAATGGGCTAAGCCCCCTCCCTCACTGTGGCCTTAATCCAGATCAAGACACACCTATTTCAAATTAAGGTTCTTCTCTAACCTAGTCTGGCACTCAGTCTTGCAGTAAAGTGGCTGATGCATTGACTACTTGGCTGATAAAGTCTGATAAAGTGGCTGATACGTTGACCAATGATGGCCAACTGGAACTGTTGACAGTCCCCAGGGCAATTTTTGCATGGCCTTTCAATATTTTAATCAATGGGTGACAAAAGGTTTGGCTGACAGTTTCATGCATATCAAAAATAACAATATTTTCAACTCATAAGAAACAGAATTCTTCTATGCAATTATATCTGTCTCTGGATGTAGCACGTTAGTAGCTGACATACTGCACAACGTTGTATGTGCTTTCTCGTGTAATGTTTGAGCAGTTTCAAAAGAGCAGTGCTGCACTAAATGCAAGAATTGTGCAAACACGATTGTGCAATTGACAACCATTATTTCCACTTTGTGCAACTACCTTTGTGTAGTTCTTGTGTGCATGAATGTTACATTGCAAGATGTTACTTTGCAACATTGTGTAGGATGTCAGAGAGAGAGAGAGAGAGAGAGAGAGAGAGAGAGAGAGAGAGAGAGAGCCCTGCTGTGTTTGAATGCATCAGTTTCATAAGTAAGGAGCCTTTTCTGCTAGATGACACCCGCTTTATTTTGAAGCCTGCCCACTCATGATGGGATCAGGTTGTGCAGCAAAATACCCTCCAGATTTCTTATTTTCCCCAGCCATACTGATCTCCACCTGGAGAATAGATTGGCCCTTGAGAAGATGATCCCTTCCAGGTTAGACAGGGAAATCCTGCATTGTAGAACTTTCCATCTAGAAAATGCAGCTCTGGCACAAACGAACTGTTTGTCCTTGGGCAAGTTACTCTTGGCTTTGCTTTTCATGCTAGTTAATATGGACTCAGAGCAAATGGGATTGCCAGTGACCCACCCTGACATGGTCATCATGAGGATAAATGAGACTTTACATACCATACCAATTATGAATGATTATCACTAAACTTCTTTGTGGGTGTAAACCAAACTGTCGCTATCTTAGTGTGGATTTCTATAGTGAAATTACATGGTTATAGAACTTTTTTTAAAAACCTATTAACGTTCAAGTCTTTCTTTCTTTGTAAAGTTTACTTAGAAATACGTTCTATTGATTTCAGTGGAAATTCCAAATAAGGTACGGTTACGATTTCAGCCAAAACATATATGATTACAATTGCCAAGTACCAATTGAAGAATTGTGAGCTGTTGGGGATGTCCTATATATGTTGGGGAGCTGGCTAATTGTGGGAGGCCAAGAGAGATTATTATCTCTTTCTGGTCTTGTTTATTTTAACATAACTCATGGAATTGTTTCATTTTTCTAGGAACAGAAACAAGAGTGAATCGATTCTCATCACAACCTGAATTGCAGCCACTTCCCTTTAGTTCCTTTGTAACTGCTAACATCCGCCCTCCTGACAGTCAGGCATGCCTCGCTCTATTTGAAATCAGTGGGTCTAACTGTACTCCACATGATATCCGAGAGGGTGGCCAGCTTTCTTAGTGGCCCTTGCTCCTATGCCTTTAACAGTGCTTGCTCTGCTGACCTTGCAGGCAATGATATTTGTCTCCATGCCATTAAATGCTTCACCTGCTAATTTCTGCAGACCAAGCTGCTATTAAGAGTATGAGAGGAGGCCAAGTCGATTTTTCCCCCCTGGTCAGTTGGCAGTGAGGATTTCAACACTACTGAGGTGTGCAAATCGTTTTATTTGGATGGAGGCTACAGAGCAGAATTGAAACAAACTCGGGGAGAATTACATTCTCATGCCAGGCTCCCAAGTTTCTAGCAATGCCTTGTTTGCTGAGCCGCAAAGCCAAACTGGACACCCATACATGCAGTTCTGAGCAGGAGCATGGAAGATCTGTTCATTTGGGGTGGGGGGTGTAGATTGTTGTCCTCTATTAAAGCTGACCAGTCCAGGCCAGTGGCAGTGGATGAGAAAAGACAAAACAGATAAGCTGAGTGAGAAAGGTGTGGTTGGACACACCTTTGAAGTCTTCCTAGTTTAATCATTGTTATGTGCTCTTTTAAACAGGGACCTGTCATGTAATAAAATCCAGACCATTGAGACGAATGCATTTGAAGCTGTCCCGTTTGTGCAGTATATGTAAGTCAATAAGCATAAAAACAATAAATGGGGATGGGGTGGGGGAGCCCGGATGGATTAGGTTTCCACCCTGTGGCTCTGGTCCTCCATCTCCCAAGCTTCTGCCCTAGAAGCAGTTTCCCTCCCACAATCATTTCTAAAACCACGAGGGTTCTGGGGGGTCAGGCCTGCTGCTAGGGGTCACCGTTTCTAAGTGTGGAAGCTTTGGCCCATAATTCCGGGTCTGTGTGGAGTTGGGTTACTCATTGCTGAATGATGACGTGTACTGTGCATGTGCTTCTTTATAACTCTTACATTTTTCTTTACTGCGCTCAGAGTTATAAAGGCAAGGCTGAGTCAAATCTCAGTCCTGGAATCTATTCTCATATGTGATGCCTTGTTTACAGAAATCTCTCTGCAAGAAGGCTCACTTGGTACCTGGTCTTGTGGTAGCAAGCATGACTTGTCCCCTTTAGCTAAGCAGGGTTGGGTATGAATGGGAGACTAGAAGTGTGTGCACTGTAAGATATTCCACTCAGGGGATGGAGCTGCTCTGGGAAGAGCAGAAGGTTCCAAGTTCCCTCCCTGGCATCTTCAAGATAGGGCTGATATTCCTGCCTGCAACCTTGGAGAAGCTGACCAATGGTCTGACTCAGCATATCGCAGCTTCCTATGTTCCTTGTCCTTTAGCCACTAGGCAAATACCATTATGTTTTCCAAGGCCTTTTGAAATAACAGCTGACTTGTTTTCAGCCTGCCTTGTTCTGACGTTTTATTTTATTTGTATATTTATATCTCGCTTTTCCCCTAAAAGCCCAGAGCAGTGTACATGGTAATGTTTATCCTCCCAACAACCCTGTGAGGTAGGTTAGACTGAGGGAAAAGTGACTGGCCCAGAAACACCCAGTGAGTTTCATGGCTGAACAGGGATTTGAACTCACGTCCCTCCAGTCCTTGTCAAGGGCTTTAACCAATGCACTACACTGGCTCTCCCACTTCACTGCTTTAATCTTGTGGGTTTTTCCTTGCTGTGTTTAAATTGTTTTATTCATTGTAACTGCTGCCTTGAAAACATCTTTTTGTGGAAGAGCAGGTTGTACATTTAACCAATTAACTAACAAACTAACTACTCTCTGTGCCAGAGCTGAGCCCTGGGGAATGGGAAGTCATACCAAAGTGTTGCTGAGCATCTGTAGAAGTCAGGGCTTACCGTGAGCCCAAGACTGCCAGTGTCCGAGAGCGTGGCTTCCAGGCCAGCTTAAACAATGGCCCTCTTCTTCATCTTAGAAATAGGCACTGCAGCTTCAGACAAGAGATGAATTAGCACGACTAGCTGAGGGAGTTAGGAAAGAGTCTTTGGACATAAGAGTTGAGAAGGCCAGCTGCCCCACTGGAAAGGACACCACCCTCATGCTTTGCTGCAGGGGCTTCATGTGCCAATTTGACCTCTACCATCAGACAGGAATATCAAAGGAAGGATAGTTTTTCCTATCCCATCTACCTTTAAAAAATATATTAAAATGTAATGCTTATTTTGTACAATGCAACATCCTGTGCACAATGCTTATTTCCAGAGACCTCAGCGGCAATCTTATTGAGAAGCTCACTCCTGGGGCATTCAAGGCCTGGCATGGAATGCAGTTTTTGCTCAAGATGTAAGTGAATGCAAATGTCAAAATAGCCAACCTGTTATTGCAGAGTAAGGTACTTTGTTTGACCCCAGGGAGGGTTCAACCCCCCAAACTCTTTTGAATGACAGAGTTCAACCCTAGAAGATGTAGCTTACGGTTATATTTGTATACTTATTTATTTATATTTATTTATTTATCATATTTTTATACTGCCTGATATGTATCTCTCCTGGTGTACAGATATGAGATAGATAGGTAGAGATATGTATATCTCTAGGCGGTGTATAATGAAAAGAGGGCCTCTGAACTTGTGCGGAGAGCAGCTCTCTTGCCACTCAGTAACCACAGTCTGCCTGGATATATGGGAGGTTAAAGAAAAGGGATTTTCAGTCAGAAGCTACAGCTTTGAAGGAGGCTTCCTCCAGTGCACCTCTCTTTTGAGAAGTTATTAACCGCTGATGCCAGGGCTGGAAACCTAGGCTCGAAAATGATGCGTCAAAACCTGCGATGTGGGTATGCACGCACCAGCTCAGAAGGAGATTGACTAAGCATCTGGCCCAGGGACGTAGCCACCATTGGACAAGGAGCTACCATTGGACAATGTCTCTCCACTGCATCTGCGGGCCACCACAGTGCCCCCCACCCCCCTCTTACACCTAGCCAGTGAATGAAGCTCTTGTTCCGAGCAAGAGAGAAGAAGAAAGCATCCAGCTCGCAAACAAAGTGCTGGCTAGGAGCAGAAAAGGCACCACATGTCGCCCCTAACCACATGCCCCCCCCTTCCCAGAGCTAGCATGTTCCCTGTGTCAGTGTGCATTTGACGCTGATACAGGGGGCATGGCTGGCACATGTGTAAGGGCAGCAGCCTGTCCCTGAGCCCCAAGCAAGCCCCCGGCTCTTGTGACCTGGCTAACACTGATCAAATCTAGGGAGGATGTAGCTCATACAAGGCTCTTGCCTGTCGGTGGGCCTGTGTGGTGTGCCTGGCTGGCTTTCAGTCCTCAAAAGTAACTAGCTCACAAACACATTGCTGATCCACCTACCCACACACAGCTTTGGGCTAAACTACATGGCGTGGTGGGGGAATGACTTGATTAGCAAGCCAGAGGTTGCCAGTTTGAATCCCCGCTGTGGCCTTAAATGCCCAGAGAAGTTCCTCTGCCATTCTCAAATTCCTGCCGACATGAGGGGGCTATTATGTAGCTGCGGCTCTTGAACTGTTCACAGCCAAGTCACTAGCTCAGCTCCTCTATGGTGCTCATTTGGGCCCCTTGCCCAACATTGCAACTCTGGAACTTGTACATTCTAAATTCCTGCGGGCAGCACTCCAAGTATTGAGATGTGTCTGCAATGCCACTCTTGGCCTGAAGACGGGCATGATCAAGCTGGAGGCTAGGGTGTGGGTGACCATTCTCTGTTATTGGCTCAGACGATCCTTTTGACCAATTAGTCTTGCCCCGCTAACCCTACATGATGATTACCAATCTAGCTGGATTCAGACAAATGAGACAAAAATAGCTACCCAGGGCCTTTCCCGCTTGACCTTGCTCAGCATAGGCTACGATCAGGCAAAAGCAACCATCAATCAGCTCATTATAGACATTGAGCGCTAAACCAATCTCAGCAGTGTCCCAAAATTTCATACCAGCGACAGGCTCAGATAGTCTGCTTTTATAGGATATTCAACCTTTTATCCACTCTCACTTTTAACATGTAATCACCCTTGTACTTCACGCTGGTCTGTGACCATAATAAAGATTGATTGATTGACTCCCCGCTGGTATGTTTCCCAGACTATGAGAAACACCTATATTGGGCAGCAGCAATATAGGAAGGTGTTGAAAGGCATCATCTCATACTGCACGGGAAACGGCAATGGTAAACCACTCCTATATTCCACCAAAGACAACCACATGGCTCTGTGGTCGCCAGGAATCGACACCGACTTGACGGCACACTTTACATGTTATGTTTGGTCCCGGGGTGTTTGGTTTTTATTATCTAATTAGCACCTGGGAGTGGGGCTGGTCCAGAAATGGATCATTATGTGTGGGGGGGGGGGCTTATAACCGTTTATCCCCACTACAGTCCCAATCTGGATTGGACCACACACACACACACACACTTGCTATTTGCCCCCCAACGTCTCTGAAGATACTGGGGAGAGACATTTGATCTGCACAGTGCATCTAATTGGGGCAGGGCAACATACTGTATCTTGGACTAGCCTGCCATTTGTAACCTGCTGGCAGTGGTGGATTAACACACAGGCAAAGTAGGCACTTGCCGATGGCGGCAAATTTTGAGGAGCAGCAAATTTGCCTACTCATTAATCTGCCACGTGCACTTGGGGGGCAGGGGAAAGTTGAATCTATGAAAACTTTTTAAACCACTGCTGTGTGAAGGCAGCAAGAGCTCCTAGTGGGCCTGCCTGCCTCCCAAATCATGGCAGGTTGTCAGGCTGTCTTCGTAGGTGCATGTGGCAGGATGGTGGCGGAGATGGCAGTGAGAGCTCCTCCCACAGGCCCACCTACCTCCCAAGTGGCACGTCCGGTTTGGGGGCCTCTGCGCACACGCATGCAAGGCCTGAAATGGGCTGAAAATGTTTTTAAAGTAGATTTAATTCCTCCCCCACCCCAAGCCCTTTACTTGTAAAGGGGAACCCTTGCTGGAGCGGCAAATCTCTGGTCACCTATGGGCTGCATAGAGCTTAATCCGCCCCTGCCTGCTGGAGCTTCTTCCTGCATTTTGCTAAGCTTGTAACCAGTGGGTCTAATTCCTCCCCACTGCAGGGTTCTCAACCATAATCCGCTGAAAGTCATTGATGATACCTGTTTTTACAGGCTTCCCTCACTGAAGCTTCTGTAAGTACCTGAAATGAATTAGTTATTACCATGATCACTGATTTTTCTGCATCTTAGACAGACACTCCTCTTCGGGACGACCCATATTATTATTTTTTTGTCATGGTAAAATCTGAGGGTACATTTCTGACTATGTGAAAGTGCCTCTGAGTATATGCAGAGTATAGGGCATTTCCCTGTATCCTGTTTTTAATGCAGGCTTCAACTCTAAAATGAGTGATATAATTAAAAGAAGAAGAGAGTTTCTTGGAGTATGTGCAGATTGCCAAGTTTGTTTTGAGCCAAGATTTTGTGTCTGGAACATAAGAATTAATGATAATGAATTAAGCTCCTTTGATCATGTGCAGGCTGCTTTTGTGTCATCACCGAATAAACTAGATCAGCCCTCATGCATTTGTTACTGGAGGTCCAGCTTTCTGGTCGGAGGCATGATTTCAGGGCAGGCTGAAGCTAGTTACTCAGTGGTGAGAAAAATACACTCTGCATGTGCTTTGAAGCACTCTTTTCTATAGTACTGTTGACTAAACAGTACTCCAGAGCTAAGACTCCAGAGCTAAGCCATGATGATTTCTCCCTTTTCCATTCTGCCTGATGTGGAGTTATGTGGTTTAAAAGCAGCAAACCCAACAAGCTTCATGAAACTGGGTCTCCCTAGACATTACTTTTGCTACACCACACTGGCTTTCTCTTTCTCTTTTGTATTTCATGATATCTGGCATTGGCATTGCAAAAACTCTCTGTCCTTATTTCAGAGACCTTAGTTCCACTGAAATGACCCCAAAGATATTGGAGGATCTGCTCCAGTCATCCCTGCAATTGAAGACTCTGTAAGTACTATCTACACCCTTTTTATTTTGCCGGTTGTCAAACGAGAGAAGAAAAGAGACAACTGGAAACAGGGAGTCAGCCTTGCTCTAACCATCTCCTACTCCTCAGCCCTCTAATTAGGTAGATAGGGGTGACTTCAGAGGCTGTAGTTTTTCCTGCGAGGAGGATGGTTTACCAATACTCACAGTGCTAGCAAGTTGCTAGCCAATCCACACTTCTTGCCCAACATGCTATCAAGTTTTGCTGTGGGAATGGAAGTCATGCTAGAGTGGCGGTTTAGGGAACAGGCATTCCTCAGAAACCTGACAGGAGCTTCTCAGCGAGGTGGTCAGAAATGATAGACAAGCTTCCCTTAAGCCGGGGGTATAGTGAAGGGAGGGACGCACAGGGACGGAGCGCAGGTACTTCTTACTCGGCTTCTCTGACTGTTGGGGTGTGCATGGCCATGGGGGCTGTCATGGAGAGTGCCTGCACTTCTGAATTTGCAATGACATCACTGCCTGAAGCTTGTCTACCACTACCAAACTTCCCCCTGAAATATGGAGCTACAGGACTGTTGGGTGTGTTCTAAGCTGTACGCTCAGTCCGTGTGGACCAATGGTGAGGGCAACAGCCCTGGCCAGCACCCTGTGTGGGTTGAAGGAGTGCAGGAACATTCCCCAGAATCCTCTGCAACACACAGGAAGTTGCAGGTACGCAGGGAGTCTGCTGCAGACAAAAAATCGGAAAAGATTTCCTGATTGTAGAAGATTTGAAAACTTAGACTTAGCTACAGTAATGAGTATCTTTGGGCATCATTTTTAGACATCTCCCGGTTCCATCTTCTCTGGAAATATCCCTTCATTTTAAAAAAAGGTATTTTCCATTCTTCTCCTTCACAGGCTGTGTGCTTTCCCTCACCAGCACTCAAACACAAATGGAGTGGGGCCATAGCTTAATGACGGAGCTCTGCATATGCAGGGTCCCAGATTCACTCTCTGGCATTTCCACTTAAAATAACCTCAGGGAACAGAGCTAGGAAAGACCTCCATCTGAAGCACTGACAAACCATTGCCAGTTAGAGTTAGAAAGCACTGAACTCAAGGGGCCAAGGATTTGCCACAGAATAAAGCAGCTTCATACTTATTTGGCAAGTAATAATTTCATCAGAAATTATTGTCTCTCACAGCAAAGGGATAATATTATCTCGCTCACAGCAACGTCAGCTCCATCTTCTTCAGTATATGGAGATGGGAATATCCCTTCATAGGGTAGTTTGGAGTTAGAAACATTTTCTGAACAGATTTATTTATTTTATTATTTATTTATTACATTTCTATCCCGCTCTTCCTCCAAGGAGCCCAGAGTGGTGTACTACATACTTGAGTTTCTTCTCACAACAACCCTGTGAAGTAGGTTAGGCTGAGAGAGAAGTGACTGAGAGAGAAGTGATGTGGGGACAAGATGATATGTGGAGAGGCCCAAAAGTGTGGGTTGGCATGGCACCCTCCTGAAAGGACTCGATTTGGTGTGGGGGTTGCTGGTTACTGTCCTCTTCTGCAAGAAATGCCAAGAAGCTGTGAGGAGTTCTGTCTTTTTCCTCCACAGCATCTTGCCTAACAAGATGTCCTGCTGTCTTTGCCGTATGAAGGATGACACTGAAGTTTTTTCTGATATGATTAAGTTGGACTGCACCGACACATGTACCACGAATGAAACTCTCTGCGGTAGGCCAGCAGTAGTTTATGAAATTATGTATTGATTTGAATGTTAAAGAGCATTTCATAATTTTCCCTCTAAGCAGAAAAAAAATGTTGCAAAATGAGCTCATTGGCCGAATGTACTAAGAAAGAACACCTCACATGGCAATGACCAAAACTGCACAAAAATCAAAGCAGGTCTGCAAATGTCTCCTTTTGGAGATAAAATAATTTTTGAACCTTTACAGATCTGCTTTGATTTCTGGAGTCCTTCCCTTGGTCCAAAATATGTATCCTTCCTCCATGATTCTAATCTGTGCACAGTGACCTCCGAAAGTGTAAGGGCAATACTTTCTAGAGGCCCTTACTATCCTTTTCTGGGGGGTGTCAGCTACCTGGGACTCTAATTATTTTTCAGCTTCAATTGCCAAACCAGTAATCGTACTCCAGAGAGCAAGAGTAAGTTCTTATTAATTCAAGCAAACAAACTTGTTGATACTTACTGAAGAACTGAAGGGTGAACAGATATTAGGGCAGCTCACATGATCACTCCTTGGGTCAGAGAAGCATCCTACCTATTTTCTGTAACCTTGCATGCTCCCACTTACTGATCGTGTGTCATTAAAAAACAAGGTGTGGGGCGAGGAGTGATAATCTGCTAAGCGATATCTGGGCAGGAGAGCTTCATCCTAACCAGCAGCTGTAAAGTAAATGTAAAGTTGCTCCGTTGAATCAGCATTGACTCCTGGAGACCTCAGAGCCATGTGGTTTCCTTTGGTAGAATACAGGAGGGATTTACCATTGCTATCTCCCATCCAGGATGAGATGATGCCTTTCAGCATCTTCCTATATCGCTGCTGCCTGAGGTGCTGTCAAGGCCCATGTTTCTTGGCTGCTCAGTATCCCTATGCATGATCTACCTCCGTCCACATTGGCCATGCTGCTTGATTCAGCAGTCACATGCGTATTGCTTTTGTTCCACCAGGATCCATGAAACTGCAACCCTGGGTCCCCTGGTCTCTCTGGTTCCTTTGACCACACTCCTGCTCTCTCTTTTCCTGGAGAGAAAACCGTCTTCCCCACTATGCTGTTGAGAGACAGAATGAGCAACTGGGGAAGAGATGGCAGGTGGCTCTCTCTCTCTCTCCTCTCTCTCTCTCTCTCGATGGTGAGGAGGATTGGACTACTGGCACTTTCCCAAGGGAGAATGCAAGCTACCAAATTCTACGCACCTGCCTGCCGACTGTTGGGTAGGGCAGCAGGGAAGATTGGGCTTGCTGGACCCAATCCCTGCCACATGTTGTCTGGAGAGAAAACACAAATATGCCAATAGAGCAGGCCTGCTCAACCAGCTGTTTTTGGACTACAACTCCCATAATCCCCAGCTACCGTGGTCAATAGCAAGGGATTATGGGAGTTGTAGGCATAGGCAGAACTGGGGGGGCAGGCAGGTCACGTGCCCTAGGTGCCACTGAGGTGGGGGCGCCACGCCAGTTCCTGCCACCCCCACCCCATTGCCCACCTGCCCAGCCCCAGGGCCCCTCAGCCACTTGCCTCCAGCTCCGGGCTAGGATCCGCGAGGCCTAGGATCGGAGCAGCCTGCAAACTGCAGAGCTCTTCTCTCCCTGCCTCTCAGCTGATCGGTGGGTGGGCGGGGCTTCCAGAGAGGCCTCCGAGTAGGCCTCCCTGAAGCCTGAACTCGAGTAGGCCCCAGCAAGACAGGAAGGAGGCTGGCAGAGCTCCCTGCAGCAGACCATCCCATCCAGCACAGCCTTTGCAAGGTAGGCTGTGAATTCCTTTTTGTGGTTACCCCCGTATATAGGGATCTGCTTGCCATAGGGCTTTGATATGGGTGGTGGGGCGAGACTGAGAAGTCTCTGAATATTTAATTTAAAACAGACTGGAAAATGTGCTGGCTTTAAAAACAAAAACTATCTAAAAAGGCCTATAAGTGGCTTGTTTCATGTTAGAAAATTACAAAAACTTCTGGAACAAATATTTATTTATTTATGTATTCATTCATTTATAAATGCACTTATGTTCAAGTTGTTTTGCAACCCAGAAGGTCTGAGTGAGAACTGTGAAGCATGTGTTGTGCTTTTATTTTATTTTATTTTTCTTGTGTGTGAACCGCTCTCCAATAACTTGCAGGGACTTCAGGGTAAATCTGGCCAACATGTGAATGCAGCACCTCCATTCCTTTAAAAGCTTTGTGTGAAAAACCTCCTGGAGTCAAACTTTACTGAATTTGTTCAGAATTCTGAGAAAACAAACATAGGCTCACCCTGCATGGTTGAAAGTCTCCTTTGCTAATCTGCAGCAAGGGGGCCATTTTAATAATTAGTGTTGCTAGTGTGTTCTAGGCATTAAAAGTAGCACAAATATATAGTACTCAATGTATATCACTATATACTGTGAAGTGTGCATGTGTGTATTCAGTGAAATGTATTTCCAGGCAGCATACTTATTTTGAAATATCAGACTTAAATCCTTGGGGGCCTGGGATGTGTGGAGGCCCTGGACTTTGAGGGGCTGGGGGCCCATTTTAAAATCTCATCTTGGCCCATTCCAACCTTGCTATGCCCCTGGCGGTCACTACACATGGGGTTCTGCACAACACCCGCACAGAAGAAACTTCCATGTAGAAAATGTGTCTCTTGTAAATTGACCCTGAATTTTCCATCCATGACTGGGATATCTGAGAGTTATAGTCAATAATAAAAGAACAGCACACTGCTTGTGTCAGGAAGGGGCAAATTACAATGATTTCTTAGTCTGGCAGGGGCTGGTTTTGGCCCTGGCAGAACTTGGCTGTCTTGCTCCTGTTTCAGCTGCCTCTGTCTAGTGTGGCAAACTAATGTATCCTCCTCCCTCTTGGTGTCAAAGTAAGCACTAGTGTGGTGAATGCACATATACCCCATCATGAGCTAACAGTCATCATAAGACAAAGGCTGGCAGCAATCATTCACTGGTTTATAGACACACACACCACCACCATCACCACATTCTTCTTCCCCTATTTTGCTAGTGGCTATTTGAACAGGTGATCCTCTAGGACAAAGTCATGTTTTTTAAAAAGAATGAGATGAGACAGAGAAAACGACACTTGGAATCCTCGCATAACTCCTGACTGTTGTTCTAAGTCTTTTACAGAGATTGCTCATGTTTTCAGGTTTTGATCAACAACCATGTCTAGATGTTACAGTGTTCCTTTTAACTTATTGTTGACTACAAGTCCCATCATTCCTATTTGGACAGGGGCGCAATTTCAGTGCTTGCCCTAGGCGCTATTTTCCCAGAGTTTTGCCTCTGGTTGTAGGCCAACACCTGCAGGAGAGCCAAAGTTGAGCAGCCTTGCAATAGAGGCAGCTGCTTGTAGAAGGAGCAACCTCTTCTTTTCACCCACTCTTTTGTACTCTCCCTCTGATCAGAAACTATGGCAGCTGCTCTTGGTAACAATCACCGTGCAGGAGCAGCCATTCGGTGCCTGCCTGCCGCTCTGTCTCTAAGCAGCATGGCAAGCAAGCAGATGAGTAGCCACCGCTGCTTCCAAGCACTCACCTACGCTTTCCCTCTTGAAGGCTCTATCTGCTCCCTCACAGATTGAGCAACTGACTGAAAGGAAGCTGGGGCGGATGGCAGAGATCACCTCTGCTTGTTCTTGTTCTCTCTCTCTCTCTCTCTCTCTTTCTCTTGCAGTAGGAGAAATGGGGCTTCATCAAGAGAGAGAGTGAGCAAGCAAGCAATCAGAGAGATGCTGCATGCATCTCTGCACACATGGTGCAGAGAGAGAGGCGAGTGTGTGTGATAGAGGGAAGGAAGGAAGGGAGAGAGAGGCAGGCAGGCAGGCAGGCAGGCAGGAAGTCCCGGAGAGTAGCAATCTACATATCAAAGGGATAGTGTCAGAGCAGTAGAGAGACGGGATGACCAGTGTCTTGACCCTTCTAGCCCTCTGACTCACTACTAATCTGTCCCCCTCTGTCATTGAGGCATGAGGCAGTGCAGAGTTCTTCACTTCCAACACTATGTTCTCCTGCTGCACCACCCAGAGAGGGAGGGAGGGAGGGCGAGTGAATGAACAGTGGTGACACAGCTTGCACTTTCTGAGCAGTACCATGGGGTTGAAGACTCCCCGAAGCTATTCTCACGACCAGCAAAAACAGGGCTTGAGGTCTGAGGCGGGGTTAGTACTACCGTGTGAAACCTCGGCAAGCTCTCAAACAGGGCTCTGTCAAAAGAGGGTCACCCAGTTCCCAGCCCCTCCTCTAAAACCAGGTTCAGCAAGCAGGGGAGGTTGCTTACCCCCTCCCAGTACTCGTGTGAAGCCACGGAATGCTGTGGGACACGGCTTGAGGCTCCCCCCTCCTCTTCACCGGGATACCGTAGAGCCTGGATACCAGAGTGCCCTGTAAAGCAAGCAGAATGTTTGGGGAAAGCCTGGCCAGCCACAGCTCTCAGCAGCACTCGCTCTAACTTTCTTAAAGTGGCAGGCACCTTGCAAATGAGCCCAAGGGAAAATATGAACATAGGAAGCTGTCTTCCACTGAGTCAGACTCAGCAGAGTCAGAATCATCCAGCTTAGTACTGTCAACACAGACTGGCAGTGGCTTCCCGAGGTTCTCAGGCAGGATTCCCGCTCAGCCCGAACTGGAGATGCCAGGCAGGGAGCTCAAATCCTTCTTCCTATAGCAGCCCTATCACCTTCCTATAGCAGCTCTATCACAGACACATATGTCATACTATTCATTCATTTCACATTTTACTAGCTGACTCTGCACAGAACATCTGTGTGGTCTTGTACTGAGCCTGTGGCATCGCACCCCCACAATGCTCTCGCTCGCTCTCGCCACCCCCCGCAACTCTCTCGCCACCCCTGCAATGCTCTTGCTCACTCTCACCACACCCTGCAACTCTCTCGCCTGCTCTCGCCACCCCCGCAATGCTCTCGCACGCTCTCGCCATCCCCCGCAATTCTCTCGCCACCCCCGCTCTCCCCCCACAAGTCTCTCACCCCCCGCTCTCCCCCCCCGCAAGTCTCTCACTCGCGCTCTCTGTCCTCCATCTTTCTATCTCTGTCTCACAGTCCTTGCTTCCCCCCTGCCACTGCCAGGGACTGTCACCCGCTCACCTGACAGCCTCCGAGTTCCCTGCTGCTTCACGGCACAACTCAGCCAACTGCCTGCTGCCCACAGCCCCCAGAGCCAACTGTCCATCTCCCAAAGCTGCCCCCAGCCTCCGAGCTCCCTGCTGCTTCACAGAGCCCCCGATCCAACTGTCAAACTGCTTTCCAGCCACCCCGCAGGGCGCATGGCCTGTCTTGAAGAATTAATAATATAGGATATTCCGCTCTTCCTCCAAGGCGCCCAGAGCAGTGTACTACATACTCAAGTTCCTCCTCACAACAACCCTGTGAAGTAGGTCAGGCTGAGAGTGAAGTGACTGGCCCAGAGTCACCAAGCAAATATCATGGCTGAATGGGGATGCTTGTGCTCCTTCCTGTCCCCTGCAAGCCAATGGACAAGAGCAGGAGTGTCCCTGCCCTTGCCTGCAGCTGCCCTTGCCTGCAGCGTGGTGTAGTGGTTAGGGTGCTGGACTAGTACTGGGGAGACCTGAGTTCAAATCCCCATTCAGCCATGAGACTTGCTGGGTGACTCTGGGCCAGTCACTTCTTTCTCAGCCTGACCTACTTCACAGGGTTGTTGTGAGGAGGAACTTGAGTGTGTAGTACACCGCTCTGGGCTCCGCTGGTTCCTCCTTCCATCTGCTGCCTCAGAGGAGATGCTTCCCGACCCACCCACCCCCGCCGACCACCAAGGCAAGGGCAACAGCACCCTTGCCCTTTCCAGGTAGAAACTGCACATGTGATGGGGCTGCTGCTCTCCTCTTCCTGGTGCCTGTTGGGGAGGGGGGAGTGCATGCTTGTCTACTATATGTTAAGAAGAAGCCTGCAGCAGGGCAGCAGCATCAAAGGAGAGAGCAGCTGCCATGGGGAGAATGGCTTCCATTAGGGGGGACCCACCAGTGCTCCCCTCCCAGAGGTAGCAGGGCCAGTGCAGACAGCAAAGAGTGTTCCTTGCCCGTGGGTGACATTTTGGCACAAAGAGGCGCAGGAGCTCAAGGCAGCAGCCATGCAGATGTTTGGCTTCAGGCACTGCTGTCTGCACACGTTCTGAAACACTGTAATCCATGTGAATTTCCCCTTCGAGGAAAGATGCTGGGTCCAACTTCTTGGAACATAGCCCCCCTTATTTGTGTTAGCCTGCCCAATGGGCACCCATGCCTGAGAGGAGATGAGGTGTATGGACAGTGAAACCTCGGGTCCTTTGGTAGGGGGATAGGCATGACCGCAGGGTGTTGCAGGATGGCATGACAGGGTGAGCTTTGTGGAGAGATAAGACTGCTTCTTCTCAAGGGAGGCGGTGCAGTCCCAGGGCAAGATCCCTGGGAAGAAAGAGAATCCCCACCCACAGATGGGTGGAGTGCAGAAGGATGGGTTGCAAGGGGCACCACTGATAGGGTGAAGCGAGTGTGGTGGAACTGCTTGCTCACTTGCCTGCTCACTCACTTGCCCATCCGTCCGCTTGTTCGCCCCCTTCCGGCCACTTGCATGCTTGCACGCCCTTTCCCACCCACTTGTTCACTCTCTTGCCCTCTCTCAGCCCTCTCCCCAAGGCCCAAGGCCCAAACATGTGTCCCTCATTCTGGCAATGAAATGTTGGCAACCCCAATATGTATGTGCATGCATGTGTAGAGTGCGTGTGCCTGCTCTGGTGTGACATGAGTCCTGCACACCAAGAGGGATGGCGGGGCGGAGGGGGCTGGTGCTGGCTCCCGTGGTGGCGGGGGTGGGGGTGGAAAAGGAGTGACCGTGACCGCTGGATTGACAGACTGTCCACGCAAGGGTCACGGAGGCGGATGGTCAGCCCAGCAGCCGCTTCTGCTCCACCCGCCACTGCCCCGGCAGCGGGGGAGCGGTGTGCACATGGTGACTGGGATACTTGCAAAGTGTTTTGGCCTCATGGTGGCAATGGCAGCAGTGGCTGCAGGGGGTTCAGCGGCAAGCAGAGCAGCTCCTACACCCACTCGCCTGGTATGAGTGGCCTCTGTTCATGCGCAGAGGACCAAAATGGGTTGCAGATTGACTTCCCTGTTATTTGGGAGGCTGCCAGGGAGTGGCAGTGGCATATTGATGGGGAGGCAGAGTCGCCACTTGGCTACGGCGGCAGTGGGGGGGGCAAGGGGGGTTCTTACCTTCTACACACACTATACAGTGCGAGGGGGGGTACCACGGAGGCCACAGCTGCGGGTAGGGTGAGGGGGCGGGGCAGGTTCCCCCTTCTGCCTTCCCAAACCATGCTGTTGTACGGTGGGATGGAGTGATGGGGGCTGCCACAGCAAGAGTGAAGGGGGTGGTGGTACATGTGGCAAGGAGGGCAGGTGCACACTCCCCATTGCCTGCTTGTCTACCCGTCCACTGTGATCAGGGGGGCAACTGGACAGGGGTGGTAGGGGACACATCTCATCGCCCTTGCCACCAGCTTAGTGCCTGGGCTAGTTGTGGGGGCCGATTGCTCTCACTGGCATCTGGCAACTGCTCCAGGGGGCATCTGCTGTGTCCCTCTTGGATCTGGGGTGTGTGTTGGGGTTTGTATGTGTTCATGTTGGCTGTTCCTCTGCTGGCAGCTGCAGCTGCTCTCTTCTCTCTCCTGCCTTGTTGTGAGCAGGGAGTTTTGGGCATGGGGACGGAGTTCAGTGCCTTTGACAGTGCTGCAGTTGCCAGGAAAGGGTTAACTGAGGCTACCAATCAGGGAGCAGCAAAGAGAGACTGCAGCTTGGATCCCTCTGAGTAGCCTCCTTGGGTCACGTGCTTGCCCCGTCCACTCAGGGAACTGGGGCTGGAGGACCAACAATGCTACTTGTGGCTGGCGAACCTTAAAATGTTAATTGTTTGTCGCTCACACTCCCTGCCGGGTCTGCAGCATGTACCCGTCTGTTTGCTATGAGGTAAAAACAGGGTTCTTATCTGCTTTCAGAAGGTAACCCTATTTTCTGCTCGTCTGAATAGCTTCCCTGTCATTCATCTTGGAGAGACAGAGAGGGCTAACAAGCTAGAGGAGACAGCATGGCTCCCATTCTCCAGAGTCAGGAAAAGCTGCCTCCTTCTCCTTGCTCACTCACTCACTTGTGCTTGTGAGTGCTCACTCACTCACCCTTTGGGCTGTGTACAGCAGGCCCCGGTTTGTGGGGGGAGGATCTGCTTTTGTGGGCAAGCAAGCAGCACCTGCCTTCTGAGGAGGAGTGTGGCTATTGTGACACACAAGCCAAAAAAGGAGACAACATCTCATGGTGCTGTGTAGCATTTATTGAAGCCCAATGCGTTTCAGCCTCAGAGGTCTTCAGGGGCAATAATTTGTTTTATTTCCAAAAGTCCTTAAGTAAAAAGCCTTTGCCATGTTACAAGCTACTTGCTCAAGGTCTTCTTGAAATATCACAAGTTATTGCCCCTGAAGAAGGCCTCTGAGGCTGAAACGCCTTGGGCTTCAATAAATGCTACACAGCACCGTGGGACTTTGTCTACTTTTCTGCTTGTCTGAAGGGTGCTTCAGACCGCCCTCTCGCCCACCCGTCTGCTTTTGTGACTCACATCAGTTGTGGTAACACAGCGGGGAAGCAACTTGCCTATGGAGCAAGAGGCTGTTCGTTCAAATCCCTGCCGATGTGCTTCCCAGACTGTGCCTAGTAAATATAATTGTAGTCACCTATATCGGGCAGCAGCGATATAGGAAGGTGCTGGAGGTGAATGTTCACTTCAGTGACAACAGCAAAGGCATCATCTCACACTGTGCAGAAGAATGGCAATGGTAAACCACTCCTGTATTCTACCAAGAAAACCACATGGCTCTGTTGTCTCCAGGAGGTCGACACCGACTTGACAGCATAACTTTAAGTGGTTTAAAGCAGAGTCATATTTCCCCTTTTCATGGAACCCTGATATAATTTTGAAAAGTGGGTGGAAGCTAAGAGTTAAGGGTGGTACAGCTAAGGGTGGAAGCTAACAGTTAAAGTGGTACAAACTGATACAAGTTTGTAGAGAGGTTAAAGTCTTGGGGATAGATCAGAAAATGTCTCTACTGGAGGGACTGTAATTAGTCCTTAAACATAAGCGTTGCCAAATATCCAACACCTTCAGCATCCACCTCATGCATCCGATGAAGTAGATTCTTTTCTACAAAAACTCAGGACAGTGACTTAATGGAGCTACAAGGCTCTTTGTTGCAATTTTGCCAGTCACAGTTATAGACTTTCAAACAGCTAGAAACGTGCTTTAAAAAATAATAAAGCTGAGATTTATGGTGCTTCCAGCAGCAATAAATTGTGCAAGTTTCATTGGATTCTTACTGACACTACACATACTCCCATAGGCTTCCATGCTGCTTCTTAGCTGCTGCTTCTTATTCTCTGGCCACACACTGATCAGAGACCTTGTGCTATTTTCTCAGCGCCACCTGTTGGCCAGCACTTGCAAGCCATTCTTGTACTACTTCATGATGATTGCAGGTTCTTTTTGGAATGCAAGCATTGGCTGGCAGGTGGCACTGAGAAAATAGTGCAAGATCTCTGATCAGTGTGTAGTCAGAGAATAAGATCCTCATAGAAAGCAGTGCAGAAGCTTTTGGGAACATTTGTACTAACATTAAGAACCCACTCTGAACTTATGCAGAAGCTTTCAGCATCGCACAGTTGATTGTGTCTGGAAAGTACCCTATGTGCACACTAAGACTGCAACCTGGACATTCTCACAGAAGGCAAATTGGAATTTGGGGCTCACTTAGCGTGGTGCAGAAGCAAGCGCACAGAGATCACAGAACAAGCACATAGATGCAAGCAGTGCTGGATGTACAGTAAATTTGTCCCAAAAGCAAAACATCACCCTGAAACCAAAAACTGCTTTTCTCCAGAATCCTCTTAGGATCTCTGCCAGCCAGCTCCAAACTCCAGCCATGGTGGGACGGGGGCATGGCTTGGTGGGAGGGCACATGGCTTACATGCAAGAGGTTCAGTTCCTGTCTTCTCCAGTTAGAAGGACTTAGATCAGGCCTGCTCAACTTCGGCCCTCCTGCAGTAGTAGTTGGCCTACTACTCCCATAATCCCTGACCCCTGGCTATCGGCCACTGTAACTGGAGATTATGGGAACTGTTGTTCAAAAACAGCAGGGGGGCCAAAGCTGAGCAGGCCTGACTTAGATGGTACATCTCGGAAAGTGCGGTTTGCTTGAGATCTTGAAAATCTGTTAATCAGAGTACTCAGTACTGGGCTAAATGGACCAGTGGTCTCAACTCCATATGAGGCAGCCTCCTTCATATATTCATAGTGTTTCCAGCTCTCCTTGTACCCTAAATCCCACCGAGACCAGGCAAACTAGTTCCACAGCTTCTTCCTCCCTTGCAGATCAGTTGACCATCCAAAAATCCAGGATGATTTGCTGCACTGACTAGCTGACACATAGAGCAAAGCTGCCCCAGTGCAGCAAGAGAGCAGCCTAACAGAACTTCCCAACTAACTGCAGTGGGGAAACTGCAGTTTTTGATGTCTTCCCCTCTGTGCCACCTGAAAACATGTCCCCGAGGGCTGTGCTATTCTCAGGGACATATTTCTGGGTGTCATAGAGGACTTCCTGAGGAAGGGGGAGGGACATTAAAAATTGCAATTCCCTGCTGCACCGATGCAATTTGTTGGGAAATCCTGTTAGTTTGCTTTCTTGCTAACTGGTGCATCCTTGCTCTGTATGTAATCGACAGGATGACATGCACTAATACATTTGTCCCTTTACAACTTCTCTTCTTGCAACTTTCTAATCTGAGCATCAAGTGCCTCTGGACATTGGATGATACTGTTCCTTTCTTCTTGTTTCTGAGCAGAAAAAGATGAGGCTTTGAATAGGATGCAAAAAGAAGTAATGAAGGTGTTGGAAATCAGGAAGCTGAATGCCAGCAGTACACTGGACATTGTGCCTGAAAAACGTTTACAAAGCAACATAACAATGACAGTCACTGTGAGCCAGAGAAACACCAGTTTAGGTGAACTCACCCCACATCTTTTGAAATCGGTCCAGGAATTAGGTAAGCTGAAACCTGAAGAGTTCTTGCAAATCAAGTGGAATGACAAGACTGAACTGAAAAAGCTATACATGCTGGCCAATTTGCTCCAGATGGCACTCAGAGAAAAAGTTATGGAAGATAAAAGGGGCAGGCAAGGGGGACCTCGCCAAGTAGCACGCCGGTCTGCTTGGAAGCGGTCTGTTATGCATTCCACAACTAGCTTCCCCTTGTTGACAGCTTCCATCATGGTGGATAATGACGCTGCTGACTTGACTGGCCGAGTACTTATCATTCTGAAACATGCCAATGAGTCAAGCCAGCAAGACCACTCTCTGCATGAGGAAGAAACAGCAGCTCCCAGTACCACTACCACCACAACTACTACCACCACTACCACCACCACTACTACCACCACTACTACCACTAGCACCACTAGTCAGAGTTTGCTACTGAAGGGTACATCCGGCTCGTCCCGAAATGAACCTAGTGAAGGAAACTCAGAGCAGACATCAGCAAATGCACCATTAATAGCTAAGGAGGCGCTGCTCAACCAGCTCATGCATGGAACTCAGGAAGGTGGCGCGCCCCAAATCCCAGGAGATAACACAGAGGCACCCCAAATCCCAGGAGATGACACAGAGGCGTCCTTAAACGAAATCTCCCCTGACATAACATTGTCCCATGAGACACACTGGGAGCATCATAAAGTGAAGACCACTGCTCGCCACAAGCTGAACATCTTGCCCACTGATGATGACTACTTGCTTCAAGGGGACCTTTTTGAAGCTGAGCTGAACAAGCGGCTATCGACACTTATCCCAAACACACCAGTGAGGAACCTCATATCCCACACACTCCGTATCCTCAAAATGGACTGCACAGAGTCAAGGGTCCAGCTGGCCTGTGCTAAACTAATCTCCAGAACAGGTCTCCTCATGAAACTATTCAGTGAGAGAGAAAATGTCATGGATACCTCCACCTTGTGGAAGTCATACTTCTTGTCTATGAAGAATGTCTCCAACTTGACCACAGGAAGTCCAAGAAAACTGGAGAAACCTGAGGTAAGAGGCAAACCTTGTCAAGCCTGAGGGGTTGTCAAGACCAATGGGTTGTCAGGAGCTTGGGCAACAATCAGCTGACCTGGATTTGGCTCCAAAGCTGTTCACTGGGTGTGAACAGAGGGAGGCAAAGGGTGATCACCTGGCACTGGCTTCTGGAAAGCATAGAGTCAACCTATTAAACATTTGGGTTTGTCGTTCATGCTTTCTTTTAAAATTTCACTAAACACAGTTCTGATTTAGACACTGCCTTTAAAAAGTGGTTTGGTAACCGATTCAGACAATTTGAATTAGTTTTGAATGAATTTAAATATATTTCATGCAGAAAATATCAAACTCTTTTGCAGAATGTATTTCATGTAGAATAATTTCAAACTCTCATGCAGAATAATAATATCAAACTTTCACTTGTATCTGTAAAATAAGTACCATGATATCCATTTCACTTGAGAAACAATGATGTCATTCTCACGACCAGCTCTAGCAATGCTAGTGCAGCCCTACCGGGTCACAGCTGCTCATGAGAACTGCCAGGATCGGTCCCAATCCCAGCACTCCTCGACCGGGTAGTCCAGGTGAAGTAAGAAGGTGTACATGCACCCTCATCATCTGGTCATGTGCTGGTAGCACCTTTCAGGCTGCTGGCAACCATTTTAATGATAGACACCAAGGGAAGGAACAACCCAGCCTCTAGGGTTTCTCAATGCACAGTGCTGCTCATGTGGTGCTGCATTGTGGGATTCTGGAGGCCAGGCTTGGCTTCCCCAGCCTCCAGATTGCTGCGCTGCCCATTGCAGAGGTGATCATATGGGTGGGGAGATGAATGGGGAGGCTGGGAGGGAATGGAGGTTGTGCGGGGAAAGGTAGGTGTGATCCTGCCTCTCCCCTCGCCCTCCCCAGCCCCTGCCCCAGTTGTTGTGTGATTGACCCTAATATATATTTAAATGAATTATTTTTCAATTCTGTTAATGGTTTTTACAAACAAAATACATGGAACAGGATTAAAAGAACAGAAAAATAAAACATTGACCATACAATTAAATAGGTTGTTTTGAACCACACTATTTAGCCATGTTTTTTGAACTAAGAGCCTTTTTTAAAAAATAAGAGCCTCCCCATCTCTTGCAGCTTTAAAAAAAGTCACTGAAGACATATTTATTCACCCAGACTTTTAGTTAGATTTATAGTTTTAATATTTTTAATGGGGATTTTAAATGTTAATAATTTTAACTATTATGCATGTCGTGCTCTCTCTCGATCATTTGCTCTCCCTTTCTCACACTCACACACACCTTTCTTGAGTCGGGGTGATTTTTGCACAGAACTATAAACGCTTGCAAAACCTATTTGACCAAAGCCATAAAAATGACTTTGCACAGCATGAACAACAATGGCTCAATCATACCACTTTCAGCTTTCTGGAATCAGAAAAAAAATCTAACATCTATCTTTATCCTGGATTGTAGAATTTTAAAAATGTTCAGTTTTTGCTTTTGGACTTTGGTTTGAGAGCTATTTTAAGAAGGAATGTAAATCTTTAGCCTTTTTCTTGTATACTTGTTTCTACAACATAGCAACATAGAAACCAATGGATGATGAAGAGGAACAAACTAAAATTAGCAGAAACAGGGGAGCTCAGGTGCAGGTTACAAACTGTGGTGCTGGAGCAAAAAAGATTCTTAATTATACGTTATGACATTTAATAAGGAAAATAGAGGCAAAAAAGTTCATTCTCTGTGCAAACACCCTGTGGCTGCATCTGAGTGGAACCACGTGGCTGAGAGGCAGATCATGGGTGTTTCTAGATGAAGAAATACTCTGTTTGAAAATGGAGGTTCTTACCACTTCTGCATGATGCATTCAGATGATGTCACTAACCATCGCACAATTTCACAGCACCACCTGCTGGCCATTTGCTGCCAATCTCAAAAGACTTGATTCCCATCATGGATTGGTAGCAAATGGTCAGCAGGTAATGCTGTGAAATTGCACGATGGCCAACAAACTCATCAGATCACCCCCTGGAGAACTTATGTAAACTTCAGTTTTCAAATAGAGTGGTTTTCTGTTTGACAATACCTCATGTCATGCATTCAGGAGAGCCCAGGTTTAATCTCTAGCATTTTTGGTTAAGGCTTCAGGGCTGAGAGCAGCTGTAAAATGGAGTAGACAGTACTGGGCTGAATGGACCAGTGTTTGACTTGGTATAAGACAACTGTATATGTCGTATGAGAGCAAGCTCAATAGAGAGCAATACAAGTGGTGTTTTTTATTCTGAGGGGACTAAAAGCAGAAACACAAAAAAGCCTATTTTCCATTTTCCTTCTCTTTGTCCCACTTTGCAGATTGCAAGCCAAGGAATCCCAGAGTATGGCTATGGCAACAAGCTGGTGTTGGCTATTTCAGTGACTGCAGTGATAACGATTATCCTTGCACTAATTTGCCTGATTGAGGTAAGCTAAAAATGCATTTTTAAGTTGGATTTATTAACTGCCATATCCAAGGGCTTGGGATGGGAAGCGTATGTACCCCAAAAGACACAGTCCCCTCCAGCTGAGGAAGAACTACTATCACATTGGATATGCCAAATACTCATGCTTTGTAGAGAGCTTTAAATTGAGCCAGAGTTCATCCTGCCTCAACCTCTGGTGAACTCAGTAGGCTTGTGCATTTCAGTTTGGGCACAAATCGATTTGTGCCTGAAAATGGCAATTTCGGATGATTTGTCTACAAATCGAAACCAGAATTAGACCTCCAATAATTTTTGTTTACAAATCGAAATGACCTCCTCTCAGATCCAAAGTTTGTGTACTTCGGAAAACACTTCGTAGCTCCATTTGCGTTTCAGCATTGCATTTTGTCCTGTTGTTGGTCTCTCCACTCAGGAACTGAGTGTTTGTCAAAAGGATTAACAATAAGCATAGCAGAAGATAAGATATGTAAAAAGGGGCACATCATCTTTGAAAACATTTCCTTAGGCATGAATGATTTATTTGAGAATGTGTCATATTGTATTTCGACTGTGTACTAAGAATGCAATGGTTAACCTGAAGAGTAGCCAATACAGTGCCAACTCTAAGTAACAATATCCAGAGCTTCTACTTTGCTAGCAAAAGCCCTCCTCACCCCTTTTCTCTCTCTGCTTCTCTTGTATTTTCAGCCTTTTTTTAATTAAAAAAAAAAGGCATGTGAAGGTGATTCTTTACTTTTATTTATACTTTAAATAGACTTTTATACTACATTCCAGTTTTTCATTCCTTTAGAAAGATTGGCCTGGGAGAGAAGGGGATTATATCTACTTTTATGTGTAAAACATATTTCATCCATGCTTGCATGCCAGTCTGCCTGCACAGCAGCCTCTACTTGTTGAATTCCACCAGACTTTAAAAATGATTATTTATTGTTGAGTGAGTTTATATTTATATATTTATATGATTGTTTCTGCTGCTGCTCTTTGTACTCTGTATTTATCGTTTTTATATTTCTGTCTTAATTTTTTTTAATCAGATTTGTCTCATATTTTTAGCTTAATATTTTAAATGTATCATATTTATAATCTTGTTTTTAAATTTTGCTGTAAACTGCCTTGGGATTGTTTTAATGAAAGGCAGTATATAAATTTAACAATAAATAAATAAAATCTCACCTTTCCTTATGATTTATTTTGCCATAACACATTGTACTTGTACTTATTATTCATTATTCTTTAACCCTTTATTATTCTATTATATTTATTATTCATTATTCATTATTATTTAACCCTCTCCTTAGATACAATCCTGAGGCGTTATTCCTTTCAAGGCTGTGTTTGTGTTTGTGTCTTTTGGCACACCAGAGAAGAGAAGAGCCTTGCTCTTCTCCAAATTATTCATTAAAAAAAAAAAAAAAGCTTGGGAGATTGGGGGAGTCCATTTAATTTTGGTATTTGACCATAATATTTCTTTCTTCCTGGCCTGCACTGCAAGCAAGCCTCTTGCCTCCCAGAGCAACCTCTCCATGTGGGAGGAGGGAAAGAAAGGGAAATGTGCAAAGGGATGATTTTTAAGAATTGCTGGAGACTGTGTGTCTTTGTGGCAGATTTGGGGCAGAAAGAGGTCTGCTGGGGCAAAACAGTGGGTTGGGTGGAAATGCCCCAAGGGGTGCCTGCCACAACCCAGACTCCCATGGAATTAGCCTAAGGGCTGCTTTCTTAGGAATTGTTGAAGCTGGAGTGTCTTTGGGGCAGATTTGGGGCAGAAAAGTGTCTGCTGGGGCAGAACAGTGGGTTGGGTGGAAGTGCCCCAAGGGGTGCCTGCCACCACCCAGATTTCAAAGGAATTGATCAAAGGGTTGATTTGTTGTGATTTGGGGCAATTTGAGTGTCTTTAAGCTTCCCCCCCAGAGGAAATAATGGTGATTTCATCAGCCCCATAACTGCACTTGGGGGGGCACTGGTGTGGTGCTGAGTGAGTGGTGGTGTAGTGCACAGAGGGTGCCAACCATCTCCACCCCCTGGATTGCTAAGCCATTGGGTTTTGTTGTTTCTGAGGTGTTGAGTTTAGATTCTCTGGTAGAAAATGAGATTTTTAATGAAAAACCATGAATCCACTCTCATATGCTATCAGAGAATCCACTCTCAGAACACCTCTAGAACAACAAAAACTTGTACCTCATGGGTTGGCAACTCATGTGGGTGGTTGGCACCCTATGTGCACTACACCACCACTTGCTCTGGGCCACCCCAGTGCCCCTCAAGTGGAGTTATGGGACTGCAGGAACCTCCATTATGCCCTATGAGGAAAATCTAAAAGACCCGTAACTTCATTAATTCTTTAAAAATCAGCCCTTTGCCAAATTCCTCTGAAAAAGTTGTGGTAGCTTCCTTGCACCAACTGGGCACTACCACCAACCATACTCCACTCTGGACCACCCCTTCCCCCTGCCCTGTGTGAAGCTATACTTTTCCTGAAACCTCCATTTTACACTATGGGGAAAATCTGAAAGACATGCAAACTTCAAAAATTCACCAAAAATCAGAAGTGGTAGCTTCCTTGCACCAACTGGGCACTATCACCAACCATACTCCACTCTGGGCCACCCCTTCCCCCCGCCCTGTGTGAAGCTATACTTTCCCTGAAACCTCCATTTTACCCTATGGGGAAAATCTGAAAGACTTGCAAACTTCAAAAATTCACCAAAAATCAGCCGTTTGCCCAATTTGTTTGAATTTTTTGTGGTAGCTTCCACTCATTGGGCACTATAACCCCCACCCACTCTTTTGGCCATGTGACCCATTTTTAAATCCAAATTAATTCAGATTCAGATTAATTTGGATACAAAACAAAACGGGTGTGATTCGGAAGGCTTAATTTTGGACAAAATACAAAATGGGGTTGATCCGGATTTGGTTCAAATCAAAAGATAAAATAAAAAATGCACAACCCTAGAACTCAGCTGCTGTTTCTAATCCCAGAGCTCAGATCTGAAGCGTGCAAAGACAGTAGGGCCTCTGAGCACATTCAGTGTCTTTCCCTCACCCCTGAATAACCACAGGCACTTTCTCACAACAGGGATTAGAGTTGGGAGATCCAAGCAACAATGAGCTCCAACACCTCTCTTTTTTAGGAGGACTATAATTATAGGAATGCTAACCAACCAGTGTCTTGGTTGGCCAGAGCCAAATCATTGGCTCTGGCCAGCTGCGGGAAATCTTTATGTGGTGGTTGGTTGCTCATAGCCTTTCCTCTCTTTTTCTTGACAAACAGATACGCTCTCAGCGTTCTGCAGCTAAGGATAGCACGCCTCAAGAAAAACGGTAAGGCTTGCTCAGGAATGCCTGGTCTTCTGTGATTCTGCAGTCTTGGGATTCTACATACAGGACCTGGTCTCAAGCACAGGATTTGGGTGTCCACTTCCATGTTAAAAAACAAAACAATTATTTAGCCATTAAGGCAGTGGATGAAAAGTTGTAAGTATGCAAACAGTGTCTGCCAAATCCTCCAGTGTTCAATGGGCAGAGCTTCTGTATGCTGCATAAGCCTCTGGCCATGTTATTCATCTAACCACACACTCCCCAGCCTTCATATTCCAAAACCTTTCCTACTATTGTCATTAAGCCCTCTCCTTTTTTGACATTTCAGTGTACAAATCTATCCCATGTACACAATTTGCACAACCTTTTTCATGTATTGGGGAAAATGGTACGCCAACTGTGACTACCACTAAAAAACACATATCACCCATTGCTTTGAGATAACTTGTCAGTTTGTTCCATTCTCTCCCTCCTCCACCTCCAAGCATTCCAAGGCAAATGATCAGGCCTGGGTGTTAATTTCTTCTTTTTATTCTCCTTCAAAGGACCTTTCTGGGCAGAAAAAAGAAAGGAGCAGAACAGGTAAGGAGATAGCTTATGTTCTCCAGTCATCAACAGAGATATGGATTTTCTGGAAATGTTTGTTGGAAATTTATCTGAAAAGGTATCCCATGCAAATTTCCCCTCATTTGCCTAAAATTTTGGGGGGGGTCCTCTAAAAAAATAAATAAATACCGCAGCAATGTTCCTGATCCCCTAAATAGATTGAGATCTAATTTTGCAAGTTATTTGGTCTGATTTTGCAAGTTATTGATATAAAAAACCAACAACTCTACACCATGTTAATTTCCCTTCACCGTCCCTCATATGATTTTCAAGTAGCCAAACAAAAATATGAGAAATAGACATTTTTGGCCTCACCACAGCAGTATACCTTTCTCTGTAGGAGGCTATCTTCCATAAACATTTCTGTGAAAGTGCATTTTTGTGCATTTATAAACTATTATGTGATGAGAACTAAACCTGCTTCTTGTCCCAGTGATTAAGACTCCTCCTCCTGCCCACATAGCCATGTTTCTTCATCTGTGTGGCCCCATTCTGGGTTCTTCTCTTCTAATGTAAAGAAATGGTGGGCATTACTATCATTTTCTTTTCTAGACATCAGTGAAAGATGCTATATATAGAACTTGCGAATACATACAAGCCAAGAGTTTACAGAGAATCCAGACCCTCCCCAAGATTGGTGCTGCTTTTTCTCCTGGGATCTGATAGGGAGGTCACATGGGAAGAAGGCCCTTGGTGCAATTTTTGCTGCACCCCGCTGTTGGCCACTCCTTGCTTTTTGGGATTAGCTCACATTCACCAGAAAATAAATTTGAGAAGGGGTGGATTAATAATGAGAAGCAAGAGGTGGCCAGCAGGGGGTGCAGTGAAAATTGCACCAGCAGCCTTCTTCCCATGTGACCTCCCCATCAGATCGCAGAAGAAAAAAGCAACAATCTGCAGGAGGCTCTGGATTCTCTGTAAACTCTCAGCTTATATTCATTTGCAAGCTCTATTTGTAGCACATTTTACTGTCATCTAGAAAACCTCTAAATAATGCCATGATATCAGCCCCAAAGCCTGAAGTTGGTTTGTTGTGACCCATTGAAACATCCCCTTCTTCTACTCAGCCTTCCAGTGCAGGTTCTTCAGTGCTCGATAAGCCTCTTTGGCTCAAGGATATGTACCAGCCTCTGGATGAAGTACGGAAAAAGAGCATAGTGGATAAAATGCATGATGAAGAATCCTCTGAAGACGAGGATATATTCAGCTGGGCAAGGTATAAATGAAAGGAATATTCTCAGATCTGCATGGGTTGCATAACATCTCATCTTTGATTGCTCCCACACTAGCCCTTTCCTTCAGAATCACTATCTTTCATTCACTCACTTATTACAGAGAATCTAGATGACGTCATTGCTAGCCTGTTGCTTCCAATGTTTTCAGCACCCCCCTCCTGTCTCCCCCCCCCCCCGACTTGGTTCATGGCCATTTGACTGATTTTTAATACAATTGTAGAACCAACCAGTGTGGACAGGCATTGCATTACTCGAGGTGCATGAGGAGTGGCTTGATGACAATGTGGTTGATTATGATGCTCTGCCATTTCCTGGTCGCCACTATATTTCCTGCAATGCCTCTTCCACAATTATTTTCCAATAGAGGTTTGCCAGCTGATGTAGGAAGTTGCAATGGGGGACTCCTTGGGCAGTTTGGTATTCTTTTGTTTTTAAAATAAATATTGTTTTTTAAATAAAGCCTTTCTCTAATGTGCAAGAACATAAATAAAGTTGGGAAATGGAGGATAAAATAATGGGGTTGCTAGGGCAGATTGTGATCACTCTCTCCCACCATTTCCCAGAACGAGCCTGCAAATGAGCTTTTCCTGACACCCAGATTCATGCTGAATATAAACAGCTGCAATCTACATTAATCCCATGCCTACATATACGTAGGAGTAAATGCCATTGAACGGAATGGGACTTACTTCATTCTGAGTAGACATGCATAGGAATGGGCCATGCTAATATCCACTTTCATAGCGTGGGCGCTTTCAGAATATATGCTACAACAGTGTCATTACTATCCATTAAGTGTGCTTCTGTACTGCCTGTGTTTTGACATCGCAGTCCCTGCTCTGTCAGCAAGGTGCCGTTCACATTTCTGATGTCCAGGGGCATACCGCTAATGAGGCAAAGGGAGACGAATGCCTCCTGGCCCACAGCCCTGGAGGGGGCCCAAAAGGCCAGTCCTTGCCCTCTCAATTCTGCCGTGCAGCGTGCCTGCAAGGGAGAACATTCCTGTGAATTCAGTTGCTGTTCCTGTTTGTGCCCACAAGAACCTACGTGTGCCATGTTGTGTGTGTATTTGTGTGTGGGTGGGGGATGCTTGACTTCCCAGTCAGTGTACACAGGATTGCAGTTTTATTATAAAAGTATATCGGCACAAAGTCTCAGGTGATGTTTTTGTGTTTTGAAATAAAGGTCAGGTCTTTCAAACTGAGTCACTTGGTGACAACCCACAGACTGGAAAAACTCTGAAAGAACCACATCCAAGCACTGGTCTGCAGGATTGTTTGGATGTTTTAATTGTAAATCGTCCTGAGCCATTTTGGAAGTGCAGTATAAAAATTGAATAAATAAATAATAAATAAAAATTAAATTAATTTGCATTGCTCTTGAAGACATATTATTTTACCATGGAAAACCTCTACTGTGAAAAGCCAATATACTAAAAATGCAGCATCTAATTTCAACAAGTTGCCTTCCCCATATTTTGCAAATTGTTTTGTTGGGTTTGAGAACAAATCCCCATCATTGGGTCCATATATCTTGGAGTGGATTCAGATGACAGCTTGTGTTGTCCCTTTAATGTTCTTCTGCAGCAGAGACATGGGTCCAGGAGAAGGAGAGGAAGGCAGCGAGGGGCCCATTTTAAAATCTTGTCTCTGGGCCCACTCCTACCTTGGTACGCCCCTGCCGATGCCTTCTTTTGGATTTTATCCTTCCATTTTAGTCCTGCAATGTTGCATGTGTGTTGCAAATACATAGTTGTATTTTCCCATTGTAGGAGGGTTGCACAAGCTCTTTACGTTTTCAAAACAATCCTGCCAAGTTGAAGCATTTTACTGCTGAACAGCTTGTAATCTGGAAAGCGCCCTGCTCCTATGCATGTCTACTCAGAAGTAAATCCCATGGAGTTCAGTGCAACTAACCTCCAGGTTAAATGTGCATAGGGTAACAGTCAATATCTCTTGTTCAGCTGAAGGCCCCAGAAGAAAGCGGAGTCATATTGAGTTCCCCACTCTTCTCTGGGGCTGAGGGAAGGGCAGAAGGAGACTTCTTGGAGATTCTAGCCCTCAAAGCTAGTAGGAGAAGAGAAGGCAGCCCCAAGCAGCAGCATCCACTGTAGTGAGGCAAGAAGGGGGATCCAGCCAAAGAGGTCCCCCTTTCTCAAAAAGAGGCTCCATCTCCAGCACTAGTACCTGAGGTCTGAGTCATTCTCCTCCTCCATTCTCTCTTATGGAAAAACATGTTTAAAGCCCGGTTGTATCACGAAAGTGGGATTGCACTCCTGAATTTAAGTAACATTTAAAATTCAGAAAGTGGTGCTTCCTTCCCAATTGCTTTTCCACAGCAGGCATTTCCCCCCATTTGTCATGTGGATGGGAACTGTAAATCTGTATTGCTGCACAGAAGTTCTAGCCTGTGGCCTTATGAGGACCTGGTGCCCAAACGGCTATTCTTTCTTTAAACATAAAAGCACATGCCAAAAGACAATTTTCTGTGACTTTCGGCTTCAAACAAAATCTGCGAAATGTCTGGAAGATTCCTGGAAGTTATCCAGACATGGCTTCATGCCACGGGGTATCTGATGAACGAATCTGCTTCTCAGTAGATTCACAACTGTTTAATTCGGGGGATTAAACTGACCGTTCACATAAGGTCAGCTCCTCTCCACATTCCCTGCAGATCTTTTTCCTGTGTGCATTCCCATAGCTTGCTCCTGGATTTTTCTCCAACCAATCACCTCCCAGAGGAGGAGGGAAGAGACCTTTCTTTTTGGTTAGTTTGACAGTTGGCATTCCGCAAGATTGTCTAGTCAAACGCTTAACCCGAAGCATTATCTCAGCGAATGTATCTGTGTGAATGTTCTTAGAAACCACTCCCAATTTCGGGGGCTCATTTTTATCCTTACAGCATGCATAACAACTGAGGGATCCTCTAGGATAAATTATTTGTGTGAACAAAATCAATGGGCTCTATTTTTCAGTGATTCCTTCCACACCACACACATGAATTATCCCAAAGTTTCTCGGCTTGCAAAAATGAATGAGAAGTTGGAGAGATGCTTGCCTGGGCTGACTTCTTGTCAATTCACATCTTGACAAGGCTTAATTAGTACTAGAGCCCACCTAGAACCATTCCAGACTATGTGAAGCAAGAAAAAGCCCCTTTGAGCATGTGCAGAGTGCTGTTGTGGTCACATCCGAGTCCCGGACCTGAGTCCTGGCACCTCTAATTTTTGAAAATAAAGCTCTGAGCTTCCAACACACAGTGGAAAGCCACCCCCTCCATTAGCCCCACCCACACAAATGGACCTTGCACCAATCCTTTCTTTATAAGGGTCCTCACTACCACCACCATTTGCCAACACAGTTCTCTGAGCCCAGCCTGGAACAGATTTAGTTGTTCATCAAACTTTTTTAACACAGCCAGAAGCAACTGCGATCTCCCCCTGCCCAAAGACTACCCGCGAAAGTTGTCCTCCCTGCACCACAACTCTGCCTCCCCGTTGCCAGCGAAAACTTGTGTGGCTGGCTCTATTTTGCCCTCACTCCATCCTAGATAAACACTGCCAAAGCTGCATGATTGATCACAGGTATTTTCTCTCCCATCCAGACTTTGGTTTCCAGCTGACTTGCTGGGAAAAGGCAGGCTACGGGGGAGGGAGAAGGAAGGCAGTAGGGTTGTGCATTTTGTTTTGTTTTCTGTTTTGTTTTTGGCCTGAATCTGAAACACTCCAATTTTGTTCTTTGATCGAAATCAGCCAATCCGAAACAACCCAATTTTGTTCTTGGTTCGAAATTGCAAAATCTGAATCCAAAACATTTTGGATTTTTAAAAATGGCCCCAGGGGGAAAATAGTGGGTGGGGGTGGTAGTGCCCAATGGGTGGAAACTACCACCCAAATTTCAGAGGAATTAGGCAAAGGGCTGATCTTTGGTGAATGTTTGAAGTATAGGATTTTTCCCATAGGGAAGAATGGAGGTTTCAGCAAAAGTATAGCTTCATGTTGGGGGGAAAGGGGTGGCCCAGAGCAGAGCAGGGTGGGTGGTAGTGCCCAGTGGGGGCAAGGAAGCTGCCAGAGTTATTTCAAAGGAATTGGGCAGAAGGCTGATTTTTAAAGATGTAATGGAGTTTGTGTGGCTGTAAAGTTCTTCCCCATAGGGGATGATGGACCGCCATAATTCCTGCCCCATAACTGCACTTGGGGGGCACCAGGGTGGCCCAGAGCGAGTGGTGGTGTAGAACACATAAGGTGCCAACCACCCCCATGGGTTGCGAACCCGAGGGGTACTGGGTTCTGTTGTTTCTGAGATGTTTTGAGTGTAGATTCAGATTCTCTGGTAGCATATGAAAGTGGATTCATGATTTGTCTTTGAAAATCTCATATGCTACCAGAGAATCTACACTCAGAACACCTCAGAAACAACAGAACCCAGCACCCCGTGGGTTAGCAGCCCATTTGGGTGGTTGGCACCCTATGTGCACTACACCACCACTCGCACCTGGCCACCCCAGTGCCCCCCAGGTGGACTTATGGGTCTGCTGAAACCTCCATTATTCCCTATGGGGGAGAAACCTTAAAGAAGCATAAACTTCAACAATTCCTAAGAAATCAGCCCTTTGCCCTATTCCTTTGGAATCTGGGATGTGGCAGGCACCCCTTGGGGCACTGCCACCCAACCCACTGTTTTGCCCCTCAGGTCCCCTTTCTGCCCCAAATCTGCCCCAAAGTCATGTCAACTTCAGAAATTCTTTAAAAATCAGCCCTTTTGCCAGTTCCTTTGGAATCTGGGTGGCAGCAGGCACCCATTAGGGTACTACCACCTGAACCACTCTTCTGCCCCAAATCCACCCCAAATAACATCAACACCACACATCAACAACAGCAGAGCTTGGGGAAAAATCAGGCAGATTTCCACAGGTCATGCACATCCACATCCCCCCCCCACCTGAAATGCAATTGATCTACACACAATAGTGTGAAACAACAACAATGAAATGCACACTGCCCCACTGGCCAGTGAGGGTAAATGCACACTGCCCCACTAGGCAATGAGGGTAAAATTTACCCTTAAATTTGCTTAAAAGGAATGAGGCGGCAATTGCCAGCAGGTCAGCCCATGCTTTCGCTGGCCAATCTGCAGGCTGGAAGGGCTGGAAATTCAAACAGATGTCAAAACTCCAAATGGAGACTGAAGGAGAAAGACTTTTTGCGATTGCAAAATGGAGTTCCAAAACAGCCAAAACAACAAAAAGTTTCGTATCTGAAACAGGGACGTTTTGTTTTGGCTACAAAATTTTCTGTTTTGAGCATTGGGTGTTGTTTTTTGGGGGGGCTACAAAACAGCCGAAATGGCCTGTTCTGTGCACAAAATGTTTTGTATCCGAAACGAAACGCACATCCCTAGAAGGCAGCCTAGAAGAAGTACATAGCAAGCAGTACTTCCAGTGTCCAAAGCCCTTTGCTATATTTCTCTTAATACAGATTGCAAAAGGGCACTGGCTCTCCATTTAGCCCATTTCAATAGCAGCTTGGATTCTTCTCCAGCAAAGCTAGCCACAGTCGGGAAAGCAGACAGACAATAAGGAACACAGCTGTCAAATTCCCCTTCCTTGTGGAAGACCAGTGAGACAAGTTGCCAAGCAGCCCCCTCTGCTGACCCTTGGCGTTCTGCAAATCCATGCAGCAAACATTTTTTAACGCCCCACTCCCACGAAAGTACTAGTTTTTTAGTTTTTAGTTTAAAGCTGATTTATTGGCAATGGTCCCTCTGCTCATTATGGAGAAGCATCAGGGCATACCAGAAATCTCCCCCACCTCCACAAAAAAGCTGCTGCAAATAGAGGATTATTTTACCCTAGACATACTTTGGGCTAAGCTAGAATGTGCAGCCCTAACTGGGGAAAGCCAGAATCATGTTTGAATTTTTTGGTCCCTGATAGCCCACTGCGATTTTGGGGTAAATCCAGCTGATATGTGAATTCGGACTGTCCATTCTGGAGGAGATGCAAGCTAAAAGTCATGTGTGTGAAAGTCCATGGTGTGAAAGTTCCTGTGCCAATACAGGAACTAGCAAAACCACCACAAGCCATAGAATGAGTTGTCACCTTTTTCCTGGCATAGTTCTTGTGCCTGGCAACTGTGTGACCTGTTGAGCAGGCAACAGGCATTCAGGAGATGCCCTTGTATTCTCTTAGCTTTGAGATACAGTTAATGGCTTCCCCATTTGAACAGTTTGCCTGTCATTCAGCTGTTAACCTTGATCAAATGTGGGACTTCAGCACTCGGCATAGATCTTTGTGCCCTCCCTCTGGCTAGTAGAAGCAGAAGGAATTATGCAAACATGGAAAGACATGCCAAACTGATTCATGTACATAATTTATTCCTGTTGCAGGATTTAGCCTTACTTAGCACACAATTTGGATTTGATCTTTCTAAAAGTGTAGCCAGTACCCTGTTCTCGATACAAGCGGTTCATAGCTAAGGCTATCTCTTTTCGACCACTAATACAATCTTGGCCATGATGTGAACCACTGCAGGGCAAATTTGTGCAGTGTCGCTGTGCCAATACAGCCAGGTTCATAACAGCCAAACAGTCTTGGATAAATGATACCAAGTTGGGAAACCATTCGAGACCCTATTACTCTTCTGCAAGCTCCACATAACTTTGGCTTTTCTCTGTTTGTCAGAGTTCCCGGAGCACCACCAAGCCCACCAGGTACCCCAAGCCCATCACCAGTAGAACAACCGCCTTCAAGAAAGCCCAGCTCAAGAAAAATGTAAGTAACGGTTGTATTCTGTCCAATGAGTCTATTCTCATGATGGGTGTAAACGGGGCTAAAGGAGCCCAGCCCAGTTTTCTATCATCGTGAGAACCACCGGGCTTGCGGGCGAGCCCAGTGATTCTCTGGCAGCTAGGCCGCCAAAGTAGCCCTCCCCTTAACCCAGGTTAGCGGAGTGAGTGCTCCGCTAACCTGGATTTTCTGATCGTATGCCACCATGGCAAGGCACTCCACCATGGCAACACACAAGGAGAGCTTGGCCAGCAGGCTCAAACAAGGCTCCTGGTCCCGAAGGTTTCTCCAGGATGCCCCACACTCTCGCGTGGGGCATCCTGTGACTTCTGAGAGGCCGCCAATCTCCACCACCCCAACCAGAGCCAGTAATTGTGTGGGCAGCCAAATGGCCGCCATGGGACAGCTTGATGATCATCTGCAGGGAGGTGTAAGTTAACCCGCTCTCCCCACAGACCTGCTGGAAGCTCTTCTCACTGAGTGTGAGAAGAGCTTCAATATCTGTTATGTTTTGTTGTTTAGGAGTTTGTCCCAGTGGGGATCCTGTAGAGATTATGTGGGGTGGAGTCAGAAAGGAAAAGGGTGGGGAAGGAGGAGGAGAAAATGGAGTTATTTCTGAATAAATGGTTTTATGTATGTATGTATTTATCAAACTTTCATCTCTGGGCGATTAAAACACATATAAAAAGTTAAAACAATTCAACAATTTAAAATCAACCATAAAATTAAAACAGACGGTTTTTAAAAGCTGGGAAAACTTGGGTGAAAAGGTGAGTTTTCAGATGTTTTTTAAAAATTGCCAGAGATTGGGAGGATCGTATATCAACAGGGAGCGCATTCCACCATCTCAGGGTAGTAACCGAGAAGGCCCATCACTGTGTAGCCACTAGATGAGTTGGCAGCAACTGGAGACGGACTTCCTCAGATGACCTCAATGGGCAGTGTGGCTCATAGTGAAGAAGACGCTCTCTTAAACACCAAGGGCCTAAGCCGTTTAGGGCTTTACAAGTTATAACTACTGTAGCACTTTGTGTTTTACCTGGAAAGCAATTGGCAACCAGTGAAGCTCCATCAGCAAAGAAGTAATGTGGTCTCTCCGAGATGACCCGCAGACTAACCTGGCTGCCGTATTCTGAACCAACTGAAGTTTCTGGACTACGTAAAAAGGCAGTCCAACATAGAGCGCATTACAAAAGTCAAGTCTGGAGGTTACCAACAAATGTACCACTATTTTGAGGTCATTGATCTCGAGAAACGGGTACAGCTGGAGTATCAACCAAAGCTGATGGAAAGCACCCCTGGCCAACACCTCAACCTGAGAAACCAAGGAGAGGTGTGGATCCAGAAGTACTCCCAGAGCAATGTCTGTGAGCCATGCCAAAAACAAAGTGTGCCTTAATATGCACAGCAGTAATTCCCAACCAATGTTTATTTGACGTATTTATTTGATATATTTTATACTGCCCAAACATATGTCTCAAGGCAGTTTGCAAAAAGGTTAAAGTACAAAAAATAAATCATTAATAAGCATGTGCATTTTGAGCATTTTTCTAAAGGCTACCAGAAATGTTGAAGCTCTTGTTTCGACAGGGAGTGCATTCCAAAGTTTTGGGGTGGCCACAGAGGGGGCCGGACTCTGAGATGCCACCGGACATGCCGGTGTTAGTTGTGGGCCGACCTCCCCAGATGATCTTAACGAGCGGCGGGGCTCTTGAAGTAGAAGGAATAATGTGCCACAAGGAATAAACTCATGAGAATAATTACAGCTCCTGAAGCCCCAAGTGCTTCTCTGCAGAGAATCTGCTGCACTCCTACATGACTCACTGCTCGGGCACTGCCTCTGGGGAGGGGAGACCCCACTGAGGGCAGGCGATCCTGTCATGTTGGAGCTGTGCCACTCCCAGTGCAGTGGCATAGAAGAACTCCCCAGCCTAAGAGGGGCTGCCTGCTTGTTGCATCTCTGCAAGTCATCGCTCTGAGCTTCCAATCAGCAGGCTCCCCTAGCCACTTGCGTCATGATACCGGCAGTGGCCCATGGCCAGATTTTTGTATGCCTCTCACTGCCACCGCAGCTAACCTCTGCCTACCCACCTGGCTGCCACCCTCCCTGCCTCCCTCCACAGCTTCCCACCCACTTGACCACCTGCCTGCCTCTGTCCTTGTTGCTGCTGGCAGCAAAGAGCCAGCATGTGGGCAAATGATGGCGCATGTCACTGAGCTGTGATGTCATTTGCCCATGCACCAGCTTTTTGCTGCTGATGGTGACGGAGAGAGAGAAAGAGAGAAAGGCAAGAGGGAGAGAGAGAGGCAGGTAGCGCGTGGCTCCCCTACCCCTGGTCCCACTGAGTGACGTGTTTTTGCTCCACACAGTCGCCCAGCGGCAGATCTGCCCCAGCCCCCAACTCAGTGGCTCATGGAAAACACCACATGGGGTGGGATCCCTTGAGGGCAGGTGGCTATTACGCTTCCACATTCTAAAAGTAAGCCTTTGCAGACCTAGGAAGAAAGTGTGCCCCTCACTTTAAATCAGAAAAAAAACTACTCCACTACTAGAGGTTTGGGGAACATCAATCCATGGGAAGATTCATGCTTTCCTTCCATTCAGCCTTTGGTTTTACCGATAACACAAACAGCCCTGAAGAACAGAGAAATAGGTACACACAGCATAATACAAAGAATCAAAAAGCTGAACTATTAAAAATGTAAGTTCAGTTCCAGATCTGGTTCCTCAGTTATTTTTTAACTCGTGTATTGTATTTGTGTGTGTGTGTGCAATGCAGATGCAACATTATAGAGCTGTGACACAGCAATAAAATCCAAAAGGCGGTGTCGGATATATGAAAGGCATCTTCCTTATCACACAGGGGCTGTGATGTCAAAACACAGGCAGTACAGAAGCACACTTAAGGGACCCATTGAGACACTGTGATCACATGCAATCTGGAAAGCTCCATGTTCACACACTTTGAATCAGTTACACATTTAAAGCATAATGACAGCAAACTCTTTTGCTAGCAGAATAGCAGTACAGTTTGAGCGCCCTGCCCTTCGCCAGCCAGATGTCACTTCCCCTGCCAGCCACTCCTGGCTCCCTTCCTGTCTCCATGACCTTCTTCGCTCTTCCCCATTGGGGATGGGATTTTAAACTGCAGGTTCAGCAGAGAGGAGGGTGAAAAGGGAGCTTGTTCCTCCCACACAGCTGATCTGCAGTTCAAAATCCATCCGCATGGCAGTGACGAGGAATGGGTGCATGAAAGAGGCAGCTCTGGCCTTGTCCCCTGATGCTGCTGCCAGTGTCAAGGGTGTGGCCAGCAGCGCATGGACCTCACCTCGGGCAGCATCAGCACTGGAGCTGACACTGTATATCTAGCGCTACAGCTGAGTGACTTTGAAAAAGCTGCTGTCTTTGAGAAGTAATTGCAATGTGGTGACCAAATGACTAGGGAGGAGAAGAATGCAGCCTTGAACCCCATTCATTTCTCTGACTTCTGCTTCTCTTGCTTTGACAGGTCACAAATGACTGAACCATCCCCTGTTAGAAAGCCCAGTTTGAAGACACTGTGAGTAATTGCAGAGTTACTTATTATAGGCTGTTACTTCTTCCCTTTCAACTAGTCATTTGGGACTACTCAGTGTAGTGACTTACACTTATTGGCAGATCCATCGACAGGACATTTAGCTGGCTCAAAATATTAATTATATTCTGCAAAGTATGTAAACCATTGCTCCCAACCTAAATTTTGATGCTCCCGATCTAAAAACTTAGTGTAGAATACTATGTGCATTAATGTCACTTGGAGGAGAGCTGGTCTTGCGGTAGCAAGCAAGGTCTGGCCTGGTTTGGATTTGGATGGGTGACTACATGTGTTCGCTGCCTGGTATAGGGGAGGGGGCCATAGCTCAGTGACAGAGCATCTGCTTGCATGCAGAGGGTCCCAGGTTCCCTCCCTGGCATCTCCAGATAGTTGGGAGAGATTTCCGACCAGAAACCTTAAAGAGCTGCTGCCAGTCAGTGTAGACAATACTGAACTAGATGGACCAATGGTCTGACTCAGTGGAAGGCAGCTTCCTATGTAACTAAGTTTAGGCCTCTCTTTAAGAGGGTGGAGAGGGCGCAGTGGGAAGGCACCGCAGCTGATTGAATTGAAAACAGAGGCTGACATCCAGAGCAGCAAGAGGCTGCTCCTAACTCATCCAGAATCTTCCCAAGCAGCAGAGTGTGCATGCAGCAGGAGGGAGGAGCGATGCTCACTGTTCTCCCTCCCTCTGTTAGTATCCTTTGCCCTCCAAAACTATGTCCCCGAGGGATTTTTGTTGGTAAAGAGCACTTATGGAGGCAGGAAAGAGCAACAAAAATGGCTCCCCTCCCCTTTGCTCCAGAACAATCTGGCTGAGTTAGGAGCAGCTTTTCTGGTTGCTGCTCTGGATATCAGCCAGTAATAAATGTAAGAAGAAGAAGATGATGATGATGATGAACAACTTTGTTAGCTACCCCATTACAAATTGTTCTCTGGGTGGCTCACAACATGAAATTAAAACATGAAATTAAAACACATAACACATTAAATCACAACAGACCAAAAAATAAGGGAGGCTGCCTGTCGTCCTCCTGCCTTCCGTCATCCCCTCGCTCTCCTGGCGTGCGCTCCTTCCTCCCACCCTTGCACGTGTCACCCCCTCTGGGCCTGCCACTGGTCATGGCTGCAGCGGGGGCAGAGATTGCCACATCCTCACGCATCCCCTCTACAGGAATTAATTATATAGATAACACATTAAATCATAACAGACCAAAAGGGGGCGGGGGGAGAGAGAAAATACAAAATACAATACAAAGCAAGTTTCAAAATCCGTTTTAAAAAAATAAAATTTGAAAATCAAAATTTAAAAGCCCGGACTGAACAAAAAGGTCTTTACTTGGCATCTAAAAGAACAAAGTGATGAAGCCAGATGAAGCTCACTCGGGAGGCTAGTCCATAAATGGGATGCAACCACCTACAAGGCCCTCTCCCTAGTAGCCACCCGCCTCACCTCATTTGGCAGGAGCACTCAGAGGAGAGCCTCTGAAGAAGATCTTAAGGTCCTGGTTGGGACATAGGGGGCAAGGCATTCTCTCAGGTAACCCGACCCCAAGACATTTAGAGCTTTAAAGGTTAAAACCAGCACTTTAAATTGGGCCCGGAAACAGACTGGGAGCTAGTGCAGCTGATGAAGCACTGGCGTAATATTCTGAAAACGTCCAGTCCTAGTTAATAATCTTGCAGCTCTATTTTGCACCAGCTGCCATTTCTGGACCATTTTAAAAAGCAACCCTACATACAATGCATTGTAACTATTTAAGCGAGAGGTTACCAGATACAGATAGAACATTAAAAAGTTCTACTGGAGCAGGTGAAAGATTCATCTAGTCTAGCATGCAGTGCCCACCACTGGCTAGACCACAAACAGGGCATGAAACCATTAATGTTCACCCAGTGTTTGTCCCTAATATCAAGTATGCAGAGATATACAGCCTCTGTATGTGGAAGTTCAATTGAGTTATCTTGATTTAGCTGTCAGTGGGCCTCTGCTCCATGAATTTGCATCCTCTCCTTTCAAACTTATCCAAGCCAGTAGCCATTACCACATCTTGTGGCAATGAATTCCATGAGAATATGCATTGTATGATGAAGGATGTTCTTTGGTTTGTCCTGAAGCTACTGTCAATATACTCCTAGATGCCGCTGATCAGTGGTGCGCTCTTACCCCTGAACCTTGGGTCCGAAGTCCAGGGACTCCACCAGTGTTCTCTCTAACAGGGATTCCCAGATGTTGTTGACTACAACTCCCAGAATCCCCGCCAAAGGCCACTGCAGTCAAAGGCCATTGCTGAGAGTTGTAGTGAACAACATCTGGCAACACAGGCCTCCGCGCCCCTTGGGGGCGCCCACATTCTTTTTAGTCTGTCCTGGGTGGTGTGGTCACCCCTGGCCCACACTGCACCAGGAGGTCAAGTATAATTGTGACCTGTGCCAGGTGCTTTAGAGACAGAGGGGGGAGTGGGAAAAGAAATATGTGGGATGGGAATATGTTAAGTTGTGTGTTTGTTTCTGCTAGTGCATATCTGCATAAATATATCTGTTTCATATTCTGACATTCTTGTGAGTTCAGTTGCTGTTTGTGACCTCAAGAACCCACGTATTAAAAATTGTGTGTGTGTGTGTGTGTGTGTGTGTGTGTGTGTGTGTGTGTAGGGGGATGATGCTTAACTTGTGGGGCAGGGGCTCCAGAAACCTTTGTGTCCAGGCTCCAAAATTACCTAGGTGCACCGCTGCCTCTGATAGAGATCAGACTGTTTGGAGCAAAGGTGTATATGGTTGGTTTGTGTAGTGCTGTAAGAAAATGTGTTCAGATGCAGCAGATTCTCTTTAATGTCTGCTTTCATTCTGTTAGGTCTGCACATCCGTCCCACTTTGCACCTCAATCCGCACCTCCATCTGTACCTCCATCAATGCCCATGTATATGTCTCCGTATATACCTCCATCTGTACCTCCATACACAACTCCATATGCACCTCCATCTGCAACTCCATCCATACATCCATACCTACCTCCATCAGTATCTCCATCCGTACATCAGTCCGTACCTCCATCTGTATATCAGTCTGTACCTCCATCCGAACTTCAGTCTGTACCTCCATCCGTATATCAGTCCGTACCTCCGTCTGCACCTCAGTCCGCACGTCCATCTGTACATCAGTCCGCACCTCCGTCCGCACCTCCCTCTGCACCTCACTCCGCACCTCATTCCGCACGTCCGTCTGTACCTGCATCTGTGGAAGGAGCTCCACACACACCATCACCAAAATCATCATTGACAAAGCCCCCCAGTGAAGCTTCAAAACGAGGGTAAGTAAATGTAGAGGAATCTGGGCCTGCATCTTCCTTTCATTAATCTGGTCATCTTAGAGCTGGTCTGTAAGACAGCCTAGTACAAAGTGGGATTGTCAGATTTAACATCTGCATGAAACCACTGGGTGGGAGAGGTCATCCGGGGACTTGGACTGAGTTGTCAGCAATATGCGGATGACACTCAGCTCTATCTCTCCTTGTCACCTGATCCTAGGGAGGTGGTGGATGTCCTGAATCGGGGTCTGGAGGCCGTGATGGGGTGGATGTGGGCTAACAAACTGAAATTGAATCCGGATAAGACGGAGGTACTGTTGGTCAGTAGGAGAGTCAATCGGGATGAGGAGATTTTACCGGTTCTGGATGGGGTTGCACTCCCCTTGAAGGAGCAAGTACGCAGCTTGGGGGTACTACTGGACCCGGCTCTGCTTTTGGAAGCTCAGGTGGAGGCAGTGGCCAGGGGTGCCTTTGCACGGCTTCGGCTAGTGCGCCAGCTGCGTCCCTTTCTCGAGCAGGCAGATCTGGCCACAGTTACCCATGCCTTGGTCACATCAAGGCTGGATTACTGTAACGCGCTCCACGTGGGGCTGCCCTTGAAAAACATCCGGAAACTGCAGCTAGTGCAAAATGCGGCAGCTAGGGTTTTATCCGGAGCTGCCCGGTGGGAGCACATCACACCCATTTTGAAAGAGCTGCACTGGCTACCAGTTTGTTTCCGGGTCCAATTCAGGGTGCTGGTTTTAACCTCTAAAGCCCTAAACGGTTTGGGCCCGGGATACTTGAGGGACCGCCTGCTCCCAAGGGTTGCTGCCTGCTTGACAAGGTCATCTGAGGGGGCTCTGCTCCGGGTGCCGACAATGAGGGAGTCTCGGTTGTTGTGCACGCAGGACAGGGCCTTCTCTGTTGCTGCCCCCAGACTCTGGAATGCTCTCCCGGTGGCTATTCGCTCCTCAGTTTCCATCACAGCTTTTAGAAAAACTGTAAAATCTTGGCTTTTTGCCCAGGCATTTATTTGATTCTCTGCTGCTGCTCTTTATAATCTTTATTGCATTTATGCTTTTTGTTTTAAATTTATAAATCAGATTTCTTTAATATTTCCCCCCCACTTAATATTTTAATTGTGTCTTTTTTACCATCTTGTGTTAAATTTTTTTGCTGTAAACCGCCTTGGGATTGCTCTAATGAAAGGTGGTATATAAATTTAACAATAAATAAACAAACAAATAAATACTTTTGTTTTAACGTAGCTAATTTGCACAACCTTTTACTTATGCCAGTTTGCTCTACCCTACATCCACTATCTACTCCACCTTTGAGCAAAATTAATATAGGATGCTCTGCATGCATTGCAATAGACTTAGGCTTCAAACAATAACAAATGAATCAGTTCCCACGAAGACATAGTCAAAGAAGAAATGGGATCTCTGCTTGTTAAAGATGGGCCAGAGAAAGTTGTTTTGAGTATCTCGCCCACTCCCAGTCTCTGTCCAGGCTGTAAAAAGGCTGGCAGCAACCCTGGACAGGCACATGCCTGCCCTTTTCCTGCCAATGCTGCCAGGCCTGTCCCCCTGCCTCCTGACTATGTTTCCTTTGCCAGCTATGGAGACTATGTCCCCTTTGCCATGTGTGTGGTCTCCCCCCACACATACTGCTACTGCCACTGCCCCTTCCTCTGATGCCAGGCTTGTCCCCGGCTGTGCCGTCCCCGGCCGGCCATACCCCTTCCACCCTGTGTCAGTGCACCAATGCAGGAGGCATTTCTGGGGCTGAGCAGGATGTGTGGCGCATCCAACTGGAGAACACTTTCTGTGTTGGCCCAGCTGGGGGCTTTTCTCCCTTGCTTGCCAGGGAGAGGAAAGAAGAACACTATTGGGCCGGCACAGAAAGCACTCACCGACTGAATGGGCCATGTCACAATGGGGAAGGAGACAGGTGCTGCATCAGGTAGCAGTTGGTGAGGAGGGTGCCCTAGGGGGAGGGGCACCCTGGTGGGGCCCATGGCCCTGGGGACAGCCCCCCCACCCCATTATCCCTATGCACCTGGTCTCTGTGACGGGATTCTCAAACAAAATTTGTGGGGTGGAATCCAAAGCTGCATTTCTAGCACCTGAACAGCCTTCAGTTTTTCAGACCTGAGGACCAGATCCAAGAAGGGAAGAGAGCAAGCCTGATTGCCACAAATTGTTCTTAAGTTTTGCTTTTCACTCTCTTTAACAGATCGATGGCAGAAGGTGGCGCTAGCACAGAGTCAAAGAAAGCGTGAGTAGCTGCAAAGTCCACACCTTTGCTGTTTCTTCTTCCCTCTAGTGTTAATCTGTTGTTAGATTGTGCTCTTAAGAAGACATCTGCTTTTGCAAAACATTTTTCTGACATGTGTTTAGTTATTAACGGAAACGGGAGCACACACAGCTCCCAAACCTGGGTAGGACACGTCTCCGACTCTAATTAGAATTGTATAAACCAGCCCACTATGAGGAATTAAGGTTTTGCAACCATTTTAGTCTGTAGGAGACCAGGTTTAGTGTGGGAATGCTGCAAGACACCTTGTATGTGTACCTGCAATCCTGTAAAAGAAATGTGAGAGCCAGAATTGGGCTGTGCTGGCAAACCACAAAGCCAGGCTTGAAGGTTATGGAAAAGCAAGAAATACCAAACGAGCCAGAAGCTCAAAGGACCTAGAACGGCTTGGTAGGCTAGGTAAGAGCCACAGTCTCCCTGTTGAAAACAGGTATGTCTATATGGAAAGGTGCATCCTGATCCTATCCGTCAGTTGTGAAAACCAGCCCACAGTTTCTAGTTTGCCATAGTAATGGCAACAAAGAAATGTTTCCCAGATTCACTGGGGGGAAATAAAATTTACTGAGTGCATTTTAATTTAATAATTTAATCGACTTTATATTTTCAGAAGTTCGGGTGCAGGAAGCCAAGCTGGAGGAAGCCAAGCTGGAGGAAGCGAAGCTGGAGGAAGTGAAGCTGGAGGAAGTGAAGGGGGAGGAAGCGCAACTGAAGGGGGAGGAAGCGCAACGGAAGAAGATTGACCTTTGTTATTTTGTAAATATTTTTATATTTTCTGTAGAGCTCTTTACAAAGTTCTGTTGCTATTATTACTATTATATTAATAATAATAATAAATACATAACTCCAAAAGACACACTTCTTCTCCTCCATGGTCTCTGCAGCAAGAGTTATTTACAGAACAACATTTGGAAGCTTCAGAGGTTTTGTAGAGCATTCTGGTTCCTGTTCTGAAATGGGGAGACCTGTGCACCGTGTGTGCCTCTAGGGCAGGAAGAATACCCCTGACTCTCTGTTACTTTACGATCATAACTCTAGCAGCAGCAGGGGCAGATCTGCCATTGAATACCTGTGTGCTCTGCACATGGGCTACTGGGGGACCCGCAGGATGGGTGCTGAGGGGAGAAGCCTTGCTCACCCACCATCCACTGCCTCTGGTGCAGGTCCCCATCTGCCACTGGCCTTTATGACCTCTGCTCTCTGCCACTGTTAAGGCTTGCTGGCTTCTCTTTGCCAGCTGCAACACAGTATAATAATGTCACTGCCCAGCGCCTGTTATCCCTGAGATGGGCTCATACCAGGGTGGTGACATCATGATACCATGTTATAGCCAGCGAATGAAAGTAACCTGACTATGACTGTAGTGGTGAGCAGAGGTCAGTGGCAGGTGGGTGGGCTGTGGTGGCAGTGGTGGTGGCCCATCAAAGAATTTAGACATAGGCCATCACCAGTATCGCTCCACCACTGAGCAGCGGCTAAAGGAACGTCATTAGAATGTTAATCTTTTTCCTTCCTTAAAAGAGATAACTTAAACTGAAGGCGTTGTCGAGTCTTCCACTCTCATTGAAAATCTATCATTGGCTTGGATGGACACCTGATCCAACTGAGCTCAGAGGGTAAGATTGTGGAGACCTCCCAACTGGCTGCTAAAAACCACCCTCCTTGAGTTTCAATCCTTGTCTTCCCTTGCATTGCCTCACCTCAGCCCTCTCCTCTGCTCACGTGGCAGCAGGGCTGCCTCGCTAATGAGGCAAGATGAGGCAGTTGCCTCAGCCAGCAGCTTGGCAACAGCAGGAGACTAGTGGCCCTGTCGCTGCTTGCAGCCCTGCCTGACCCACCACTGCCACCACCACCACCACCACCCCGCAAACTAGGGATGTGCGTTTCGTTTCGGTTGCAAAACATTTTGTGCACAAAACAGGCCATTTCAGCTATTTTGTAGCCAAAACGAAACACCCAATGCTCAAAACAGAACATTTTGTAGCCAAAACAAAACGTCCCTGTTTCGGATAGGAAATGTTTTGTTGTTTCGGCTGTTTTGGAACTCCATTTTGCAATCGCAAAAGGTCTTTCTCCTTCAGTCTCCATTTGGAGTTTTGACATCTGTTTGAATTTCCAGCCCTTCCAGCCTGCAGATTGGCCAGTGAAAGCATGGGCTAATCTGCTGGCAATTGCCGCCTCATTCCTTTTAAGCAAATTTAAGGGTAAATTTTACCCTCATTGCCTAGTGGGGCAGTGTGCATTTACCCTCACTAGCTAGTGGGGCAGTGTGCAATTTCATTGTTGTTGTTTCACACTGTTGTGTGTGGATCAATTGCTTTCGGGCGGTGGGGATGTGGATGTGCATGACCTGTGGAAATCTGCCTGATTTTTTCCAAAGCTCTGCTGTTGTTGATGTGTGATTTTGATGTTATTTGGGGTGGATTTGGGGCAGAAAGGGGGCTTTAGGGGCAGAAGAGTGGTTCAGGTGGTAGTGCCCTAATGGGTGCCTGCTGCCACCCAGATTCCAAAGGAACTGGCAAAAGGGCTGATTTTTAAAGAATTTCTGAAGTTGACATGACTTTGGGGCAGATTCGGGGCAGAAAGGGGACCTGAGGGGCAAAACAGTGGGTTGGGTGGCAGTGCCCCAAGGGGTGCCTGCCACAACCCAGATTCCAAAGGAATAGGGCAAAGGGCTGATTTCTTAGGAATTGTTGAAGTTTATGCTTCTTTAAGCCCCCCCCCCCCCGGAATAATGGAGGTTTCAGCAGACCCATAAGTCCACGTGGGAGGCACTCGGGTGGCCAGGAGCGAGTGGTGGTGTAGTGCACATAGGGTGCCAACCACCCAAATGGGCTGCTAACCCATGGGGTGCTGGGTTCTGTTGTTTCTGAGGTGTTCTGAGTGTAGATTCTCTGGTAGCATATGAGATTTTCAAAGACAAACCATGAATCCACTCTAATATGCTACCAGAGAATCTGAACCTACACTCAAAACATCTCAGAAACAACAGAACCCAGTACCCCTTGGGTTCGCAACCAATGGGGGTGGTTGGCACCCTATGTGCTCTACACCACCACTCGCTCTGGGCCACCCTGGTGCCCCCCAAGTGCAGTTATGGGGCAGGAATTATGGAGGTCCATCATTCCCTATGGGGAAGAACTTTACTGCTGCGCAAACTCCATTACATCTTTAAAAATCAGCCTTCTGCCCAATTCCTTTGAAATAACTCTGGCAGCTTCCTTGCCCCCACTGGGCACTACCACCCACCCTGCTCTGCTCTGGGCCACCCCTTTCCCCCCAACATGAAGCTATACTCTTGCTGAAACCTCCATTCTTCCCTATGAGAAAAATCCTATACTTCAAAAGTTCACCAAAAACCAGCCCTTTGCCCAATTCCTCTGAAATTTGGGCACTACCACCCCCGCCCACTAGTTTTTCCCTGTGGCCATTTTTTTAAAATCCAAAATGTTTCGGATTCGGATTTTGCAATTTCGAACCAAGAACAAAATTGGGGTGTTTCGCATTGGCTGATTTTGAACAAAGAACAAAATGGGGGTGTTTCGGATTCGGGCCAAAAACAAAACAGGAAAAAAATCAAAACGCACAACCCTACCCCAAACATATTTTTGGGGCTTGCACATTTCGATTCGGCTACAAAACCTTTTGTGCCCGAAAATGTGCTGGATACAAAACAAAATGGGAAAAAAATTAAATGAAGTTTTTTTGTAGCCGAATCAAAATGCCCCTACTTTGTAATTGAAAGTTTTGTTATTTGGAAAGCGTTTTGGACCTCCAATTTGCGATTGCAAAAAGGCTTTCTGCTTAGGTCTTCATTTTTACTTTTGACGTTTGAATTTCCTACCTTTCCAGCCTGCTGATTGGCCAGCAAAGCATAGGCTGATCTCCAGGCAATTGGCTGCTTTTTCCTTTTAAGGAATCTTAAGCGTTAAATTTACACATCATTGGCCAGGGGGAGGTCAAAGAACAGTGTGGGGGGGGTTTCAGAGGGGTATTTCACAAGGGGAATTTAATAGGGGTGTAGGCACCATTTCTTCCTTTCTGCTGCCTCGTGTGTGGGAGAAGAGAGAGCTCTATTGCCTGATCCATCTGCCTTTGCCGCTATCATCCACCATTGACTCAACTTGCTCAGCTGCTCTGATTCTCCAGGATTTCCACCATTGCTTAGCCTCGTCACCCAGTCGGCTTCTCCTGCATTCTCAGCCTTTTTTAAAAAATGGCTTGGGAGAGATGGTGATTATTTACTTCTTTTTTAAAAACAAAAACATATTTCTTCCTTGCTGGCCTGAGCATTCTTTCCTGCTTTATTTCTTTTAAAACTTCCTCTGCTTTTTAAATCTTCCTGCTGCTGAGAGAAATATCACTGCTCCTGCCTGCCCATGCTTGCAGCCACAGCAGCGCAGCCCCAGAGCACAGGGCCAGCCAGAAGCCCCCGCCCCTGTCAACTTTTTAATTGTGTATTTATTGTTACATTTACCGCCTTTCACTAAGAACAATCCCAAGGCAGGTTTCCAAGGCTGTGTTTGAGCCTTTTGCCCCATCCTGAGAGGAGAAGAGCCTGGCTCTTCTCCTGCATTTTCCTTTAAGGGGAAAAAAAGCCTTGGGAGAGAAGGGGATTATTTGTGCTTTTATTTTTAAAACACATTTCTTCCTTGCTGGCCTGCCAGCCTGATGCATTCCCAAGTAGCCTCTCCCTGTGGCATTCTTTCTTGCATTACTTTTAAAAAATATTTCTCTGATTTTTTAAAACTTCCTACTGCTTAGAGTAACCCCACCCGCCCCTGATTTTCCAAGGTTGCTTTTGGCTTTTTGCCCCATCCTGAGAAGAGGAAAACTGAAGAAGGAAGACCAGAGCCACAGAAGTGGACTAAAGCAGACAGAGAGACCCAGACCCAGCATTTATTGAGGAAGACTGAGTGTGAATAGCCATTTACAATGTTTACACACACACACACACGTCTCTAATCTTGTATTGTGCATTTTGAGGTTTCTTTCCTGCTTGGTGGGATCACTTGATTTGTGTTTTTCGGGTTTCTTTCCTGCTTGGAGGGAAGTCTTTTTGGTTTTCAGCAGGATTTCCTTTAAACAAAAGTGTCCTATTCCCTGGAATAAGTTAGTTTAAATAGTGTTTAGCATTAGCGTAAATAGGGATGCCCATTAGCAGAGGCGTAGCAAGGTTGGAGTGGGCCCAGAGACAAGATTTTAAAATGCCCCCCCCCCAAAGTCCAGGGCCTCCGCACACCCCAGGCCCCCAAGGATTTAAGTCTGATATTCCAAAATAAGTATGCTGCCTGCAAATACATTTCACTGAATACACACACACACGTCACAATATATAGTGATATACATTGAGTACTATACATTTGTATTACTTTTAATGCCTAGAACACACTAGAAAGATGAATTATTAAAATGGGCCCCTCACTTCAGATTAGCAAAGGAGACTTTCAACCATGCAGGGTGAACCTATGTTTGTTTTCTCAGAATTCTGAACAAATTCAGTCAAGTTTGATTGCAGGAGGTTTTTCACAGGAGGCTTTTAAAGCCCTTTAAGACACATCTCCTCTGGAATGGAGGTGCTGCATTCACATGTTGGCCAGATTTACCCTGAAGTCCCTGCAAGTTATTGGGGAGCAGTTCACACACAAGAAAAATAAAATAAAAGCACCACACATGCTTCACAGTTCTCACTCAGACCTTCTGGGTTGCAAAACAACTTGAACATAAGTGCATTTATAAATGAATGAATGAATAAATAAAATTAATAAAATACTGTTCCAGAAGTTTTTGCAATTTTCTGCCATGAAACAAGCCACTTATAGGACTTTTTAGATAGTTTTTTTTAAGTCAGCAAATTTTCCAAGCTGTTTCAAAATAAATATTCAGAGACTTCTCGGTCCCTCCCCCCCCCATATCCAAGCCCTATGGCAAGCAGATCCCTATATATGGGGGGGGGCGGGAAAGGTAACCACAAAAAGGAGTTCACACTCTACCTGGCAAATGCTGGGCTGGGTTAAGCAGGGCAGCAAGGGGTCTTCTGCTGCAGAGAACACTCTGGCTGCCTCCTCCTTCCTGGCTTGCTTGGGCCCTACTCGAGTTCAGGCTTCACTGCGGCCTACACGGAGGCCTCCGTGGAAGCCCCGCCCACCCGCCGATCAGCTGAGAGGCGGGAGAAAAGGAGCTCTTTGCAGCTTGTCTGCTGCTTCGATTGCGGGCCAGCAGAACAAGCAGGAGAGACGGCGAAGAGGGCAAGTGGCTGAGGGGCCTTGGGGCTGGGCAGGGGGCAATGGGGAGTCACGTGAGGTGCCTCTGGGGTGCCCCTCCAGGCAGTGGGGCCCCCAGACAACTGTCTCCCCTTGCCCTATCATTGTTACGCGCCTGCCAGTTAGCTACTAGGGGTTCTAGAATACAAATTGTAGATAATAATTCCCTATTTCCCCCTTCCAAATATTTTGTTTCCATTAAGAACAGTACTATATTGATAATTCAGATTGCTGATTCCCTAGGCAGAATTTCTTTAAAAAGGAAGCCTGCTTGTGTCAGTCTGATTGTTGCCATCATGGGGGGGGGGGGGGGACTGTGTGAAATAAAGAAAAATGCGGTGGAAAACTAATGAACCATATCAAACATTAACCATACTCAAAAATTTATATAGATACTAAATCACAATTCCTATATACAGTTTAGAAAACCAAATGCAATCAATATAAATGTAAGAACCATAATTAACCATAAACCAAAATATGATTGTTGCCATCCTAGAGAGAGAGAGCAACTGTAACTGGTCATTTCTTTCTCTGCCCATAATTTGTATCTTTTACTCTCTGTGTCAGCCTAACGCCACACTCTCCAAACATTTTTTCTCCGTCTGTCTGCTGCTTGTTAGTGACATTGTGTCAATTCAAATCCATCTGGCACCAGAGTGGTGTGTTGTTGTTTTTTAATACATTCTTCCATTTGTGATCAATTTGTTAATCCCCTGCTCCTACACTGAGAAAGAGTGAGAGTTATTCCTCTGTGTGACTGTGAAGAACCCACCACCCACCCCAACTAAAGAAGCAGCAGCAGAAGCATCCCATTGGCACTTGTGGGGGGGGGCACTCTGCTGTAGCCCAGACCAGCTCCTGTGCTTCACCCACCCCACAGCTGCAGCACACACACACACACACACACACACACTCCATTCTGCTTAGGTCAGTCCAGCCCCCCTTTTAGGCCCACCCCACTCTGCCCTTCACCCCCCTCATCCTTTGCAAAAAAAAAATATTTTTCTTAAAGTCAGGGATTTGAGGAGGCAGAGGGAAGGCAGCAGTTGCAGGGGGGTGTTTCCTGCTGGTTGTGGTAGGGGGCAGCGACAGGAGATTATTCCCCGAGTCACCCCTGCACCTGCTTCCGTGCACAGGCTAGACTTCTCCAAAGACAGCACTAAGCCAGGAAGGCCAGCGGCCAGGCAGAAGTCAGGGGGTCAGGCCTTGCCTGCCAGGGAAGAAGGTGTTCTTCTTCTAGCAAGTGTGGAGGTGGTGCAGGCTTCCAGTCCAACCAGATCCACCTTGCAGCCCTCAGGGGGCACTGTGGGGGATTGGAGCCCAGGAATTGTGTCTGAGGAGTCCGTGGAGGAAGCCCCTGTGCTCCCTGGGCCTTTCCAGGCCAGCTCTGAGGGCAGTGCTGGTGGCGTGCCCGAGAAGGAACCAACAGAAAAAACGCCACCAGCTAGGTGACTCCATGTCGCAAGAGCATCCAGCAGTGTATTCTGGGATCACTTTGAGCTTTGAGTTGGTGGTCCTAGCCATGCTTGTTGTACCCATTGCAAGACACGTGTCAGCAGAGGCAGGGACCCTGAGCACTTCAGTACGTCCGGTCTGCTGGTGCACCTAGAACGGTGACACACAGATCTGCTGGAGACCTCTGCTGGCAGTGGCGCTAGGCTGCCACGTGCAAGTAGCAGTAGCTCCAAGATGCAGTCAGTGGCTCCTGCTCAGAGGCAGGAAAAGCTGACTGAGAGGTTGGTGCATCCTCTGGGCAAGCAGTCCGATCACCCAAAGCTGGTGTAGTGGTTAGAGTGCTGGACTAGGACCGGGGACACCCGAGTTCAAATCCCCATTCAGCCATGAAACTAGCTGGGTGACTCTGGGCCAGTCACTTCTCTCTCAGCCTAACCTACTTCACAGGGTTGTTGTGAAAGAGAAACTCCAGTATGTAGTACACCGCTCTGGGCTCCTTGGAGGAAGAGCGGGATATAAATGTAATAAAATAATAATAATAATAATAAATAACAACCCAGGCCATTGAGGAGATGATTTCTCTGGACGGCCAGCCTTTTAATATCATGGGCAATGTCGGCTTATGCCATCTGCTCCAGCTGCTCGCCCGAGTACAAGATCCCCTCATGCACCACATTCAGTAGGAGAGTGGTGCCCTCCCTGTACCACGCTTGTAGAGAGTCTGTGCTGGGCAGGTTGCATGCAGCAGGGCCCAGCACCACTTTACTATGGATCTCTGGACGAGCCGCAGCGGGCTTCACACTGTCTTCATGTCCCTTACAGCCCACTGGTGGGGGCATGAGGGTGAGGGGGCCTCTGACTCCACTGGAGCTTTATCCATCTCCTCCCATGCAGGCAAGACTCGTTGGGCAGTGTTGCCTGTGGAGGCGATGGACGCAGACCACAAGTCAGAAAAGTTGGCAGCAGTCACGGAGAGGCAGTTGGGGAGTTGGCTAGCTGGGGAGCCAACCCTCAAGCATGGCTTCTTGGACACCGACAACACAGCAAACATTCCTAAGGCGGCCAAGCAGATTTATGGTTTGCACATCGCTTGCGCTGCACACACCTTGAACCTGGTGGTGCAGGATGCGCTTGGGACTAAGGTGGCAAAGGTCAACCACAGGCAGCAAAACCACCTTATTGTAAACCGCCCAGAGATGAATGTTTGGGGCGGTATACAAATTTAATTAATTAATTAATTAAATTAGTTAAAACCAGATTTTTGACAAAGACCAATCATTTTCCTTAATGGGACGCCACCCGCAAGAACCAGGTCTATAAAACACATTCCAACGGGGTTTATGACTCCCCTCGGGTGGGATTAACCCAGTGAGTGGGACTCAAACCAAGTGGGACTTTGACCCACCCTGTGCACCTGGACTATAGTGTCCAGGCTTGCACAACACTCACCCGTTCCTTGGGACTCTAACCCTTGCGCGCTTCTCAACCAATGATCTGCCTCTCTAGACTCCTTCACTTGTGGTAGCCACTCGGGGGCTGCTCTGCCTGTGAAAAAGGACCCAGGAAACTTCCCGGTAGCCGGCATGCCTTTTCACCCAGCAAGAGCCCCGGAGGGGACGCACCACCCAGTGGGGTCCCTGATTGCACCCCATATCCGAGCCACGGCACAACTTGATGTAACAGGGTAACCTTGTCCCCAATAAGGAGGTTCGTTCCTGGGTGGATGGAGCCCAATAATCATCAGCCCAGACGAGATAACAAGATCAAAGGTTTATTTACTCTCAAGCAGTAATGGTATTGTTTGGCTCATGCTCAAAACAAGACAAAGGACCATACAGAGAGCATACATTTTATACTCTTAAAATTGTTCTCCAGAACAACATGTTGTTCAGCTACATAGCAAATACGTCATCATGACTTGCTAAGATTAGGGAATAACCACAAACATGCACGCAGGCAGACAGACAGCCTTATCTTAAAATTGTTCTACATTCTAAATCCATGGTCACTCTAACCTGTGGGGGACGGAAAACTACCAGAGAGAATACACAGTAGTAAGCATCCTTCTAGCAGAGCAGATCCTTGAGTTTAGTTAAACATAATGGCGTTGCTTATGTCAAGCTGTGAACTTCTATGCATTTCTGATTTACTATACATCACACACACACACACACACACACCTTTCTTTAAAGACAAGCAGCAGCACACAGCACAAGTCCAGAGACACACACAGACCCAATTCTCTCCCTTCCCCCCAAATAACCCAAACAATCAAAGCAATAATCATCAATCAATATGTTGTGTTGACAGCCAGTTCATTTCTATTATGATGGTTTGGGGGTTTTTGCCATCAGAGTCAACATCAACAGTGACCATAATCAACAACATAAGATAAGAATTCATTCAGGAAGGAAGTAGAACCATTAAAAAGACATTAAACTCATTTTGCATGTAAACCAACCCCCACAGATGATTTGGGTGGCTGGGTGGCTGCAGTCCGGGGGGGGGGGTGGTGGCTGCCGCTGCCTGCCCACTGCTGCCACCCAACCCGCCCCTTCCACCCTCCGTGTGAGAGGAAGGGCCCAGCTCCACTGGCAGAGGAGAGGCAGGCCTCTCCCCCACCACCTCGGCAGACCCTTTCTCAGACTCTGAGCTAGAGTGGTGGGCTTCAGGGGGGCCCACTGAGCGGTGAAACTATAGGGGGAAGGGCCCCAAGAGGGAGGGAGAACCTGGCTGCGTGGCTGCCAGCCGTAAGATCCTCACCGCCCTCTGCCTGCTCTCCCACACCAGCAGTCTCCTCCACCACCACTGGCAGTGCCCCAGCAGCACCTGGCGCCGCCGAGGGAGCCCTAGTGCCTCTGCCTCTGCGATTGCCGGCAGAAGGCTGGAGGAAATTGAGCCTGTGGACAAACCCCTCAGCTGGGGCAAAGAATTGTGCAATGGGGAGGACCGGGTTATCCTCAGGCTCCCCACGTCCTCTCCTTCCTCTCTGTGCCACAGCCACCACAGGCACAGCCCGCACCCAGCCTCTCCCACCTCTGCCTGCCAACCTTCTGTGAGGCCTGGCCACAACATGCCACTCGTGTTGGTCAGACATGGTAAAGTTTTTCTAAAGGTGGGAGACTGTACGAGGAAGGCCAGAAAGGGGCAAAAAAATAATTTGGAAGGGGGGGAAGGGGCAAAAAAAGCCAATTAATTCGGAGGCGGGAGGGAAATTTGATGGGGGAAAGTCAATTGGTGGGAAGGGAAGACTTTTTGCTGTGGGGGGGGAAGCCAATTTAGGTGAGGGGGAGGAGAACCTTTTGAACCTGGGGTCAGGTGTGAAGCCAATTGGGGATGGGGATGGGTGTTTAAATTTGGGGAAAGGGTGGACCCCTGGGTGGGTGAGTGGGTGGCACGGGCAGTTACTAGGTGGAGTAGTTGGGGGGGGCAAGTCTTTTTAGTATGGGGAAAATGGAAGATGGGGGAGGGCACAGCACCTACCGGGGAGGGACACAGTCAAAGCTTGGGGTAGAACCTGAAAATCAAATGAAACCCTTCTTTAGTGAACAGTGTGTGGATTGGGTTGGGGATGGTGGATTTTAAGTAATACTGCAGTACCATACCAAGCAACCTTGCCTATTTTAAAATAGCACTTTAACAAAACCCACCCACTCCACCCAAACCAAGCAAGCAAAACACATATAACATCATATATCATAACAACAATGACCTGGGGGGTGGGGTGGGGAACCTGTTAAAACAAGAAACAACCTGCAAGAAAAGCAACAACAACAATTGCTTCAGCAACACAACAGTAGAGTACATCTCAAAGTGTCCCTCCCCACACCCAAATGCATTTCAAAATACAGGTGTCCCTATTTAAAACCACCAACTAGGGAAAGGGGACAACAAAAGGTGCACACACATGCGCACGCACATTCACCCCTCTTCTTCCGATCCTTCTCCTGCCGCACACTGCTGGTCACAGACGCGCCAACCAGCCACCCCTGGGCTGGGACACAGACAGGGCGGCCACGGGGCACAGGCAGCCAGGGTGGGTCAAGGACGTTTGGAGGGGCAGAAATGAGGAGCCAACACTATTTGTGTGACTCAACTCACGCCCAAGCAGAGACAAATAAAAAAAAATACTTTGAAAAAAACCAAAAACCGATGGCAGGGACCAGGTGAGGTCGGTGGTACTGTGTGGCTGCAGCTGTGGGAAGAAGGGATGAATGAAAGAAGGAGAGAGAGAGAGAGAGAGAGAGAGCAAAGTCAGAGAGAGTGAAGAAGTAGAGACTCAGAAAGAGAGAGAATCAGAGAAACAGAGAAAGAGAGAAAGGAGAGAGAGACAGACAGACAGACAGAGAAAGAGAGGGAGACAGAGAAAGAGCAACACTGGAGGCGGGGTGTGATGCAGCAGGGAGGGGGGATTCAGGGCAGGGGACAGCAGCAGCAGGCCCAAGAGCCGACAGCAGGGGGGGTGTTGGGGTATTACTGTAAAGGGGAGGGGAGTGTGTTGGGAGGAAGGGGGCAGCCAGCCCAAGAGAACAGGGGGGGTGAGTGGGGGTAGTGATGCAGCGGGGGGGTGTTGGGAGGAAGGGGAGGGGGAGCAGAAGTGGTGTGGGGTGGGGTGGGGTGGGGTGGGGATCAGCACAAGCAACAAGCAGGCAAGAAGCAACAAAAGATAACAACCAGAAAAAACCAAGAAAATAACTGAGCAGTGCAAACTAACAAAAGAAAAACAAGCGGGGTTCAAGAATCAATTGGGGGGGGACAACACAAACAACAGCAACAGAACCCACCAAGAACTCTTGCAAACCAAAAAATTGAAAAAAGTTAACATCACAGCAGCAACCCAAAATCCTAAAGAAAACCAAACTCGGGCAGGCAGCAGCAGAGGGTGGGTGGTGGTTGAGTGGGGGTGGGGAATCTAGTGGGGGGGGGAGGGCAGGAGCAAGGGGGCAGCAGGAGCAGGCCCAGTCCAGAAGGGGCACACAAATCAATAATTAAATCAGGAAGCAATAAATATATAAATTAACAGCAGCAGCAACAACAAGAAGCAATAATCAGGAATCAATCCAAACAATATATAATCAAGTCAATGGAATAAAACCCGGGCACAGGCAGCAGAAGAAAAACAGAGAGGGAGGGGGTTGCAGAGAGGGGCAGATGTGTGGCACACAGGAGGAGGAGGGTGAGGGTCACAGGGCAGGGAGACCAGGCCGGGCTTCAGGGCCTAGGCCCCGAGCCAGGGACTGGACTGGCCTGGGTAGGGATGGGATGGCAGCAGGGACTAGAGGCAAGAGGCAAGAGCAACAATATTTTTTTAAAAAGCTGAACAAGGAACAAAAACAAAAAGCACAAATAAAACAGCACTAAATAAAACCAATGCAGATGGATGGGGGTAGGGGTGGGGGAAAGGGCCAACTAGTGGCCAAATGATAAAGGAGGAATGAAAGAATGAATGGATGAGGAAAGGAGGACAACAGAACAACAAGAATATGGGAAAAGAACAAAGTAAGTAACAGAGACAGACACAGGGCAGAGAGAATGGACAAAAGAAAGAGCAGGAGGTAGGACACACAGTCAAGGGACTCACAAACAGACACCAGCGAAGCAAGATCCAGAGATGATAATCCCACAACTGCAGCCAAAGAGAATTTTCCAGGCATGAGGCTTGTCTTAAATGGGTTTGAAACTCCCTCCTTTGGGAACCCCCACCTTTGTACTCCCCCCTCCCGGCCAACAGGATGCCAGCTCTCAAACAGTGGCACAGCCAACAGCCTACCAGAGCACAAGACTCATTCTGGCCAATCAAAGGATCAAGAGCCCAGCCAATGCAATGCCTGAAAAATAGCCTCACAAAACGGAGGCCAGGAGAAAAAGTTGAAAAAAAGGAGCCACAAAACGGAGGACACACAATTCAATCAATAGAGACCCAATAGATCCCTATGGCACATCCTAACCGGTTCGAATTGGTTCGAACCAGTTCGGATCAAACCGGTCCTGATTAGGTTCGAATTCGGACCAGGAGGGCTTGAAAAGAGCCCGGTCTGGTTCGAATTCGAACCATCGAACCGGTACAAATTCAAACCGGTTCGCACATCCCTAGCTGCATGTAGAACACCAAATAGCTGTTATGGACTCTTTAGAACAGTGTTTCTCAACCTTTTTGGTGTTTAGGACCGCTAAATTCTTCGTGCAGAGTTTCAAGGACCACTACATTCTTCATGCGCAGTTTCCCAGACCAGCAGTTAGTAAAGGGGTTTCAAGTCTGTCTGTCTGTCTGTCTATCTATCTATCTATCTATCTATCTGTCTGTGTATCTATCAGACTTCTATACTGCCCAAAACCTGCATCTCTGGGGAGTTTACAATTAATATAAGCATTAAAATAATTAAATTTGGAATCTTTTGCAAACATGGAATATTAGGGGTTCTCAACCTTGGGTCCCTCAGTTAAACTCCAATAACCTCCAACCACAATGGCATTTGGCCATTATGGCTGGGGATTATGGGAGTTAAAGTCCACCAACATCTGGGTACCCAAGGTTGAGAACTCCTGAATCTAAAAGCCTGGGTGAACAAATTTGTCTCCAGTATGTCTTCATTATGTGCGGGGTGGGGGGTGGGGGTGCTTCTGATTACTCAATGGAGAGGGGATGTTGGGCCATAAGAAAAATTCAAAAGCTACATGGGGCCAATGAAAACAACACACAAGCAAGCTTTTGAATTCCCCAAAACGCTTCATCAGGCTGGATGTCAAGCAAAGTGAAAAGGAGGTGAGGAGAGGAGAGCTGGGCAAGTTCAGTAGAGCCAGAAATCTACAGTTTAACCCTCTCATGATGGAGGTGGAGTTTTAGCAGGAGTTGTGTAGTCGCAGGGCCGGATCCAGACGACATTAGTCAGGACCACCCACTGAAATTAATTTAGTCATCTCTCATTTGTGTCAATGCTGCTTGGTCATGATCACCTAGCTTGATCTGGATCCTGCTCTTAGATGTGCACTTTGTGAGGCGGACCTAATGAAACCCACGCAACTCCTCCAAAACTCCTTAAAAACGGTTACATGGCAGGTGCTGGGAATGGGTTTTTTTTAACGGTGAAAGAAAATGTGAAGACGAGCGGTGGGGACCTGGCATTAAAGGGAAGGGGGTGATTCTGAGATGGCGGAGGGCATGGGGCGTTGTAGTGGTGGATGCCTCATTTTCCTCACTGGGGAGATGAGGCACTGTTCAGGGTGGGTGAGGCAATGGTGCACCGGACCACGCTCGGAAGGTTGCCTGGGTCCAAGAGCTGCCACCACTGTGCTTGCGCACCAGAGTGTAGCAGGTGTTCCCCCATCCTCTCTCACAACACGCACTTCTGTGCCCCTCTCCCAACTCCCCTGCGTGCGCCAATCACACCAGCCTGCCTTTGGGGCCACGCAGCTCACGTGGTCCCACATGCTGCCTGCGCATACCTGCAAGGCGAGCCAAGGCAGCCCTCCCTCCCTCCTCTGCTTAGCCCTTACCGCGGTATGATCCCGGCCAGAGGTTGTCCCCTGCACCCAGCAAGGTCATAAAGGGGACTGTGGTCTTCCACCGGCGGTGCAGACCAGGGGGTTATAGGGGGCCGAGGGACCACAACACCCCACCAATGCAAGAGGGAAACAGCGTTTCCTCTCAAGGTGCCTTGGCCGCAACAGGCAGCTGGTTTTAAATCGGTTTGGATCAGACACAAACTGTGCTGGGGCATCAAATCCCCAGGATCACTTCATTCCAGTGCCATTCATCCAATGACCCTTTTGCATGAACGCACAAAATGGTATCTTGCCTCTTCCCCATACCACGCTGCCGCCCTCCTTGGTACGCGTGCTTGCTCCCCCTTCCCCGAGGAAGGCCCACCTGCACTCCCTTTTCTGCAAAGCCCAAACCAAGGCGACCCTCCTCCCTCCCTCCGCCACTTAGCCCTCACTGTGGCATGATCCCAGCCAGAGGTTCCACCCCCTGGCGAGGTCACAAAGGGGACCGCCGTCTTCCACCAGCAGTGCAGACTAGGGGGTTACAGGGGACCGAGGGACCACAACGCCCCACCGATGCAAGAGGGAAACAGCGTTCCCTCTCAAGGCGCCTCGGTCGCAACAGGCAGCTGGGTTTCAATCAATTAACCGCTGGCTGCAAACAATGAGCATGCAAGAACCAGCAGCCCTTCAAGTGGCACCCAATGCCATACCTTTTCCTTGATGCCCCCGTGCTGCATACAGTTTGAAGCTGTAAAGATAGGGAATAAGATAGCTGTAGGAAGATCTCAGCCGCACATGGAGGCAAGGCACAAGAAGGGTCCCCTGCCTCTGTGATACTCTTCCTCTTCCGTGCCATGTGCAAAATTGAGGAAGTGAGTGCCTTGATTGCAGTTGTGGGGGGGGGTTCTACTCCCAGTCAGGGACCGGCACTCAACCCTTCGGGGACCGGCAGCGGTCCAGGGACCGGTGGTTGAGAAACTGTGCTTTAGAAAGACTAACATAAAAATAATCATTGAATTCCAAATCTTTAATAAAGGTGAGGAATGTTACAAAATAATAAACAAAAGGATTTTACTTTTAATTATTCATTTGTTAAAACTTGGCCTTGTTAACTTGTCTGTTTCAGAAAATGGGAAAGTGGCAGTGGAGTATAGCTCTCCCTAGGAAGACCCCATTAACTGTTTAACAGAAGAGGAACTGAAAGGTCTCATCCAGGTAAATTGAAGCCTAGTCTCATGTATTCACAGATGAGCCTCATGTTGCTATGGACGGACAGGTTCCTCAGAGACAGGTAGACTGGAGATAGTCAGAGATAGCTGGGCTGAATGTTAGCTGCTTGGAGGCACACAGAGAGGACTCCCTGGTCTCCCGCTGTAGGCTCAGGGTTAAATGTGAGTTAACCACAGTGGTTTGACCAGAATTACCTAGGAAATCTGCATTCTCAAAACCAGCTCCACAGGGCTCAGCAATCCCAGTTCACCAGGATTGTGAGGACAAAGCCCCCAATTTCCTTCCTCCTCAGAACAAGCCTGGCCCAGAAGTCTTTTAAGAGAACAGGGGTCTCACTTGACCCACTTGACCCAGGCAAGGAAGCAGCATTGGCAAAAAGCCCCCTACACGGGCTTGGACTTCTGAGATTTGGATTGATGAAATTTTGTTCTCAGTCTGTGAAATTTGAGTAATCCAGATGTGTTCAGACTTCAGAGAGTAACAAGCCCTTTCTTTTCTCCCCAGGTGACTGTCTTGTCACTCTCACAGCCAAACCCGGAAAGAGAATAAGAGGTCTTGTCTGAGGAGTCCATGTATTAGGGGGACATATTTTACACCTGTGCTCGGTTTTCCTCTCTGTGCTTTGAAAGGGCACCTGCCCCTTCCTAAGCACTTTATGTTATCTGGAAGCTGGTTCTCTTGTATTAAGTGGATTGGGGTGAACATTTTATGAAATGATACTTCCCTAGCAGATGGCTTAATGTATTTATGTAACTGAAGTTTGGGCTTGGGTGTTTTTCCTCCTACCCCCCAATTGTTCTGATTTTCTAATAAATGTGTTACTAAAAAGAAAATCAGTTGTGTTTCTTCCATTTAAATGCGAGTTTTCTTTCAATATTGGCCTGGTTATAAGATAATTTAATGATGCTGAGTGGACATTTCATGCTTTTTGTTTTGTTTTGTTTCTAATCTAATCTTATTGTAAGGCAACCACACTAATCACTTTATGCTATCCAGATCCCTGTATGTCAGTCAACAAGTGTTAGTATCACATTCAGTTCTCCACAGAGCAAACAGCTCCAAATAGCTCAAGCCTGTGAACTGATTGTCTGTGCATTTGGGCCTTCATTGTTGCCATGGCAATTCTGTGATGCCAGGAGTCCTGCTAAAATGATGTCACAACCAAGTGGAATGCTCAGAGTGTGCAGACACAGGCTTATGTCCAAAGTCAAATATCAAGAGAAGAGAGAAATGGCCGAAATGGCAGAACTGGATCCACACTGTAGTATGGGCCCTGTTGCCACTGCTAACACTCACCTTTTTCTCGTAATCTTACTTGTGTTCTTTATGCAAGTTGGGCACAGCAGCTGTAAGTTGGATGCAGCACCAGTAGGGAATTGGATGCAGTTGGATGCAGCAGCCGTAGGGAATTGTCCCAACCCATGCCATTGCACTGTGGAAGTCCTCAACTGTAGCAGAGTCATCAGCCCTCCTGGACTCCACCATGTGCCCGTTCCCAAGGCAGCTGCTCATTCCTATGTTTTCTTCTTCTTGTAAGTACTTAAACCCCACTTCCAGCACTCTGAGGATAGAACCCTTTTAGGGACAACCTTTCATTAGGAGTGAAGTAGGTTAGGGATGTGCACAAAACCGGTTTGCCCAGTTTGGTTCAAATTCAAACTGGATTCGAACTGGGAGTGGGAGGTTCGGTTTTGGTTTTGTTTGAACCCCACCCGGTTCGGTTCAAATTTGAACCTTTTTGAACCTGTTTGAACTGGTTTGAACTGGTTCAAGCTTCAGCAAGTAGGTTGTATGGTAGGCACCAAAGCCTTGGGGCAGCAACAGAGAAGGCGCCTCCTGCAACAGCCACCAGACGAGCCGGTGGCAAATGCAGAAAGACCTCTCCTGATGGTCTCAATGGGCAGTGGGGTTCATAATGAAGAAGACGTTCTCTTAAATACCCAGGGCCCAAGCTGTTTAGGGCTTTATAGGTTATAACTAACACCTTGTATTTTGCCCGGAAACATATCGGCTGCCAGTGTAATGCCTTCAATACAGGAGTAATATGGTCTCTCTTAGATGACCCAGAGAGCAGCCTGGCTGCCGCATTCTGAACCAACTGTAGTTTCCGGACTACATACAAGGGCAGCCCCACATAGAGTGCATTACAGTAATCCAGTCCGGAGGTTACCAGCAGACGTACCACTGTTTTGAGGTCATCTATCTCAAGAAACAGACGCAGCTGGCATATTAGCCGAAGCTGGTACAAGGAACCTCTGGCCACTGCCTCAACCTTGGAAACCAGGGAGAGCCTCGGATCCAGAAGCATTCCCAGACTGCGTACCTGTTCTTTCTGGGGAAGTGTGACCCTATCCAGAACAGGCAGATCAATATCATCTCCCGAGTTTCGACCCCGCACAACGAGTACCTCTGTCTTATCTGCATTCAGTCCCAGTTTGTTATCCCTCATCCAGCCCATAACCGACTCCAGGCAGGCATTTAGGGAGGTTATGCCCTCTCCCGATGATGCTGACATGGAGAAATAGATTTGAGTGTCATCAGCATACTGATAACACCCTGCACCAAATCTCCTGATGATCTCCCCAGCGGTTTCATGTAGATGTTAAACATCAGAGACAATATAGAGCCCTGAGGGACACCATACAAAAGTTGAGATTTTGAAGAACCATCTCCAAGGGACACCATCTGGAACGTGCCCGAGAGGTAGGAGTGGAACCACTGCAAAGCAGTACCTCTCACCCTCAACCCCCTCAGACGCTCCAGAATGATACTATGGTCAATAGTATCGAAATCCGCCGAGAGGTCCAAAAGGACCAACAGAGTCACACTTCCTCTGTCCATTCCCAGTTGGATATCATCCATCAGGCCGACCAAGGCAGTCTCCACCCCATAGCCAGTCCGGAAGCCAGTTTGAAATGGGTCTAGATAATCAGTTTCCTCCAAGACTGTCCCAGATGCCGCTGGAAGCCACAGGCAGGAGTTGAGGGCATGCCCTCTCTCCTGCTGTTACTCCCCTGCAACTGGTACTCAGAGGCATCCTACCTTTGAGGCTGGAGGTGGCCCACAGCCCTCTGACTAGTAGCCATTGATAGACCTCTCCTCCATGAAGTTATCCAAACCCTTCTTAAAGCCATCTAGGTTGTTGGCTGTCACAACATCTTGTGGCAGAGAATACCACAAATGGATTGTGTGTTGTGTGAAAAAGTACTTCCGTTTGTTGGTCCTAGATTTCCCGGCAATCAATTTCTTGGGATGACCCCTGGTTCTAGTGTTATGGGAGAGGGAGAAGAATGTCTCTCTATCCACTTTCTCCACACCATGCATAATTTTATAGACCTCTATCATGTCTCCCTGCAGTCGTCTTTTTTCTAAACTAAAAAGCCCCAGGTGTTGAAGTCTTGCCTCATAAGAAAGGTGCTCTAGGCCCCTGATCATCTTGGTTGCCCTCTTCTGCACCTTTTCCAGTTCCACAATGTCCTTTTTTAGATGTGGTGACCAGAATTGTACGCAGTACTCTAAGTGTGGTCGCACCATAGTTTTGTATAAGGGCATTATAATATTACCTGTAGTGGTTAGAGTGCTGGACTAGGACTGGGGAGACCCGAGTTCAAATCCCCATTCACCCATAAAACTAGCTGGGTGACTCTGGGCCAGTCACTTCTCTCTCAGCCTAACCTACTTCACAGGGTTTTTGTGAAAGAAAAACTCAAGTATGTAGTGCACCGCTCTGGGCTCCTTGGAGGAAGAGTGGGATATAAATGTCATCATCATCATCATCATCATCATCATCATCATCATCATCATCACCTCAACACCATAGGGGCCACAGAAATCACCATCAGCCAATCACAAAAAGCAGCTTTACTGGGAACAGCCTGTATTCTGCGACGATATCTATAACAGCAACAATATTGACAATAAAATTCAGCCATCCCAGGTTCTTGGGAAGGACTCGATGTCTGGATAAAACTAACCAGTCAATAACACCTGTCTGACTGTGTAAACAAGAAATAATAATAATTTCCAATCCCCTTCCTAATGATCCCTTGCATGGAATTGGCCTTTTTCACAGTTGCTGCACTTTTCCCCCCCACCCAGACACAAAACAGAAAAAGCCTCCTCTCTCTCTCTCTCTCTCTCTCTCTCTCTCTCTCTCTCTCTCTCTCTCTCTCTCTCTCTCATACACACACACACACACACACACACAACTTTCTCACAAGTCAAGACAAGTTCAATCACTGAATTATGAAGTTATAAGAAGTTAAGATTTCAACCAAAACATATATTATTACAATCACCAAGAACCAATTGAAGAATTGTGAGCTGTTGGGGATGTCCTATCTATGTTGGGGAGCTGGCTAATTGTAGTAGTGTGCACGGATCGGTTCGGAGGCCATTCCACTGGCCTCCGAACCGATCCGGACAAGGGGTGGTTTTGGTTCGGGAGGGTTGGGGGGGGGTTCCATTAAGGGCGGGGGGGGCTTTACTCACCCCTCCCGCGCTTTGCTGCTCTGGCACCATAATTATTTTAAAAAATGCGCCGCAGAATTGCTCGCCGCTCCGGGGCTCCTTCTTGACTTCAAAATCGGGCGGCAGGATACTTCCCTGCCGCCCCCGAAGCCCCCTCAAGCCATTTGAGCTCTTGAAATCTCGCCCGGACCGAGTGCTAAAGCGCTCGGGCGGGCGGCGGGGAGATGTCCGTCCGCCCGCCCGCCCCCTTCCCTGCCTTCTGCGAAGTGCAGGGAGCCTTCTGCGCACGCGCGCGCAGAAGGCTCCCTGCACTTCGCAGAAGGCAGGGAAGGGGGCGGGCGGGCGGACGGACATCTCCCCGCCGCCCGCCCAAGCGCTTTAGCACTCGGTCCGGGCGAGATTTCAAGAGCTCAAATGGCTTGAGGGGGCTTCGGGGGCGGCAGGGAAGTATCCTGCCGCCCGATTTTGAAGTCAAGAAGGAGCCCCGGAGCGGCGAGCAATTCTGCGGCGCATTTTTTAAAATAATTATGGCGCCAGAGCAGCAAAGCGCGGGAGGGGTGAGTAAAGCCCCCCCCGCCCTTAATGGAACCCCCCACCCCAGTGCCGAGCCGCAGGTCCGCGGTCCGGTGCACACCCCTAGCTAATTGTGGGAGGCCAAGAGAGATTATTATCTCTTTCTGGTCTTATTTATTTTAACATAACTCGTGGAATTGTTTCATTTCTCCAGGAACAAAAACAAGGGTGAATAGATTCTCATCACAACCTGATTGCAGCCACTTCCCTTTAGTTCCTTTGTAACTGTTAACAAATCAGTGGGTCTAACTGTACTCCACATGATATCCGAGAGGGTGGCCAGCTTTCTTAGTGGCCCTTGCTCCTATGCCTTTAACAGTGCTTGCTCTGCTGACCTGGTAATGATATTTGGAATATAGGAAGGTACTGAAAGGCATCATCTCATACTGCGTGGGAGGTAATTATGGTAAGCCCCTTCTATATTTTACCAGAGACAACCACAAGGCTCTGTGGTCAGCAGGAGTCGACACCAACTCGACGGCACACTTTACATGTTATGTTTGATCCTGGGGTGCTTGGTTTTTATTATCTAATTAGCATCTGGGAGTGGGAGTGGGGCTGGTCCAGAAATGGATCATTCTGTTGGGGGTGTGGTGGGGGGCGCTTATAACCCTTTATCCCCACTACAGTCTCAACCTGGATTGAACAATACACACAAAAAAACTTGCTATTTGCCTTGCAGTGTCTCTGAAGATACTGGGGAGAGACATTTGATCTGCACAGTGCATCTAATTGGGGCAACATACTGTATCTTGGACTAGCCTGCCATTTGTAACCTGCTGGCAGTGGTGGATTAACGCATAGGCAAAGTAGGCACTTACCCATGGCGGCAAATTTTGAGGAGCAGCAAATTTGTCTACGCATTAATCTGCCACGTGCACTTGAGGGGCAGGGGAAAGTTGGATCTACTTTGAAAACTTTTTAAACCACCGCTGTGCGAAGGCAGCAAGAGCTCCTAGTGGGCCGGCCTGCCTCCCAAATCATGACAGGTTGTCAGGCCGTCTTCGTAGGTGCATGTGGCAGGATGGTGGCGGATATGGCGGTGAGAGCTCCTCCCACAGGTCCACCTACCTCCCAAATGGCAGGTCGGGTTTGGGGGCCTCTCTGCACACATGCACACAAGGCCTGAAATGGGCTGAAAATGTTTTTAAAGTCGATTTAATTCCTCCCCCACCCCAAGCCCTTTACTTGTAAAGGGGAACCCTTGCTGGAGTGGCAAATCTCTGGTCCCCTATGGGCTGCATATAGCTTAATCCGCCCCTACCTGCTGGAGCTTCTTCCTGCATTTTGCTAAGCTTGTAACCAGTGGGTCTAATTCCTCCCCACTGCAGGGTTCCCAGCCATAATCTGCTGAAAGTCATTGATGATGCCAGTTTTTACAGGCTTCCCTCACGGAAGCTTCTGTAAGTACCTGAAATGAATTATTTATTACCATGATCACTGATTTTTCTGCATCTTGGACAGACACTCCTCTTCAGGGCCACTGTGTGGTCCAGAAGAACTCATCAGACTTTTCGTGTGTGTGTGTGTGTGTGTGTGTGTACACACACACACACACACACAAACACACATATACATATATGTGTCATGGTAAAGTCTGAGGGTACATTTCTATGTGAAAGTGCCTCTGAGTATATGCAGAGTGTAGGGCATTTCCCTGTATCCTGTTTTTAATGCAGGACTTCAACTCTAAAATTTGTGATATATTTTGTGCCTGGAACATAAGAATTAATTATAATGAATTAAGCTCCTTTGATCATGTGCAGGATGCTTTTCTGTCATCACCGAATAAACTAGATCAGCCCTCATGCATTTGGTACTGGAGGTCCAGCTTGCTGGTTGGAGGCATGATTTCAGGGCAGGCTGAAACTAGTTAGTGGTGAGAAAAATACACTCTGCATGTGTATTTACACTCTGCATTCTTTAGTACTGTTGACTAAACAGTACTCCAGAGCTAAGACTCCAGAGCTAAGCCATGATGCTTTCTCCCATTTTCCATTCTGCCTGATGTGGAGTTATGTGGTTCAAAAGCAGCAAACCCAACAAGCTTCATGAAATTGGGTCTCCCTAGAAATTATTTCTGCTACACCACACTGTTAATCTGGTCTGTGACTGCAATAAACATACTACTCTACTCTACTCTACTCTACTCTACACTGGCTTTCTCTTTTGTATCTCATGATATCTGGCATTGGCATTGCAAAAACTCTCTGTCCTTATTTCAGAGACCTTAGTTCCACAGAAATGACCGCAAAGATATTGGAGGCCCTGCTCCAGTCCTCTCTGCAATTGAAGACTCTGTAAGTACTATCTACACCCTTTTTCCTTTGCTGGTTGCCAAACGAGAGAAGAAAAGAGACAACTGGAAATGGGGAGTCAGCCTTGTTCTAACCCTCTCCTACTCCTCAGCCCTCTAATTAGGTAGATAGGGGTGACTTCAGAGGCTGTAGTTTTTCCTGCGAGGAGGATGGTTTACCAATACTCACACTGCTAGCAAGTGGTTAGCCAATCTACACTTCTTGCCCAACATGTTATCAAGTTTTGCTGTAGGAATGGAAGTCATGCTAGAGTGGTAGTTTAGGGCATTCCTCAGAAACTTGACAGGGGCTTCTCAGCGAGTTGGTCAGAAATGAGAGACAAGCTTCCCTGAAGCCAGGGGTATAGTGGAGGGGGGGCGCGCATGGACGGAGCGCAGGTACTTCCCACTTCTCTGACTGTTGGGGTGCGCATGGCCATGGGGGCTGTCATAGGGAGTGCTAGCACTTCTGAATTTGCAATGACATCACTGCCTGAAGCTTGTCTACCACTACCAAACTTCCCCCTGAAATATGGAGCTACAGGATTGTTGGGTGTGTTCTAAGCTGTATGCTCAGTTCGTGTGGACCAGTGGTGAGGGCAACAGCCCTGGCCAGCACCCTGTGTGGGTTGAAGGAGTGCAGGAACATTCCCCAGAATCCTCTGCAACACACAGGAAGTGGCAGATATGCAGGGACTCTGCTGCAGACAAAAAATCGGAAAAGATTCCCTGATGGTAAAAAGTTTGAAAACCACTTAGCTAGAGTAATGAATATCTTTGGGCATCATTTTGAGACATCTCCCAGTTCCATCTTCTCTGGAAATAGCCCTTCATTTTAAAAAAAAAGTTTTTTTCCTTCTTTTCCTTCACAGACTGTGCGCTTTTCCCTCACCAGCACTCAAACACAAATGGAGTGGGGCCATAGCTTAATGACAGAGTTTTGCACATGCAGGGTCCCAGATTCACTCTCTGGCACTTCCAGTTTAAATAATCTCAGGGAACAGAGCTAGGAAAGACCTCCATCTGAAGCACTGAAAAACCATTGCCAGTTAGAGTTAGAGCTCAAGGGGTCAAGGATTCGCAACAGTATAAAGCAGCTTCCTACTTCTTCGGCAAGTAATACTTTCATCAGAGACCAATTATCTCGCTCACAGCATCGTCAGCTCCATCTTCTTCAGTATATGGAGATGGGAATATCCCTTCATAGGGTAGTTTGGATTTAGAAACATTTTCTGTAGAGATGTGGGGAAGATGATATGTGGAGAGGCCCAAAAGTGTGGGTTGGCATGGCACCCTCCTGAAAGGACTGGATTTGGTGTGGGGATTGCCGGTTAATGTCGTCTTCTGCAAGAGATGCCAAGAAGCTGTGAGGAGTTCTGTCTTTTTCCTCCACAGCATCTTGCCTAACAAGATGTCCTGCTGTCTTTGCCGTATGAAGGATGGCATTGAAGTTTTGTCTGATACGATTAAGGTGGACTGCACCGACACGTGTACCACAAACGAAACTCTCTGCGGTAGGCCAGCAGTAGTTTATGAAATTATGTATTGATTTGAATATTAAAGAGTATTTCACAATTTTCCCTCTAAGCAGAAAAAAAATGTTGCAAAATGAGCTCATTGGCCGAATGTACTAAGAAAGAACACTTCAAATGGTAATGACCAAAACTGCACAAAAATCAAAGCAGGTCTGCAAATGTCTCCTTTTGGAGATAAAATATTTTTTTGACCTTTGCTTTGATTTCTGGAGTCCTTCCCTTGGTCCAAAATATGTATCCTTCCTCCTTGTGTTTTGTGCAGAGTGACCTCTGAAAGTGTAAGGGCAATACTTTCTAGAGGCCCTTACTATCCTTTTCTCGGGAGTGTCAGCTGCCTGGGACTCTAATTATTTTTCAGCTTCGATTGCCAAACCAGTAATCGTACTCCAGAAAGCAAGAGTAAGTTCTTTTTAATTCAGGCAAACAAACTTGTTGATACTTACTGAAGAACTGAAGGGTGAACAGATATTAGGGCAGCTCACATGATCACTCCTTGAGTCAGAGAAGCATCCAACCTATATTCTGTAACCTTCCACGCTCCCACTTACTGATCATGTGTCATTAAAAAACAAGTTGTGGGGTGGGGAGTGATCATCTTCTAAGCAATATCTGGGCAGAAGAGCTTCATCCTAACCAGCAGCTGTAACGTAAAGGTAAAGTTGCGCCGTCGAATCAGTGTTGACTCCTGGCGACCACAGAGCCATGCGGTTTTCTTTGGTAGAATACAGGAGAGGTTTACCATTGCCATTTCCCGTGCAGATGAGATAATGCCTTTCAGCATCTTCCTATATCGCTGCTGCCCAATATAGGTGTTTCCCATAGTCTGGGAAACATACCAGCAGGGATTCGAACCGGCAACCTCTTGCTCGCTAGGCAAGTTATTTCCCCGCTGTGCCATTAGGTGGCAACCAGCAGTTGTAACCAGCTCCTTAATATGGTGGGAGGGGAAATCCTCCTCCCCACCGCTTCCCAGACAATCACTCTCCCCTCTAGCCCTCTGACTCACTAATCTGCCCCCCTCTGTCATTGAGGCATGAGGCAGCGCAGAGTCCTTCACTTCCAACAATATGTTCTCCTGCTGCACCACCCAGAGAGGGAGGGAGGGAGGGCGAGTGAATGGACAGGGGTGACACAGTTTGCACTTTCTGAGCAGTACCGTGGGGTTGAAGACTCCCTGTCATGCATCTTGGAGAGACAGAGAGGGCTAACAAGCTAGAGGAGAAAGCACGGCCCCCATTCTCCAGAGTCAGGAGAGGCTGCCTCTTTTCCTTGCTCACTCACTCACCTGTGCTTGTGAGTGCTCCTAACTCACCCTTTGGGCTGTGTACAGCAGGCCCTGGTTTTGAGGGGAGGGAAGACTCATCTGCTTTTGTGGGCAAGCAAGCAGCAACTGCCTTCTGAGGAGGAGTGTGGCTATTGTGACACTCAAGCCAAAAAAGGAGACAACATCCCATGGTGCTGTGTTATTGAAGCCCAATGCGTTTCAGCTTCAGAGGTCTTCAGGGGCAATCATTTGTAATATTTCAAAAAGACCTTGAGTAGAAAGCCTTTGCCTTGTTACAAGCTACTTGCTCAAGGTCTTCTTGAAATGTTGCAGATTATTGCCCCTGAAGAAGGCCTCTGAGGCTGAAACGCCTTGGGCTTCAATAAATGCTACACAGCACCGGGGGACTTTGTCTACGGCTTGCTTGTATGGTGGGGTGCTTCCTATTTCCCCACCCCACCCCCACCCCCACCCCATGTCTGCTTTTGTGACTCACATCAGCTGTGGTGGCACAGCAGGGAAGCAGCTTGCCTAAGGAGCAAGAGGCTGTTAGTTCAAATCCCTGCCAATGTGCTTCCCAGACTGTGCCTAGTGCCTTGCACTATCAGTAAGAATCCACTCTGTACTTATGCAGAAGCTTTCAGCATCGCACAGTTGATTGTATCTGGAAAGTACCCTGTGTGCACACTAAGACTGCAACCTGGACATTCTCACAGAAGGCATCTTTCTTGGAATTTGGGGCTCACTTAGCGTGGTGCAGAAGCAAGCACACAGAGATCACAAAGCAAGCACATAGATGCAAGCAGTGCTGGATGTACAGTAACTTTGTCCTAAAAGCAAAACATCACCCTGAAACCAAAAACTGCGTTTCTCCAGAATCCTCTTAGGATCTCTGCCAGCCAGCTCCAAACTCCAGCCATGGTGGGAGGGGGGCATAGCTTGGTGGGAGGGCACATGGCTTACATGCAAGAGGTTCAGTTCCTGCCTTCTCCAGTTAGAAGGACTTAGATCAAGTCTGCTCAGCTTCGGCCCTCCTGCAGATGTTGGCCTATGACTCCCATAACTCCTGGCTATTGGCCACTGTAATGAGGGATTATGGGAGCGGTAGTTCAAAAACAGCAAGGGGGCCAAAGCTGAGCCTGACTTAGGGCCTGACTTAGATGGTACGTCTCAGAAAGTGCAGTTTGCTAAAGATCTTGAAAATCTGTTAATCAGAGTACTCAGTACTGGGCTAAATAGACCAGTGGTCTCAACTCCATATGAGGCAGCCTCCTTCATATATTCATAGTGTTTCCAGCTCTCCTTGTACCCTAAATCCCACCGCCACTTAGACCAGGCAAATGAGTTCCACAGCTTCTTCCTCCCTTGCAGATCAGTTTACCATCCAAAAATCCAGGATGATTTGCTGCACTGACTAGCTGACACATAGAGCAAAGCTGCCCCAGTGCAGCAAGAGAGCAGCCTAACAGAACTTCCCAACTAACTGCAGTGGGGAAACTGCAGTTTTTGATGTCTTCCCCTCTGTGCCACCTGAAAACATGTCCCTGAGGGCTGTGCTATTCTCACGGACATATTTCTGGGTGTCACAGAGGACTTCCTGAGGAAGGGGGAGGGGCATCAAAAATTGCAATTCCCTGCTGCACCGATGCAATTTGTTGGGAAATCCTGTTAGGTTGTTTTCTTGCTAACTGGTGCATCCTTGCTCTGCATGTAATTGACAGGATGACATGCACTAATACATTTGTCCCTTTACAACTTCTCTTCTTGCAACTTTCTAATCTGAGCATCAAGTGCCTCTGGACATTGGATGATACTGTTCCTTTCTTCTTGTTTCTGAGCAGAGAAAGATGAGGCTTTGAATAGGATGCAAAAAGAAGTAATGAAGGTGTTAGAAATCAGGAAGCTGAATGCCAGCAGTACACTGAACACTGTGCCTGAGAAACTTTTACACAGCAACATAACAATGAAGGTCACTGTGAGCCAGAGAAACACCAGTTTAGGTGAACTCACCCCACATCTTTTGAAATCAGTCCAGGAATTAGGTAAGCTGAAACCTGAAGAGTTCTTGCAAATCAAGTGGAATGACAAAACTGAACTGAAAAAGCTGTACATGCTGGCCAATTTGCTCCAGATGGCACTCAGAGAAAAAGTTATGGAAGATAAAAGGGGCAGACAAAGGGCAACTTTGCTGCTCAGATCTCACCAAGTAGCACACCGGTCTGCTTGGAAGCAGTCTGTTATGCAGTCCATAACTAGCATCCCCTTGTTGACAGCTTCCATCATGGTGGATAATGACGCTGCTGACTTGACTGGCCGAGTACTTATCATTCTGAAACATGTCAATGAGTCAAGCCAGCAAGACCGCTCTCTGCATGAGGAAGAAACAGCGGCTCCCATTACCACTACCACCACAACTACTACCACCACTACTACCACTAGCACCACTAGTCAGAGTTTGCTACTGAAGGGTACGTCCGGCTCTTCCCAAAATGAACCTAGTGAAGGAAACTCAGAGCAGACATCAGCAAATGCACCATTAATGGCTAAGGAGGTGCTGCTCAACCAGCTCATGCATGGAACTCAGGAAGGTGGCACGCCCCAAATCCCAGGAGATAACACAGAGGCACCCCAAATCCCAGGAGATGACACAGAGGCGTCCTTAAACGAAATCTCCCCTGACATAACATTGTCCCATGAGACACACTGGGAGCATCATGAAGTGAAGACCACTGCTCACCACAAGCTGAACATCTTGCCCACTGATGATGACTACTTGCTTCAAGGGGACCTTTTTGAAGCTGAGCTTAACAAGCTGCTATCGCCCCTTATCCCAAACACACCAGAGGCGAACTTCATATACCAAGTGATCCGTATCCTAATAATTGACTGCACAGAGTCGAAGGTCCAGCTGGCCTGTGCTAAGCTAATCTCCAGAACAGGTCTCCTCATGAAACTCTTCAGTGAGAGAGAAAATGTCAAGGATACTTCTGCCCTGTGGAAGTCATACTTCTGGTCTATGAAGAATGTCGACAACCTGTCCACAGGAAGTCCAAGAAAACTGGAGAAACCTGAGGTAAGGGGCAAACCTTGTGAAGCCTGAGGAGTTGTTAAGCCTACTAATGGGTTGTCAGGAGCTTGGGCAACAATCAGCTGACCTGGATGTGGCTCCAAAGCTGTTCACTGGGTGTGAACAGAGGGAGGCAAAGGGTGATCACCTGGCACTGGCTTCTGGAAAGCATAGAGTCAACCCATTAAGCATTTGGGTTTGTCGTTCATGCTTTCTTTTAAAATTTCAATAAACACAGTTCTCATCTTCATCAATTTATTGTGTTTTTACTTGTTTATTGGTTGTTGTATTGGACATATTTGTTACTTCTATTTTTGCTGGCCAATGGCTGTAATAAAATTGATGATGATAAGTTCTGATTTAGACACTGCCGTTAAAAAGTGGTTTGGTAACCGATTCAGACAATTTGAATTGGTTTTGAATCAATTTAAATATATTTCATGAAGAAAACATAAAATTATTTTGCAGAATATATTCCCCGAAGAATAATATCAAACTATATTACATGCAGAAGAATGTCACTCTCTCATGCAGAATAAGAATATCAAACTTGTATCTGTAAAATAAGTACCATGATATCCATTTCACTTGAGAAACAATGAGGTCATTCTCATGACCAGCTCTAGCCAGGCTAGTGCAGCCCTACCTGGTCAGAACTGCTCATGAGAACCGCCTGGATCGGTCCCAATCCCAGCACTCCTCGACCGGTTAGTCCAGGTGAAGTCGGAGGGTGTACATAGCAATAGCAATAGCAATAGCAATAGCACTTACATTTATATACCGCTCTATAGCCAAAGCTCTCTAAGCGGTTTACAATGATTTTAGCATATTGCCCCCAACATTCTGGGTACTCATTTTACCGACCTTGGAAGGATGGAAGGCTGAGTCAACCTTGAGCCCCTGGTCAGGATCGAACTTGTAACCTTCTGGTTACAGGGCGGCAGTTTTACCACTGCACCACCAGGGGCCACCACCATGCACCCTCCTTCCTCACCATCTGGTCATGTGGGCAGCTGGGCTGCTGGTATCTCCCTTCAGGCTGCTGGCAACCATTTTAATGATAGATGCCAAGGCAAGAAGCAACCCAGCCTCTAGGGTTTCTCAATGCACAGTGCTGCTCCTGTGGTGCATTGTGGGATTCCTGGAGGCCAGGCTTTGCTTCCCCAGCCTCCAGATAGCTGTGCTGCTCATCGCAGTGTCAGCTATTTGGGTGGGCAGATGAATGGCAAGGCTGGGAGGGAATGGAGGTTATGTGGGGAAAGGTAGGTGTGATCCTGCCTCTCCTCTCGCCCTTCCCATCCCCTGCCCAAGTGGTTGTGTGAATGACCCTAATATATTTTTAAATGAATTATTGTTTAATTCGGTTAATGGTTCTTACAAACAGAAAACATAGTACAGGATTAAAAGTACAGGAAAATAAAACATTAACCATACAATTAAATAGGTTGTTTCGAACCACATTATTTAGCCATTTTAACTAAGAGCCTTTTGTTGAAATGAGAGGTAGGTGCAAATTGGCTCAAGGGATCAGCATCTGTGGATATGGCCTGCAGCCAAGGGCAACAGCATGTAAAGAAGCAAGAAATCAAAGGCAAGGAGAGGCAGAGTCGGGCTGATCTGGGCTGAAAGGGGCAAAGTAGAGTGGAAAGTGGTTTTTGCACATACTAGGAAGCTGATAATATGGTTTCGAAGAAAACTGAAGGTGGAATGAAAGAATCCACATTCCCCGTGCACTCTCATGCGCATTTTCACTCCTTCTCTGCCTCCCTCCCCCCTCCCCCCCGTCTCTCTCACACACACACCCCTCCCTTGAGCGGGGGCTATTTTTGCACCTCGAACTATAAATGCCTGCAAAACCTATTTGACCAGGGACGTAATTATAATAGGCCAAGGGGAGACAGTTGTCTGGGGGCCCACTGCCTGGGGGGAGCCCAGAGGCAAGTCACATGACTGACTCCCCCAGCCGCACACCTGCCTGGGCTTCCTTCAGTTGTTTTCATCCTCCAAAATTGATGTGAATGTTAAGACCTGGAGCTACCAGAACAGCATGTCTTTCTCTAGTACCATGAAATGACTTGCATAGTCCACAATTTACAAAGCCTTCTAACAAATAACTCAGGATGATGTTCTGTTGTGGCACATAGGTTATATATATAATTTTTTTTTACTGTGCTTTCTGTTACCACTATTCAGCCACATTTAAGATTTCTTTACTTCATGAGCTGAGCTTCAGTGAGGGGGTGGCATTTTAAAATCTTGTCTCTGGGCCCCACTCCAACCTTGCTACGCCCCTGTATTTGACCAAAGAAGACACTGTGCCATAAAAATGACTTTGCACAGCAGGAATGACAATGGCTCAATCACACCACTTTCAGCTCTTTGGAATCAGAAAATAATCTAACAGCTATTCTTTATCCTGGATTGTTGAATTTTGAAAATGTTCAGTTTTTGCTTTTGAAATTTGGTTTGATGGAGAGCTATTTTAAGAAGGAATGTAAATCTTTAGCTTTTTTTTTTTTGTATACTTGTTTTTACAACATAGCAACATAGAAACTTAATGGTTGATGAAGAGGAACAAATTAAAATTAAACGACAGCAACAGGAAATTAGCAGAAACAGAGGAGCTCAGGTGCAGGTTACAAACTGTAGTGCTGGAGCAAAGAAGATTCTTAATTATACGTTATGACATTTAATGGAAAATGACATTTTAAGGAAAATAGAGACCAAAAGGTTCATTCTCTAGGGCCTGCAAACACCCTGTGGCTGCATCTGAATGGAACCACGTGGCTGAGTGGCAGATCATGGGTGTTTCCAGATGAAGAAATACTCTGTTTGAAAATGGAGGTTCTTACCACTTCTCCATGATGCATTCGGATGATGTCACTAACCATCACACAATTTCACAGCACCACCTGCTGGCCATTTGCTGCCAATCTGTGATGGTCTCAAAAGACTGGATTCCCATCATGGATTGGTAGCAAATGGTCAGCAGGTAATGCTGTGAAATTGCACGATGGTCAACCAACCCATCAGATCATCCTGTGAAGAAATTATGTAAACTTCAATTTTCAAATAGAGTGGTCCTTGTTTGGCAATACCCTATTTATTATTATTATTAATTTACCCAGTCAGAAAGGTGTTATTGACTGGTTTGTTTTATCCAGACATCGAGTCCTTTCCAAGGACCTGGGATGGCTGAATTTTATTCTCAATGTTGTTGCTGTTATTATAGATATCATCGCAGAATATAGGCTGTTCCCAGTAAAGTTGCTTTTTGTAATTGGCTGATGGTGATTTCTGTGGCCCCTATGGTGTTGAGGTGCTCTTCGAGTTGTTTTGGGATTGCACCTAGGGCGTCAATTACCACTAGTATTATTTTGGTCTTTTTCTGCCACTGCCTTTCAATTTCAATTTGTAGATCTTTGTATTTGGTGATTTTTTTTCTATTTCTTTTTCTTCTATTCTGCTATCCTCTGGTATTCCTATGTCGATTATTTTGACTTGTTTTTCTTTCTTCTTGACTACAGTTATATCTGGTGTATTGTGTGGCAGATGTTTGTCTGTTTGTAGTCAGAAGTCCCATAATATTTTTGCATCTTCATTTTCTACAACTTTTTCAATTTTATGGTCCCACCAATTTTTAGATACAAGTAGCTTGTATTTTTTGCAGATGTTCCAGTGTATCATCCCTGCTACCTTGTCATGCCTTTGTTTGTAGTCAGTCTGTGCGATCTTTTTACAACAGCTGATTAGGTGGTCCACTGTTTCATCTGCTTCGTTACAAAGGCGGCACTTGCTGTTTGTTGTGGATTTTTTGACTTTTGCTCTTATTGCATTTGTTCTTAGTGCTTGTGCAGCCAATATTAAACCCTCTGTTTCTTTCTTCAAGTTGCCATTCTTAAGCCATTGCCAGGTCTTGGTGATGTCTGATTTTCCACTTATATTGTGCAAATATTGACCATGCAGTGGCTTATTTTCCAATTTTCTGCTCGGTTCTTGACTTGTTCTTTCTTGTAGGCCTGCTTTGTTTCATTGGTGTTGAATAGTTTCGCGTTATTGACCATTTTAAGTGCATCTTCCTTACTGTCCTTTATATATTTTTCAAGGCCTCTTTTCTCCTCCTCTACAGTTTGATGGACTTGTAGCATTCCTCTTCCACCTGAGCTGCGAGGGAGGTATAGCCTATTTACATCACTGCGGGGTGCAGAGCATGGTTGATGGTCATGATTTTCCTTGTCTTATGATCTAGTGTCTCTAGCTCTGCCTGGGTCCAGTCTATTATTCCTGCAGTGTATCTGATAACAGCTATAGCCCAGGTGTTTATGGCTTGTGTGGTGTTCCCGCCATTGAGTTCGGACTTTAGGATTTTTCTAACTCTCCTGATGTATTCACATCCAATTTTTCTTTTAACTTCAGTGTGTGCAATGTTATCAGCCTGGAGTATGCCCAAGTATTTGTAATGTTCTTTCTGTTCCAGGTTCTTTATGTTGCTTCCATTGGGCAGTTCTATTCCTTCTGTTTTTCTTATATTTCCTCTGTTCATTATCAATGCAGCACACTTGTCTAGTCCAAATTCCATTGCTATATCACTACTGAATATACGGACAGTGTTTAGCAGTGATTCGATTTCTGACTGGGACTTTCCGTACAACTTCAGATCGTCCATGTACAGCAGATGGTTTATTTTACTTGATGTTTTAGATGTTTGATATCCGAGGACTGTTCTGTTTAGTATTTGTGAAAGTGGAGTCATGGCGATTACAAACAACAGAGGGGATAGTGAGTCCCCTTGGAAAATACCTCTTCTAATGCTAACCTGTCCAAGTGTCTCACCATTGATTGTTAACTGTGTATTCCACATGCTCATTGCTTTTTAAACAAATATCTGAATGTTTTTGCTGACACCAGTTGTTTCTAAACATTTTAGTATCCATGTGTGAGGCAATGTGTGAGTCGAAAGCTTTCTTGTAGTCAATCCATACAACACTTAGATTGGTTTTTCTTCTCTTGCAATTTTCTAAAATCATTTTGGCAATCGGCAGCTGGTCTTTTGTGCCTCTAGTGTTCAGGCAATTTCCTTTCTGTTCAACTGGAAGCTGTTAGATAATAAGTGTTGCATCACTTCATCTGCTATTATTCCAGCTAATAATTTGAACATGGTTGGCAGGCAGGTTATCGGTCTATAATTACTTGGAACGGCACCTTTTGCTGGGTCTTTCATAATGAGATGAGTTTTCCCAGTTGTTAGCCATTGTTTAATATCACCTCCTTGCAAAATGTGATTGAACTGTTTTGATAGTTGTTTATGCTTGTTAGGTGTTTAAGCCTAAAGCCATGCAGTTGATCGTCGCCTGGTGCAGTCCAATTTTTAATTTTCTTTGCTCTTTCACTTATTAATTCTGGTGTTATTATTAGATCTTGCATTTGCTGGTTACATTTTTTGACCTGTTTCATCCAGCCTGCTTTTTTATTATAATCTATTGGATTGTCCCATAATTTCCCCCAGAATTGCACTGTTTCTTCTTTATTTGGTGTTTCTACGTTTCTTGCAGTTTCTCCTTCTATGCTTTGGTAGAAACGTTTCTGATTCGACTAGAATTGGAGATTCTGCCTGTGTTGTGTAATTCTGGCTTTGTATCTGCTGATCTTCTATTTCCAGGAATTCTCTAATTTTCCTTGAATCTAGGTGGTATTTTTGGATCAGATACTGTTTGGTGTTTTCATTCTTCAGCTTCTTGTCTTTAATATCTTTCAATTTACTAGCATCTGATCTAAGCCTGGCGATTTTATTTTCTAATCTAATCTTCCATTTAGGTGATGTACTGCTTTCTTTTTTTACAGGTTCACTGATCTTATATCCGAGCTCTTGTGTTATTATTGTTGCTGCACTGTACATTAGTTGGTTTGTTTCTTGCAAATTATTGGTTGTTATTTCTGCATGTGCAGCGTTTATATCTTTTAATGCCTGAGCAAGTTGTTTTTTGGCAACTGTTTTTAGAGCTGGAAGTCGAACCCTGGTGGTTGTTTGGTTCATGTGTTCAGTTATTTTTTGCTTTAGTTCTTGTTGCTTTTCTGTTAAACAGCATTCGGGTTTTTGAGGTGAAGGCAAAAGGGAGGTTGCCTGGTTTTGATTTTGAAACAGTTCAGCAACAGTGGCATCCTCTATTTCTGACACCTCCTCCACCTGCGCCTGAGCAACTTCTTCAGTTGGTAGTAATTCTTCTTCCATATCTTGAGCCTGTGTTGCTCTTTGCAGTTCTTCCAGCTCAACTCCTGTGAATACTTTATTTCTTATTATGTATCTTCTCTGGTCTGCTAGCCTTTGTTCTGTTATTTCTGTATCTGGATGCTTCTCTTTCCAAATTTGGTACATTCTTTTTAAATAACCTCTTCTAGTTGGACTAGACTTGTAATAGCAGATCATTATTTCCTTGTTGGCATTTTTCATATATTTTTTTCAGTTAAGCGACGTTTCTTCCAGTAACCTTGCAGTCTCCAGCCCTGGTTGCTCAACTGAAGATGCTAAGTCTTGTAGCCCACTTGCCACCAGATGCCAGGGACTCCAGCACCTGGTGTGGTCCTTGTTGACCCGGGCGACGACCGATCCGGTATAGATTTATTAAAGTTACATCTCACCATATTGTTGATGGGAGAGGCACTCTTTGTCTGGCTCCTCTGGTGAGACCTGTCCAGTATGGTTGGACCTCTGGCATAGCTCTCACCTTCCTCACAGCACACAAGCCCCTCAACCACGCCAAGGTAGTGCCTCACTAGGGGATGATGATGATGATGATGATGATGATGATTTCTATACCACCTTTCCAAATATGGCTCAGAGCAGTTTACACAGAGAAGTAATCAATCAATAAATAAGATTGATCCCTGTCCTCAAAGGGCTCACAATCTAAAAGAAACATGACACCAGCAACGGTCACTGGAGGTACTGTGCTGGGGGTGGATAGGGCCAGTTACTCTCCCCCTGCTAAATAAAGGGAATCACCATGTTAAAAGGGGCCTCTTTGCCAAGTTAGCAGGAGAGCCCAGGTGTAATCTCTAGCATCTTAGTTAAGGCTTCAGGGCTGAGAGCTGCTGTAAAATGGAGTAGACAGTACTGGGCTGAATGGACCAATGTTTGGCTTGGTATAAGACAATTGCATATGTCCATATGAGAGCAAGCTCAACAGAGAGCAATACAAGTGGTGTTTTTTTTTATTCTGGGGAGAGAAAAAGTAGAAACACAAAAAAGCCTATTTTCCATTTTCCTTCTCTTTGTCCCACCTTGCAGATTGCAAGCCAAGGAATCCCAGAATCTGGCTATGGCAACAAGTTCGTGTTGGCTATTTCAGTGACTGTAGTGATAACGATTATCTTTACAGTAATTTGCATGACTGAGGTAAGCTAAAAATGCATTTTAAATTTATTAACTGCCATATCCAAGGGCTTGGGATGGGAAGCGAATGTCCCCCAAAGACACAGTCCCCTCCAGCTGAGGAAGAACTACTATCACATTGGATATGCCAAATACTCATGCTTTGTAGAGAGCTTTAAATTGAGCCAGAGTTCATCCTGCCTCAACCTCTGGTGGACTCAGCTGCTGTTTCGAATTCCAGAGCTCAGACCTGAAGCATGCAAAGACAGTAGGGCCTCTGAGCACGTTCAGTGTCTTTCCTTCGCCCCTGAATAACCACAGGCACTTCCTCACAACAGCGATTAGTTGGGAGATCCAAGCAACAATGAGCTCCAACACCTCTCTTTTTTAGGAGGACTATAATTATAGGAGCAGGGGCGTAACTACAATTAGGCAGGGGGAGGCTGTTGTCTTGGGGCCCCCTGCCTTGGGGGGGGCCTCAGAGGCTCTCCCCCACCCAATCTTCCTTTTGAAATCATTAAAAAAATATATTTATCCTCCTTGTTCTGGCGCCGCCCGCTATTTGCTTGTTGTTTGTCTCCACCCAGCGCCTACCCGATCCTCCTTTTGTGGACGGTGGGGAGGGAATCGCCTAAGACGTGTTTACTCACGGGTGATACTAAACCACCCGCCTCGTTTGCATTACAGACATATAGAAACCAGGTTTGACGCAAACTTAACGCTTGCTGTTTGTTGATATGCTCGTGTCTTTCAAATAGCTTTTGGCAGCACTGGAGGAAGCAGCTTGGTTTGCTGGATTGCAGAGCAGGTAAATCACACTTGAGGAAAGGAGATATTTAGGCATGGTTGGGGAGTAGTTGGCTGGGCTTCGGGGCTTCCAAGCGAGCAAGCCAACGCTTTTTCCAACTCAAGCAGCTTTCCACAACGGTTAGGTAGGAGGGCAAGGAAGGTTGCAATTCCGTGCCCATTTACCTTACCTGGAAGCAAGCCCCATTGAACTCAATAGGACTGCTGCCTCCTGCCCTGACCCTCCCCGGGTGTCAGTTCTTTTTAGGGCTATATATATTCTAACCTCATTCTGAGTTCTGTCCACCCTTGGGGGGGGGCCCTCAGAGGCTCTCCCCCACCCAGTGCCTACCCGATCTTCCTTTTGAAGTCATATAAAAAAAATTCGGGGGGGGGGCATTTAAGAATCTTGTCTCAGGGCCCACTCCAACCTAGTTACGCCCCTGTATAGGAGTGCTAACCAACCAATGTCTTGGTTGCCCACCCAAATCATTGGCTCTGTCCAGCTGAGGGAAATCTTTACATGATGGTTGGTTGCTCATGGTCTTTCCTCTCTTTTTCTTGACAAACAGTTCTGCTATCATGTTCTGCAGCTAAGGATGGCATCCCTCAAGAAAAACGGTAAGGCTTGCTCAGGAATGCCTGGTCTTCTGTGATTCTGCAGTCTTGGGATTCTACACACAGGACCTGGTCTCAAGCACTGGATTTGGGTGCCCACTTCAATGTTAAAAAACAAAACAATTATTTAGCCCTTAAGGCAATAGATGAAAAGTTGAAAGTATGCAAACAGTGTCTGCCAAATCCTCCAGTGTTCTGTGTGCTGCATAAGCCTCTGGCCATGTTCTTCAGATACCCACACACTCCCCAGCCTTCATATTCCAAAACCTCTCCTCCTATTGTCATTGTGTCTTCTCCATTTTTGACATTTCAGTGTACAAATCTATCCCATGTGTGCAATTTGCACAATCTTTTTCATGTATGGGGAAAATTGGTATGCCAACTGTGACTACCACTAAAAAACATGTATCACCCATTGCTTTGAGATAATGTTTCAGTTTGTTCCATTCTCTCCCTCCTCCATCTCCAAGCATTCCAAGGCAAATAATCAGGCCTGAGTGTTAATTTCTTCTTTTTATTCTCCTTCAAAGGACCTTTCTGGGCAGAAAGAAGAAAGGTGCCGAGCAAGTAAGGAGATAGCTTATGTTCTCCAGTCACCATCAGAGATATGGATTTTCTGGAAACCTTTGTTGGAAATTTATCTGAAAAAGTTTCCCATGCAAATTTCCCCTCACTTGCCTAAAATTGTAGAGGGGGTTTCTCTCAAAAAATGAATAAATACCATAGAAATGTTCCAATCAGATTGAGATCTAATTTTGTTAGTTATTTGATCTGATTTTGCAAGTTATTGATATAAAAAACCAACAATTCTACACCATGTTAATTTCCCTTCACTGTATCTCATATGATTTTCTTTTTTTTCAATAAGAATTTTTATTGAGAAGTAAACCAAAGAAGACAAAGACAAATCACCATAAAGTCAATACAAAACAAATCATTTTTCGTAATGAAAAATCTCATTTTCCTAATTAATTACAGCAGTAAAGAAAATTTTCTAAAACAAGGTAAAGGAAAAGGAATTCAGACTCTTAAAGTTGTAAAATCTAATCTATTCACCTTCTTGTAAGTTACATATCGAAAACACTATAAGTCAAATCCAGAAAATGGGAACAAAGTTTGACCATAACAGATATTATAATTTAGAAAGGGTTCCCAAAGAGACATGAATGATTCAGTAGAGATACCATGTACATAAGCCTAGACTTTTGAAACTGAAGCATAGTCCCACACTCTCAGAAACCAATCGTTTAAGGAAGGAATCTCCAAAGTAATCCAGTTAGATGCATATATAAATCATATGATTTTCAAGTAACCAAACAGAAATTTTAGAAATAGAGATTTTTGTCCTCACCACAGCAGTATTCCTCACTTTACCTGTCTCAGAGGAAATGAATTTTATGTGCATTTATAAACTATTTTATGATGAGAACTAAACCTGCTCCTTGTCCCAGAGATTAAGACTCCTCCTCCTGCCCACATAGCCACATTTCTTCATCTGTATGGCCCCATTCTGGGTTCTTCTCTTCAGCATTCTAATGTAAAGAAATGATGGGCATTACTATCATATATCTAGAATGTTTCCTAGATGGCAGTAAAAGATGCTATATAGAGCTTGCAAATAATACAAGCTGAGAGTTCACAGAGAATCAACCTCAATGAGTGTTGGCAAAGCTGCTTGGGATGCTGCGCTGCTGGACTTGTCTTGCCGGGGGAATGGGAGGAGCCTGCCCCTCGCTGCAGCCGTGCTGAGGATACTGTTGCCCAATACTTGCATGCGCCATGTGAAGACAAGGTGATGGAGCCGTTGCTCTTTTGGGCAACTCGTTGCCACGTCTGGCCGGACCTGGCAGCCGTTGCTGTATGGTTTCTCTCATGCTCGCCAACCAGTGTCTCGAGCCAGAGATTGTTCTCCATTGTAGAGGAAGTGGTGACTCATCTCCGTTCACGTCTGGATGCCAAGTGAGTGGAGCAACTGGTCTTCTTAAAGGCCAACCTCCCCCTGCTGGACTTCCCCGAGCTGGCCATGGAGGGCAGGTGACTCACATCACCCTCCTATGCAGCGCCTCCCACGCCACAGCAGCTCATTCCTCCCCGACCAAGATGTGCCACAGTCTCTGCCCCTTACTTCTGCTGACACATCCAGACACGCACACAGGCACCGCTGCACTGCCAGCCTGAGAATGGTGAGATGAAGGACTGTTGCTGTGCTGGCACTCAGGGCTAGGGCAAGTGAGTGCTCCCTCCATCAGGGATGGGTTCTTCTAAGAGGTGTTGCTGAGAGAGACTACAACTCCCATTTCCAACTGTGGTGATGGCTGGCCACCATCGAGACTAGGGACAACGTGGGTTGTAGTCACTGTCTCAGCACACAGCATACATCTCTGGTGGTCCAGCCCAACCTCTTGCAGGGGAGCAGCTGCTTGCCCAGTCCTGAAAGCCAGAAGGCAGATGCGGCACAGGACCATCCTTCACGGAGGCATGCTTCTGAGTGCGCAACTGCAGGCACAGGGATGTTTCTGGGATGCTATGTCTCACACATGCTTACCTTGTTGAATCACATGTTTGTTACACCACCACAGGGAAGTTGCATGCTGATATGAAAGAAATTAAGAATTGCTTGCAAAAGTAGCATTGATGTCAAGATGAAGATGACGAATGCCAATTTAAAAAAAAAAACACCTCTGGAGGGATGCTGCTTGTATGCTTGCTGTTGCTGATGTGATGCTGATTAGGGGTGTGCATTTTGGAATTTTCTTGTTTCGATTTGTATCCAAATCGAAACACCCCATTTTGTTTTGTACCCAAATTTTCTGAATCCGAATCAGCCCTGTTTTGTTTTGTAGCCGAATTTTCTGAATCCGAATCGATTTGGATTTTTAAAAAGGGTCCCAGGGCAAAAAGAGTGGGTGGTGGTGGTAGCGTCCAATGGGTGGAAGTTAGCAGCCAAATTTCAAAGGAATTAGGCAAAGGGCTGGTTTTTTGTGAATTTTTTAATTTTACACATCTTTAAGAATTTTCCCATAGGGAATAATGGAGATTCCAGCAAATGTATTGCTTCAAATCAAGGGGAAAGGGATGACCCAGAGTGGAGTGTGGTGGGTGGTAGTGCCCAATGGGAGCAAGAAAACTTCCAGAATTATTTCAAATAAATTGGGCAAAGGGCTGGTCTTTTGTGATTTGATGAAGTTTACGTGTCTAAGATTTTTCCCATAGGGAATAATGGAGGTTTAGGTTTCGCAGTCCCATAATTCCACTTGGGAGGCACTGGGGTTGCCCAGAGTGAGGGGTTGTGTAGTGCACATAGGGTGCCAGCCACCCCCATACCCACAAGCCCATGGGGTACTGGGTTTTGTTGTTTCTGAGGTGTTCATTGTAGATTCTCTGGTAGCATATGAGATTTTCAGTGAAAAACAAGAATCCACTCTCATATGCTACGAGAAAATCTACACTCAGAACACCACAGAATCAACAGAACCCAGCACCCCATGGGTTAGCAATCCTTCCCCTGGCCAATGTGGGGTCAGTAAAGAGTGGCAAGAAGCAAAAGAGCCAATGCGGAACAAGGAGGGAATTGTCAGCAGGTCAGCCCATGATTTAGGTCACTGATCAGAAGGCTGGAAGGGTGGGAAATTCAAATAAATGTCACACAAAATGGAGACTGACTCAGAGATCACCACAAAATGGAGGTCCGAAACAACAAAACGTTTTGTAGCCGAAAGAGGGATGTTTTGTTTTGTTTACAAAACTTTTGGATCTGGAAAATGGGTGTTTTGTTTTGTCTACAAAACACCCGAAACAGGCTGTTTGGGGTACAAAACGTTTTGTATCCGAAACGTTTCACACATCCCTAATGCTGATGGCAATGAGTTGCAATAATGTCTGCTGCTTTGAGACTTTAATGTTTGAGACTTTGCTTTGTTTTTCCCCAACCAAGAAGTAAGGACTCTGGGACTGATTGGAGTGGCAGCACAGACAGACACACATGCACCCACCTACCCCAACCCGCCGCCACCCCCAGCTGTGGCCACTGATGAGCTTGATGCTACTGGTGCCCCCTCACAAATGTTTGTCACGCAGACTTAGAGAGCAGCACGTAGCATTCTCAGGCCACAGCACAAATATTTACCCTAAACCCTCTCTAACCCTTGCACAGATCACGCAGCCATGCACACACAGGTATAAGATGCTAAAACACACACACACACACACACACACCATGTCTAGCAGACAGTAATATATAAAGGAGAATTGGTCACATAGTGAGTTGTAGCATCATCGGCGTTTTTATTGAAATATTGCTTGAATCCACAAATGGGTTGTGCTGCTGTGCTGGTGCCACAGGCTCCAACACGCTACCAATTTTTCAAATCACTGTGCCGATAAATTGAGTGCCATTGTTGTTTGTCATTCTTCACTCTTTCAACTTGTTTATGTGGGAGTATGTTGTTTTGCATCCTTGCCACTCCCTGCTTCACCCACATCACATGTTCCGGAGTCTCAGTTCCTGTCTGTGGATGACAAATGCTTAGGTGGGAGATGCTCTCTTTGGAAATCTGGTTCTTTGCAAAGCTCTGCTGCTGTTGTCATCGATGTGTGTGCTGCCTGGTGATGTTCTTCTTTGGGACGGATTTGGGGCAGAAAGGGGGCTTACGGGGTAAAACAGTGGGTTGGGTGGCAGTGCCCCAAGGGGTGCTTGCCACAACCCAGATTCCAAAGGAGTTCTGCAAAGGGCTGGGGTTTTTTTAGGAATTGCTGAGGTTTTCATGTATTTGGGGCAGAAAGGGGGTGCCAGGAGCAAAACAGAGGGTTGGGTGGCAGTGCCACAAGGGGTGGTGCACCCAGATTCCAAAATAGGGCAGAGGGCAGATTTCTTAGGAATGTTTGAGGTTTACGCGTCTTTAAGATTTCCCCCCATAGGGAATAATGGAGGTTTCAGCAGCCCCATAACTCCACCTGGGGGGCACTGGGGGGCCCCAGAGCGAGTGGTGGTGTAGTGCACATAGGACAACCACCCCCATGAGTTGCTAACCCATGGGGTCCTGGGTTCTGTTGTTTCTGCGGTGTTCTGAGTGTAGATTCTCTGGTAGCATATGAGATTTTCAGTGACAAACCATGAATCCACTCTAAAAAAAATCTCTAAAAACAAGCCCTCTGCCCTCTCCCTCTTAGCAGGGAGCACATTCCACAATCTCGGGGCAGCGACCGAGAAGGCCTGTCTCTGTCCCTCAGCCTGCAGATTTCCCTCTGGAAGACACTGGGGGAAATTCAACAGACATGAAATCCAAGGAGCAGCTAGGAAACAACAGAGAGAAAGAAGGGGAGAATAAAAGTCCAGGTCAGTGTAGACATTGACATGTGGTGGGTTGGTTTGCGGTTGGACTAAAAAAAATCATTTTTGATTTGAACTGAAATGTCAGTCAGTCATTTTATTACAGTCAGTGACCAGACCAAAAGTCGTTATATACATACCATGGAAATACAATAAAATATCACCTGAGATAATAACACCACGAGATAATATCATGCAGCCCCTGGGCACCTGTGGCTCAGGTTCAGTGCATAGCCTTGCTCAATGGTGGCTATACCACTAACGATAGGATAGGATAGGATAGGATAGGATAGGATAGGATAGGATAGGATAGGATAGGATAGGATAGGATAGGATAGGAGACAATACAATACAATACAATACAATACAATACAATACAATACAATATAATATAATATAATATAATATAATATAATATAATATAATATAATATATAAAATCTTCATTATACAACTAGTAAAACCATCACCTAAAAAGAGCCTGCTTCTAGACAGTTAATCAAGAAAAGACAATATATCAACTACAATAGTGGTATAGCCACCATTAAGTAAGGCCATGCAGTGCACCTGTGCCACAGGTGCCTACAGGTGCCCAGGCCCTGCGCTTGCAACCCCTCCCCTCCAGGTGCTCACCCTGCTTCGCAACCCCCTTAAGCAGGCCTGTTCTCATTGGCAGCTGGAGTGAGCATAGCAGGAATGAGCACAGTAGGGGACAAGTGACAGAGGGGTCCGTTTTTGCTCCCCGGCCACCTCCAACCCGGCAATACCACTGAATACTTCCACTGCTGCACCAAACAACTACCTGAAAACCCAAGACCCCTTGGCTTTGACTTGGAGACCCTGCGAAGGAGGCCAAAATCCTGATTTTAAGCAATGAGGTTTGTCAACACTTGCCCATTTGTAGTCTCATAGGGTTGGAAGTAAGGCTTTATATGAAGGCTGTGCCTCAGAAACAATGACAGGGCTCAGCCCTGGGATGTGAGAGAAATCTCTTTAAAGTGGCATTAAGCAAATACAGACTAGATCTCCATCACCGCATCAAAAGTTGTGGTTTCCCGATAGGTGAGAACCCTGGAAGCTCTTGATGGTGGTACTGTATGAGAAAAGGAAGGGTGTGTATTTGTGTGAGATACAACTGACCAAGCACAGCTGTGGTGCCCCAGGCGGTTGTATATGTTGAAAAGCCTCCTCAAACATGATGCTAGAAGTGACTTTGCATCTCTTCTGCTTATTTGTTGCAGAGGTGTGAATGCTGTTGATACCAGCTAGAAATTCAAATCAAAACTTTATTACGGTCAAAGACCAGCAATATAAAATACCAGCCAGACAATAAACTGGCTAGCTATGAATAAGAATACATCCCACACAGTCAAAAACTGTGACAAAATATGCCAATATATAAAAGATTGTTAACTTCAAGCTATCCACTACTAGGGAAACCCTTTATAATCTGATGGCAAGTTCTACAAACTGCCACACAGAATCCAGCTACGTTGTTTATGATAAAAGGCTGCTTATCCGATAAAAGATGTAAAATTCCTCTGACCCAGAAAATGTTTTTTTTTTTAAAGGTGCAATTAGCATACTATGTGAATCTCTATTTAAAAATATTTATATATAATTCGCTAAGGTATACCTGTAGCTAATCCCATGTGTGGCAGCTCTTGTGAGAGTATGGAGAGCAGCCAGATAGCGAAGGGGATGGGCTGGGGGAAGAAAATGGCGGTGGCAGCAGCCATCTGGCAGGCCAGGGAGATAACAGTGGCAGCAGGCAAACGATGGCGCCAGGTGCGAGGAGAATAATAGGGTAGAACACAAGATGATGGGCAGAGTCATAGGAACATGGGGAGCTGCCTCTACCAGGCCATTCTCCATCTAGCTCAGTATTTTCTACACTGACTTGCGGCAGCTTTCCAAGGTTCCAGGCAGGAGTCTTTCCCACCCCTCCCTGGAGATGCCAGGGATTAAACCTGGGAACTTGTACATTTACATTCTTCCTTTAAATGGGAAAGCATTTCTACATGCCAGCAGATGCTCTGTACACATGCAGACAGATGATCTACCACAGAACTACAGCCTCAACCCCAAAGGGGAGTATTTTACCCTTACCAGACAGTGCTCATAATGCTCACTCATCCAACTACAAACCAAGGGAAATCCACCCTGCTTAGCAAACAGGACAATTCATGCACACGACCACAAGACCAGCTTTCTACCCCAAAGAGTTGGGGCATGGAGGGTTCCATGGAGACTGAAGGTATCAGATAAGTGAAGAGAGCATGAAGGGGCATGGAGGGAGAACAAGCAACTGAAGGCATCTGGAAGTCAAGTCAATGGAAGAGGTTTAAATAGGATATAAGAAGAAAGAGGGAGCTAATGCAGAAATCAAAGAGAGCAGCAACACGATCATAGTAAGGATTAGAAAAGATTTGGTGATCTGAATACTTTTAAGGCTGAGGAAAGAGGTTTGAGATAAGGAAGCAAGGATCAGCAAAAGAGATGCAAAAAGCCAGCACAAGAGGGAATGAGGGAGCAAAGAAACATTTCAGTTGCTTCAAGAGAAGGAAAAAGGGAAATGTTATAGATATTATGGAGATGACATATTATGGTGGGTGGTGGTTGAGTGGGGGTGGGGAATCTGGAGGGGAGGGGGAGGGTGGGAGCAAGGGGGCAGCAGGAGCTGGCCCAGTCCAGAAGGGGCACACAAATCAATAATTAAATCACACAGCAGTAAATATATAAATTAACAGCAGCAGCAGCAACAAGAAGCAATAATCAGGAATCAATCCAAACAATATATAATCAAGTCAATGAAACAAAACCCGGGCACAGCAGCAGAAGAAAAACAGAGAGGGAGGGGGTTGCAGAGAGGGGCAGATGTGTGGCACACAGGAAGAGGAGGGTGAGGGTCACAGGGCAGGGAGACCAGGCCGGGCTGCAGGGCCTAGGCCCTGAGCCAGGGACTGGCCTGGCCTGGGAGGGATGGGATGGATCAAGGAGATGGGATGGCAGCAGGGACAGGGAGAGACTAGAGGCAAGAGGCAAGAGGCAAGAACAACAATAATTTTTTTAAAAGCTGAACAAGGAACAAAAACAAAAAGCACAAATAAAACAGCACTAATTGAAACCAATGCAGATGGATGGGGGTAGGGGTGGGGGGAAGGGCCAACTAGTGGCCAAATGATAAAGGAGGAATGAAAGAATGAATGGATGAGGAAAGGAGGACAACAGAACAACAAGAATATGGGGAAAGAACAAAGTAAGTAACAGAGACAGACACAGGGCAGAGAGAATGGACAAAAGAAAGAGCAGGAGGTAGGACACACAGTCAAGGGACTCACAAACAGACACCAGCGAAGCAAGGTCCAGAGATGATAATCCCACAACTGCAGCCAAAGAGAATTTTCCAGGCAAGAGGCTTGGCTTAAATGGCCTTGAAACTCCCTCCTTTGGGAGTCCCCACCTTTGCACTCCCCCCCCCCACCGGCCAACAGGGTGCCTGCTCTCAAACAGTGGCACAGCCAACAGCCTACCAGAGCGCAAGACTCATTCTGGCCAATCAAAGGATCAATAGCCCAGCCAATGCAATGCCTGAAAATTAGCCTCACAGAATGGAGGCCAGGAGCAAAAGTTGGAAAAAATGAGCCACAAAATGGAGGACACACAATTCAATCAATAGAGACCCTATAGAGCCCTATGGCAGATCTGAACCGGTTTGAATTGGTTCGAACTGGTTCAGATCAAACCGGTCCGGATTCGGTTCAAATTCGGACCAGGAGAGCTTGAAAAGAGCCCGGTCTGGTTCGAATTTGAACCATCGAACCGGGCCGGTTCAAATTTGAACCAGTTTGAATTTGAACTGGTTCGCACATCCCTACTGTACTGCAAGAAGGAGGGTTTGGAGATAAATTTCCAGAAAACCAAAATAATGGCTTTCGCACTGAGACCTAAGATTCGCACTTGGAGGATCGAGGGTCAACTTATTGAGCAGGTATCATTCTTTAAGTACCTAGGGGTAGTTTTCCATGCTGGGGGCACTAGGAAGGCCCACGCGAACTACGTAGCCTCCAATGCCCAGAAAAGCTCACTTGCCATTCAACACTTGCCATTCAACAGCGATCAAAAAGTGGCTACTACTTACCAGCAGCTTTTAAGCTAATCAAAGCCAAGTCACTGTCCCAACTACTTTATGGAGCGCAGCTGGGGCTTTTTCCAAATATAGCAACTTTGGAATGTGTACAGGCAAAATTTTTGAGAAATGCGCTTAATATTCCAAGATCTGTTTCAAATGCTGCTGCCCGTTTGGAGACTGGCTTTATTAGGGTGGAGGCCAGTATCTGGATTATGATATTCTGTTACTGGCTCAAACTAATTTATCATCCAGTTGGCCTGGCTCCTCTAATTTTACAGGATGATTTTGGCTCCAGGTGGATCCAGTCTATTGAGGCTAAAATAGCTACTTTGGGCCTCTCTGTTACAATTCTGTCTAAGCTGGGATTTGATCAGGCAAGGTTGCTGGTTAAACAACAAGTGTTCGACTCCGAACGGCAAAATGACCTCGGGAAGGTCTCCAAATTTTACATCTCAGAGGAAAGAAGATATCTAGTCTCTGCAATGAATTATTTTACTTGGTTGGAATTTCCGACGTATAGGAAAGCTTTTACCTTGGCTCGTTGCCATTGTTTACCCTCGGCAGTTCTAGAAGGGCGCTATAGAGGGGTTCCATTTGCTGACAGACTTTGCCCTTGTGGGTTGGATCAGGTGGAAACTACTGAACATGTTCTATTATTCTGCCTGTTTTACAAGGATATCCGTGAATCTTTCATTACTCCTTTGCTTTGTAAATTTCCTGGTCAACAGGAGCAATTTTATTGTTCCTTGTTGCTTTCGGACTCAGAGTGTTTAATTACATCTAATGTGGCTAAATTCTGTGCTGCTGCCATAAATATACGTCACCGGATGGTTAATATGAATATTTTACTGTTTTAAATTTTTATTATCACTATGTTTTCAATTTTGTCAAATTTAAACTAATTCTAATTTCAGCCTGTTTTAATTATATACACTCAGTTTATTGTTACTGTATATAACTGTAATCTTTCTCTTCAGTTTTGGCTTGTGGCTGTAACATTAAAGAACTTGAACCTGGAATAAATGGCTGCTGGCCCTTTAAATACCCTCCTGCAAACACCTCTGAAAATCCCCCCCTCACACACACACACACACACACACACACACACACACACACACTTGCCCCCTCCTCCACCTCCCCTTGGCCAATGCAGGGTTAATTTGGCTCCTGCAGAGCCAAATATGGGCATTCCTTTGCAGATGGGAACTTTTCATTGAAGTCAATGGAAAGCCGAAAGTCGGGAAATTCAAGCACACATCAGAACTCAAAATAGAGGAGGAAGAAGAAGCACTTTATCGCTCACAAAATGGAGGGCTGAAACTACAAAATTTTCGGAGCCGAAACAGAGGCAATACGTTTCAGCTCCAAAACATTTCAGGATGGTGATCGGGTGTTTCGTTTCAGTGCTGAGACACCCCAAATGGACTGTTTCAGGTACAGAACATTCTGTACCCAAAACGTCTCAAACATCCCTAATAGCTTGAGAGGCTGATACTTATCTCTTCTCAGCTATCCTGGAGACCTTACTTCTTGTAAAATCAGAGTCACAAGTGGGGGGCTGAGGGTGAGATAAAATGTTTTTATGCGCCACACTGTGCGTGGCGCATTATTTACGTGTGTGTGTGTGTGTGTGTGTGTGTGTGTGTGTGTGTGTGTGAGAGAGAGAGAGAGAGAGAGAGAGAGAGAGAGAGAGAGATGTGCACACACTGCCTTGATAGTGCTGCCCAGAACAAAACTCTTTCCGCTCACTCACTATAAGAACTAGAGGGAACACTGGTGGGAGGGCAGGCACCTCGTGGAAACTGGTGGGGAGAGAGAACTTAAAACAGTGCTATTGTAGGGATTGAAGGGGAGGTTGTGGAGTGACTCAAAGAGTGAATTAAGATGCCATCCGCTTCAGTTTCTAACTATCCTGCAGGAACTGGGCTACATAGGAACTCATATATCCAAACTAATTTATTAGTATAGAATTGTGCTTTCTTAATATTACAAGTGATACTTCATTTGAAGTATTTATAGTAACCTATAAGTAACAGAAAACAGAGGTCAGATATCAAAAGTTAACAGAAAACAATAATTATTAAATGAAACCAAAAAAGTATGGTTTTTTGCCCACCCATTCTGCTGAAAACCTGGCGCCCTCCCCACATACTTACCACTGCCCTCTCAGTACCCCCAGTCCGGCCCTGGCCCTTTTAATATAGTTGAGCTTGTATCTTGTGCTAACTGCTATTTTTCCCCCTTCCAAGTTGGACATCCCAGTTAGTCAGCCTTTCCTCAAGTCTTGAATTGAGGAACATTTGTCATAAGGCCAATGGAAGCGCAAATGAGACAACCTAGCACACGGGGTAGTCTAAAATCTAAGTGCTGCAGATATCACAGTAGAAAACATTCTGCTACCACTAAAGAAGGTCAAAGCTGTAGGACGAGCTTAAAGCGGTTTTATATACAGATGATATGGCTGTATATTACTTTCAGACCAAACTAGCTCTGCCCTTCTCTTGATGAAACTGATTGGTAAATATGGTTCTCTTTCAGGATGAAAAATTAATTGGTCAAAAATCTTATGCACCTTATTTGGGTCCTGTGCCAAAAGATATTTCTTTAAATATACTGGGTATCCACTGGCAGAAATATCATTTTAAATACTTGAGTGTTACTAATTCCAAAGACTGAGTGAATGAATGAATGAATGAATGAATGAATATTAATAATTATATGCTGCTTTTCAACAGAAGTTTCCAAAGCAGTTTACATAGATGTAAAGAAATAAATGAAATGGTAAGTGGTCTCATTAAATTTAGACCCCCTTCTTAATAAAATTGAGATTGATGAATAATACTGGGACAAATTACACTTTACAGGGCAAAATTAATGCACTCAAATCTAAAGTAATATCTGGAATGATTTGTGTTTTGCTTGGCTTACCGCTAAAGGTACCACAAATCTATTTGATGAAAATTGAGAAGATGTTTCTTACCTTCATATGCTTGCCTTCACACTGCAAAAGCTCCACCTTCCCCTCAAAAAGGGAGGCTTTAACCTACCACACTGCAGGTATTAACATAATGCCTTTTTTTGACTGCCCACTGAGATAATTGGACATTGGATAAAACTCTGAACACTACTAGCTGGGCTGGGTGCAGAGCATCTGTGCCTCTGCCGGCCTGCTTCTCCCCCTGCCTGGCTGTGGTTTCTCTCCGGCTTTCAAGCTGCCCCGTCCCCTCCTCCTGCCTGCCGCCTCCTCATTTGTTCCCATCCCTGTTGCTAGTTCGGCAGCTGCTTCCAAACTCTTGCAAGAGCTGCCACGCATGGGATTAGCACCGTGTAAGCCTAGGAGAAATCAATATATAGATGCCTGTCTAGGCATGCCTTGAGAGGCAATAGCTAGCACCTCTTAGAAGAGATCTGGCCCTAAATTCTAAGTTTTTGAAAGCTTCCAAGAGATTTCCCCCTCACAGCTGTGGCAACATGCAGTGCATGGGAATCTCCTTTTAATGCACCTCTGAATCTTTACTCACATGACTCACTAACATTGTGCAGTAATCCCCGAATAAAGATAGCCAGACAATAATTCTTATGGAAATAATGGACTGAGAAGGGGCTATTTATCTTACCTCAACTAAGATGTCCTTCACTGGAATTTAAATCATTTGCAGTTAAAAGAAGAATGTGCTTTAAAACAACAAGCACCCTGGCAATACATACAGTTGTGCCTTGGTATAGCAGTTTGGCTCAGTCCTGATGCCCTTCGGACCTCAGTGCATCCTGAAATTCTAGCTTTTTAGAAATTAGTCTCTAAGTTGGCAATGGCTCACAAATTTTGATGCAGTGCTCTAAGAGCAACCAATCTTGATGTTTTGGAGAAAGAATGATTGAAATAGGAATTCCGCCCAGGAAATCTTGCAGGTCCATTGGGAAGTGGTTATAGCGAATATCCTGAAGTCCTCTCTTGATAATTCAACTCCAATTGATTAAAAGAAGCAGCAGAAGAAGAAACTAGCATTGCATGCTTATTGGAGAGGGATGTGCAAAATGTTTCGGGTACAGATCGAACTGTACCTGAAACTGGCCATTTCGGGTGATTCGTTCCTGAAACGAATCACCCTCTTAAACCCTCGAAATGTTTTGGAGCTGAAATGAATCACCCCCGTTTTGGCTCCGAATTATTTGTAATTTTGGCCCTCAATTTTGTGGCCGATAAAGTCCTTCATCTTCCTCCTCCATTTTGAGTTTGATGTGTCCATTAATTTCCTGCCTTTTTGCCTCCCATTGACTTCAATGCAAAAGGTCCAATCTGCAGAGGCATGGCCGTATTTGGTGTGCAGGGGCCAAATTAGCCACCCATTGGCCAGGGGGAGGTGGAGAAAGGGCCAAGGGTGGGGGCAATTTTCAGAGGGCTTTGCAGGAGGGTGTTTAAAGGGCCAGCAGTAGCCATTTTCTTCCTTTCTGCTGCCTCGTGTGGGTAAAGAGAGAGCTCTATTGCCTGATTGTTCAGCCTTGCTACCCCTATCATCCACCATTGCCTCCATTTTGCTCAGCAAGCATTTCCAGTAGCTATTGTTCAGCATTTATGCCATTGCTCAGCCTTGCCGGTTGTCTGCCTTTCCTGATTAATTTCAGCCTTTTTTTTTTTTTTTTTAAAGAAAAAGAGAAAAGGAGGAGGGAAATTTTTTTTGAACATCTGCCTTGCTGCAAGGCCAGCCTGCTGCCTGTGCCAGCCATTCTCTCCTGCATTTTTTTTTCTTTCTACTTGAGAAAGAGAGAATATTGGTAGAAAAGCAAAGGTTTTTTCCTGCTTTTTAAAAAAAGTTTTTCCCCCTGATTTTTTGCAACTTCTTCCTGCTGCGGAGAGAATCATCACTGCTGCCTGCCTGCCTGCCTGCAGCAGCTTCCACGCCAGCCCCAGCATGCCATCTTGCATTAATTCCAGCCCCCACTCCTTTCCCCTCCTTTTTTCTTTGCTTTGCTGCCAGGCCATCTTGTTGCCTGTGCTAGCCATTCTCTCCAGCATTTTTTGTCTTTTGACATTTTAATTGAGAAAGAGAGAATATTGGTAGAAAAGGAAAGTTTCCCCCCCTGCTTTTAAAAAAGTTTTTTTCTGATTTTTTGCAACTTCTTCCTCCTGTGGAGAGAATCATCACTGCTGCCTGCCTGCCTGCCTGCCTGCCTGCCTGCAGCAGCTACCACTCCAGCCCCAGCATGCCATCCTGTGACCAGCAGCCCAGTGGCCATCAATTTTCCAGAGAGGTTGCCCCATCTGAAGAGTGAGACCACCAGATCCTCAGAGGTGGACTACAGAGACCCAGCACTGGAGAAGCCTTCAACTGAGTGAGAGTGGCCCAGCAGCCATTTATATTTACACACACACACACACACACACACACACACACACACACACATCTCTCTAGTCTCTCTTGAATTGTGTATTTGGGGTTTATTTTTCTCCTGTTTGGAGGGAGGTTAAGGTTTTGGGGTTTAACTGATTTCTAAAAGTTTTATGATATTTAGATTAGGTTTTTAATAGGGGTTCTTCAGTGTGTAGCTTTAGAGTTTAAATAGGCCAGATCCCCCTTAGCTAGGTAGTAGGTGGTTCAACTTTAGAATGGCAGCATAGCCTAGTAGTGGTTTAAAGAAATAATTCTTTTTTTCCCTCCCAAATAATTTTTGTTTTAAAGAGGAAAGGAGCTTGAGCCTGTTCCAGTGCTACTAGCATGAATAAAGAATTAATTCAGCTAGGCTGTCTCAGTACTCCTCCTGTCCTGAGTCCTGCACACACTTTTGTGTTGTTGCTTTTTAAAAAACATTATAAGCCCCTAGCCTGCTCACCCAGTTATTTCTCTGCCCATAATTTGTGAATTGAAACACACATTGCTTGACTTGTGTGTGTAGGTAGAGGTAGACCCAACACAATTTAGTTACTTTATATCATCTTCTGTGCCTGTGATATTGACACAACAACATCATTCATTCATTGTTGTTACAGCAATCCAAATCTGAAACTAACTAAACTTCACTTTGATACATTGTAACTTCCAATAACCACAGACAGAGAATATTACTTCCCCAGTAGATCTTGGTGAGTGCACCTTAAAGAACTCCTCCACCATCAGTGCACTGTGCAGCAGTGCCACAAGTTGAGTGACATGATTTCTTGTTCTGTGGCATCTTGCTTCTTTGCTGTTGTATCACGCTAACTCCTAGTCCCTCTAACTAAATTCTGTGTGATACACACACACAGCATTAGAACTTCTGATTTAGCCAGCCACAGCATCTGTGCCAGCAAGCTTTATGTAAGGAGGCACTGCATCAGAAGTCATCACAGCAGCCCCTGATTTTGGCCCTCTGAGTCCATCTGCCCCCTGCGACAACCCCATCCACTCTGCCCCTCGCCCTGCATTCCATCCTTTCCCAAAAAAGTTCTTTTTTAAAAAAAAGTTTTAAAAAGAAGCCCCACAACCATGGCTGGGAGGGCTGGTAGAGCAGCAGAAAGAGGGAGGGTGCAGGGAAGGGGGAGGATTCCCCTCCCACTGGTCGTGGCAGGGGGCAGCCAGAGGGGCTTACTCCCCAAGTCACCCCGGCCCTGCTTCGGCACGCAGGCTGGACTTCTTGAGTCAACCTGGCCCTATGCCAGGGAGAATTTAGCGGGGAGGGCCTCCCTGCTTGCCAGAGAAGAAGATCTTCCCGTGGCTGCTGAGGAGGTGGTGCTGGTGGAAGTGGCTGGCAGTCCAGCCAGATCCACCTTGCCGCCCTCCCCACCGATCCCTGTGGGGGGTGGGGGCCCCAGGGTTGCATCTGAGGAGGCTCAGGAGGAGGGGAGCCCTCCTGTCCCTGAGCCTTCCCAGGCCAGCTCTGAGGGCTATGGTGGTGGTGTGCCCAAGAAGAAACCAGCAAAGGTACCACCACCCAAGCAACCTCGTGTCACAGGAGAGTCCAGCTGTGTGGTCTGCGATCACTTTGAGCTTCGCCCTGGTGATCCCGCCCATGCTGAGTGAAACCACTGCAAGGCGCTGGTCAGCAGAGGCAAGGACCCTAAGCACTTCACTACCTCGGGTCTGTTGGTGCACCTGCGGCGGCGGCACCCGGGTGTGGAGACCTCTGCTGGCAATGGCAGTAGGCCCAGTGCCTCAACTAGCATTAGTGGCAGCAAGCAGCCAGTGGCTCCTGCTCCTAGGCAGGAAAAGCTGACTGGGCAGTGGGTGCAGCCTCTGGGAAAGCGGTCTGATCGCCCAAAACCATATCTCGTGACTTGGGCCATTGCTGAGGTGATCGCTTTGGACGACCAGCCTTTTTCCATCGTGGAGAATGTCGTCTTCTGCCGTCTGCTCCAGTGGCTTTCCCCAGAGTACATGATCCCCTCAAGGAACACCTTCAGCAGGAGGGTGGTCCCCTCCTTGTACCATGCGTGCAGGGAGTCTGTGTTGGCCCAGCTGCGTGAGGCTGGGCCCAGCACCAGTATGCATTTCACTACAGATCTCTGGACAAGCTGCAGCGGGCTGCACACTGCCTTCATGTCCCTGACAGCCCACCCTGACAGGTGGGGGCATGGGGGTGAGGGGACATCCAGCTCCCCTGGCGCTGTATCCAGCTCCTCCCATGCATGCATGCCTTTTAGGGCAGTGTTGCATGTGGTGGTGATTGACACAGACCACAGGTCGGGTGAGTTGGCCGCCATCATGGACCACCAGGTGGAGGGTTGGCTGGCCGGGGAGCCAAGCTTCTGCCGAGGCTTCATGGTGACGGACAATGCAGCCAACATTAGTAAGGCAGCTAGGCAGCTTTACGGTGTGCACATTGCTTGCGTTGTGCACACCTTGAACCTGGTGGTGGAGGATGTGCTTGGGCTCAAGGAGGCGTCAAAGTCCAAGGTGGTGCATGTGCAGGGTGGTAGTTCAGCTCAGGATCCTGCTGCTTTCATGGCTGCTCTTGTGGAGCAGTGCTGCAGAATAGCGGGCCACTTCCACCGGAGTGAAAAGGCAGGGCGCCTGCTCAAGGCCAGGCAGATTGAGCAGGACCTGTCTGAAGACCTGCTCCCCCAGGATGTTGCTACCCCATGGAACTCCACTTTTCTCTTGCTCCGGCGCACACATGAGCAAGAGGGAGCCCTCCACAGCCTGGCAAGGCATGGTAGCTTGGATGTGTGCACGCTGGTCCATAGGGACTGGCAGCTCATTTCTGAGCTGGTCTCAGTACTCGAGCCGTTCTATTCTGCCATAAGCAGCTTGTGTACTGAGGCAGCCATGCTGAGCCAGGCTTTGTCCACTGCTCTTCTCCTTGAGAAGGCAATGAGTGATCTCTGGACCACTCTCACCACTGGGGATGCAATTGCCCTGGCAGGTCAATTGAGGACTGGGGTGGTGGAGCGGCTCAATAAACCCTTGGGTGCATCTGCATAGCATGTCCTGGCATGCCTCTATGACCCAAGGATGAAGAGCAGCACTGTGCCTCCTGGCGAGCTGCCCAAGAGGAGGGGCCTCCTGGTTGAACACATCAGGATTGAAGAAGATAGGAGGCTAGGCTTAGGTGATGCAGCAGATGACCAGGAGGAGGGGGATGGGTCGCAGCTGGCAGTGCGCATCCCACCCCCAACAGCACTGCCACCCACCCACTTCTTCCCAGTCCAGCAGCACAGTTTCTCTGGCAGTGGCACCAGCAGAGCAGCCAGTGTGACCTCGAACTGCCACCCAGTGGTTTTGGATACCAGGGCTTTGCTGGTATCTTGCCAGGGAGATGGAAGGAGCCTGCCCCTCGCTCCAGCTGTGCTGAGCAGAGCCGTGCTGAGCAGAATGTTCTGCAGAACCTGGAAGAGGTGGCGGAAGACAAGGAGAGTGAGCCGTTCCTCTTTTGGCCAACGCATCGCAAAGACTTGGCGACCATTGGTGACCTTGCCCACCAACCAGTGACTCGAGTGAGAGGTTGTTCTCCATGGCCGGGGACATGGTGACTCCTCTGTGCTCACGCCTGGATGCTGAGTTGGTCGTGCAGCTCGTCTTCTTGAAGGCAAAGCTCCCCCTGCTGGGCTACCCCAAGCTGGCTGTGGAGGCCGAGTGACTCGTGTAATCCCCCCCCCCTGCAGTGCTTCCCACACCACGGCAGCTCATCCCGGCCAAAAGATGTGTCACAGGCCATCCCTCCCTGCCCCTTAGTGCTGCTGGCACATCCAGACACACACACACACAGGCACCGCTGCACTGCCAGCCCGAGATGGTGAACTGCTTCTGTGCTGGCAATCAGGGCTAGGGCAAGTGAATGCTCCCTGCATCAAGGAGGGGTTGTCCCAGATGTTGCTGAGAGAGACTACAACTCCCATTTCCCACTGTTGCGATGGCAGGCCACCATCGAGACTAGTGCCAATGGGAGCTGTTGTCACTGTCTCAGCAGCAAAAATCTGTGGTGGATCCCTCCCTTTTGCAGGAGCACCCACTTGCCCAGTCCTGAGGGCCGGAAAGCAAAAGCGGGCACACCATCCATCACAGAGGAAGGCTGCTGCTGCGTGTGCAGGGGGCACAGTCAGGAACGTTTCTGGGAGGCTATGTGCTCTGTACAATGGCATGGGTGTGGATCATTACACACACACACACACACACACACACACACAGGAAACACACAGGAAACACACTGTCATAGAGAGGGTTTGCTTTGCCTGCTTACTTGTGCTTGTTCCCAAAGAATTGCTTCTTAACCAACTATTGTGAATTGATGCCGAATGGAAAATGTCTGATGCATGTTTCAATGCAATAATGTGATTCTGAATCTGATTTGTTGTTGTCCATTCATTTCTCTGTTCAAATGTGGCTTGGCTTACTTTCACTTGTCTACAACATTGTCTGTTGTTGTCTGAGACTTTGCTTATAATGCTTTGTTTTTCCCCACCCATGAAGACTACTGTGACTGAAGCAGCAGCACATACACACATGCACCCCCACCCCACCGCCCAACGATGAGCTTGCTGCTGGTCTCACGCAGACTTCGAGAGAGCACACACAGCATTCTGAGGTGACACAGCCACATTTCTCCCCCTAAATCCACTAACCCTTTCACAGAGCACGCACACACGCATGCACAGGTAGTAATGTGACTACAGTCTTTCTCCCTTGCCCCAGCAGTATGCATTGGAATGCAACCCCAAAATGCAATTTTCTGCCTATCCGAATGCGGCTTTTTTTTTTTTTTTGAGGGACCTGGTGTGGGCAAAGAACAGGACAGGTTCGATTCACTGTGTCTGTGCACGCACAGACTTTTTGTTTTTGCAATGAAGATTGGGTCATATTGTGAGTTGTCAGCATTTTTATTCCAAGATTGATTGCATCTAGGTAGGTTGTGCTCACAGCTCATGCCATGCCACAGGCACTGATCTGTTGCGGAAATGCACCAAAAACCTATGCCAACCACCCACATAGGTTTCCAACCCATGAAGTACAGAGTTTTGTTGTTCTGAGAGTAGATTCTCTCGTAGCATATGAGAGTGGATTCGTGGTTTTTCATTAAAAATCTCATTTGCTACCAGAGAATCTAAACTCAACACCTCAGAAACAACAAAGCCCAGTACCCCAATGGGTTAGCAATCAAGGGGAGTGGTTGGCACCCTCTGTGCACTACACCACCACTCGCTTTGGGCCATCCCAGTGAGGGTTATGGGGCTGCTGAAACCTCCATTATTCCCTATGGGGGGGGAAATCATAAAGACGCGTAAACCTCAAACATTCCTAAGAAATTATCCCTTTGCCCTATTTGGAATCTGGGTGCACCACCCTTGGGGCACTGCAACTCAACCCACTGTTTTGCCCCTGAAGCCCCACATAAAGAAGTTGAAAGAATGAAGAGAATGATGAAGAGTGAAGAGAATGATGAACAACGACACTTAATTTTTTGGCACAGTTATTTAAGAATTTTGCAGCGTTTGAGAGCCTGTCCCTGTGGCACTAGCTCAGCAGCACAATACATTTGTGGATTCAAGTAATCTTTCAATAAAAACACTCCCTCTCCATGGAACAGTGACCACAGGTCATTTGAGATAGCAAGATAGACCAATGAGCCAGCGTGGTGTAGTGGTTAGAGTGCTGGACTAGGACCAGGCAGATCCAAGTTCAAATCCCCATTCAGCCATGATACTAGCTGGGTGACTCTGGGCCAGTCACTTCTCTCAGCCTAACCTACTTCACAGGGTTGTTGTGAGGAGAAACCTAAGTATGTAGTATACTGCTCTGGCCTCCTTGGAGGAAGAGTAGGATATAAAATGTAAAAAAATAAAATAAAACTGCCTTGGTACTATAGAACAGCTTCAAAAGAGTGAACCATAGCCCAAACAAATCAGCCTACTGTTCAGAATTGTTGAGATTTATCATCACTGCATTTAAGAAAGTGCAAAACCATGGATCATGGTTACAAGAAAGAGAGAAGCAACGAAGATTCCTGGGGATGTCAATAGATTGACAGGTGTATTCCCCACCCCCCTCCTTTTGTCTCCTGTAGACCCATGTGGATGACCTGTCCCTGCAATGGCAAAAGCTGTGAACCACTGGCTTAGACATCATGTCACACCAAATTACATTGTGGCCTAAATTACATTAGACTGCTCAACTTGGGCATCAAAACTTAGACACCAGTATAAATAATAAAAATCAGAAGAAAAACAAAAGAGCTCTTCAAAGGAGCCCTGAACAAGTCAAGAGATTCTTTCTAACCTTTGGAGAGAAACACCTGTGTAATTTCAGAACTTTCCTAATCAGCTTCTCAAAAAGCTTCTCCACACAATTTATACCATGGCTTTTAGCAAGAGCTGTGGAATTGCATTGAGCTCCCAAAGATATTTGGGTATTTCAAATGTCTCAAAATGCTATCTTCCAAATCCCTTTGCAAGGTCAGTTTGCATTTCAATCACACTGAATACAACACTTAACTAAAATATTCATGCTCAACAGTTTTTGCGTTTCTTATCTTCTGCTAATCACTCAGTTCCTCAGCTGGAGTGGAGCGAGTCAGAGAAGTCAATTTGAATTGCAATGCTTTTCCAAAGAACAAAGCATTCTGCCAGAAACACAGTCATTTTGATTTGGAAACAAAAATCTCTGTTTTTTAATTATTGATTTTGTTTTGGTTACAAAACCTCCGAAATTGCCATTTTCAGCTACAAAACGTTTTGTACCCGAATTGGAATGCACAAGCCTACTGTGGTGGACAAAAAAAATGCTTGGGGGAGGGTCAGGGTAGGGCACTGTTATTGGAACTAGGGCCTAGTCTGCTGCTCTGTTGCATCTGTGTGACATCATGTTTGCTTTGGAAATCTGGCTCTTTGCAAAGCTCTGTAGAGAGAGAGAGAGAGAGAGAGAGAGAGAGTGTGTGTGTGTGTGTGTGTGTTGTGCGTTGTTCTTTGGGGCAGATTTGGGGAAGAAATGGGGCATCTGGGGTAGAAGAGTGGGGTGGGGTAGTAGTGCCTAATGGGTGGAGGCTACTACCCAAGTTGCAAAGGGATTGGGTAAAGGGCTGGTTTTTGGTGATTTGTTGAGGTTTTAGTGTCTTTGAGGCAGATCTGGGGCAGAAAGGGGGCATCTGGGGTGGAATAGTGGGGTGGGGTGGTAGTGCCTAATGGATGGAGGCTACCACTCCAATTGCAGAGGGATTGGGCAAAGGACTGATGGGTCATATTCGGACCAAAAAACAAAACGGGCGTGTTTGGATTCGGATCCGAATCGAAGCACCGAAAATCCAAATTGCACACCCCTATTATTGAACCCTGGGCAGATTTTTCAGATTGGGGTTCATGACCTTTTGCAGTGCCACCTAATGGCACAGCAGGGAAGTACCTTGCCTAGGTAGCAAGAGGTTGCTGGTTCAAATCCCCGCTGGTATGTTTCCCAGACTATGGGAAACACCAATATCAGGCAGCAGCGATATAGGAAGATGCATAATCTCATACTGCAGGAGAGATGACAATGGTAAACCCCTCTTGTATTTTACCAATGAAAACCACATGGCTCTGTGGTCCCTGCAAATCTTTTTCCTGTGTGTTCCCACCAGCTGGTTCTGGGTTTTTCCTTCAACCAAATCTCACAGAAAAGGAGGTGAGAGAACTTTTTGTTTGTTGTTAGTGTGACAGCGTTGTGGAAGAACAGCATGATGGGTTGCCAAGGGATCAAATAGCAGAACGCTTAACCCAAGCCAGCCAAATCTGACCCAAATCTTTGCTGATTTTTAGAATGAACTTGCCTTTGTGAGTGAATGCCTTTATCACCTCATGTCCCCACCCCCACCCCACACACACACCCCAGAGGCAGGGAAGTTTAAAGTAGAAACCATTACTTTCTCTGTCATTAAGAAAAATGCAGGTGAAACAGCTAAAAAAAAAAAGGCTCAGGTTACATCAGGCTGTAGTCTCCATTCTGCATATCTAAAGCCTATGATAAGACCCACATTTTGCAGTTTGTGCTTGCATTTAACACAGGAATTTCTCCCTCCCCCTCCCCTGGACTCCTGCCACAGAATTTAACCAATCTGCTAAAAACCCTCCCGCCACCAATTGCTTGCAATTGCAAATACTGAGAGCAGACCATACCCAACAGCTGTCAAACTCTGTTTCATTGAGTTTTGAAAAATGCCACTCCACACATCAAGGGAAAGTGGCAGGGCAAAACAGGCTTTTTTCAAAAGCCACTGAAAACAGAGGATTATTTTAAGTCGGACAAAAATTGGGCTAAGCTGGAATGTGCAGGCTCGATTCGGGGGGAAACAGAGTTCTATCTGTACTGGTCCCTGATAGCCCAAAGGGACTTTAAAGTAAAGGCAACTGATATGTGAACTCACACTCTTCATGCCAAAGGAGATTCAAACCAAAAGCCATGTGTGCAGGGGCGTAGCAAGGTTGGATTGGGCCCAGAGACAAGGTTTTAAAATGGGCCCCTCGCTGATATACACACACAAACACATTTCACAATATATAGTGCACTCACACTCACATCCCATTATGAATACAGTGAATATCTAGTTCACATTGAATCTAGTTCCCCCCCCCTCTGCTACTCTCTGCTACTGCTGATCTCCAAGAGACTCAAAATAATTTGTAGGGGGTGCAACACGGGTGGGCGGGGAGTCATGTGACGTGCCTCTGGGGGGGCCCTCGAGGCAGTGGGGCCCCGAGACAACTGTCTCCCTTTGCCTAATGGTAGTTACACCCCTGCATGTGTGTAAAGCTGAGTCGACACCGACTCGGCGGCTCAACTTTACCTTTTAGAGTATGCAGTGTTCCAGGACACATTGACTTCACTTTTGGGGGGAGTATGTCACTATACACTTATATTGGAATGAGATAGTTGAGTAAATGAACTTAGTTTTAACTGTTTATTCTATCTATCTATCTATCTATCTATCACATTTATATTCCGCCCAAATTTTCATCTTGTTCTAGGTTTCGTCTTCTTCTAGGTTAAATCTCTCAGATTACAGATTTATCAGTAGCCCAAAGGGACTAATTCTGCACCCTTGGACCACAACTGGATGATTGATTGACAGATGTGGTGGAGCTTGCTGCTAGGGAGGAAGTCACCTTCAGGAAGATGGAGAAATCCTTCAAATTTCCAGAACTATGGACTTATTTGGGTTCTAATAGTACATACTCACACAATCAATGTTTGGTTCGTGGGAGAATTGATTTCTTCTTGTTAAAATATTTATTTATGTTTAGTTCCCTTTTTTCCTTTTTGGGGCTAGTGACCATATTATGCACAACTTGAGCTGTTTGATTGGTTTACTACAATTCTTCAATAAACGATAACAAAAAAAGACAAAGCACTTTTAAATTAATGAGTGAAACTCACTATACACTAGGGTCTGTCATTCTCTCTCCTCAACCTTGAGGGTCCTGTGTCTTGAAGAGTTTGTATGATAGGCAGGAGTCTAAATTATACAAAAGTTGTGGCATGGAAATCTGGCCACAAGAGCAGCTGTGCCTGTCATATTTGTAGCTGTCATGCAAATATTTAAAGCAAAGCAGCCCTAAAGGTAAAGTTGTGCAGTCGAGCCAGTGTCAACTCCTAATGCCCACAGAGCCCTGTGATTTTCTTTGGTAGAATACAGGTGAGGTTTACCATTGCCTCCTCCCGTACGGTATGAGATGATGCCTTTCAGCACCTTCCTATATCACTGCTGCCCAATATAGGTGGGAAACACACCAGCGGGGATTTGAACCAGCAACAGAGGCATAACTTCGGGGGGTGGCAGGCAGGGCACGTGCCCTAGGCGCCACTTAGTGGAGGGCGCAAAATTGCCATGTGGACCCCCCCCCCCACCCCTACCCATCCAAAACATTCTTAGGTTTTAATTGGGCACTGCCGCCGGCACCAACGCGACGCCCCAATGAGCTCGGCTTCAGGCGCCCGGATGGACTTCCTACTAGCACTCCCTGCCACCCTCACACATGCACGAGATTATCTCTGTGCTCTCTCTAGTCTCGGTCTCTCACGCACGTGCTGCTGCATTGCACGCTCGCTGAGTGAGGCTGCTGGTGGCGAGAGCGTGTGTGAGTTTCTGCTGCTGCCCTTCCTGCTCCAACAAGTCAGAGGAGAGGCTGCCTGGCGGCTGCACGGTGAGGATGAGAATGACGAAGGAGGAGGAAAGACCGAAGAGCCAGGAGGAGGGGAGCTTTCCTGCCTTGCTGCTTTTGCCACCGCCGGTTGGGTCACATCTGTCTCAACAATAAAGTGCTGTGCATTCATACAATTTGTGTATGTGTGTTTATTTTTATTTTTTCTTTAAATTAATTTACGGGGCCGCTTGCTTGCTTGAGAGCTGGCTTCTAATCTTGGCTGAGGGCGGGGGTGTCTGGGGCGGTGGCGGGGCACGGCAGTGGCTTGCTTGAGCTGGGATGGCTTAAGGGGGTGTGTCTCGGGGTGGTGCCGCTTGGCGGTGGCGCCCGGGGGTGGCATGACCTCCCCACCCCCGAGTTGTTGGAAGAGGCGGCGGGCGTGGGCAGCACTAGCGAGTCCGAGGCCAGCGGCTCTGCCCTGGAGTAAGAGAGAGGCTCTTCTTCTCCCATGCCGCTGCCCGCTAGGCTGGGACGCCAGGGGGACCTGTCCTGGCAGATTTCCGGACTGGATGCAGCGGCAAGGAAGCTCCCCTGTCCTCGGAGGGAGCTTCCTCGCCGGTCCACCACCCGTCCCGCAATTCGGTGCTCGTGCCGAGAGGGAGGCCACCTCACGCGATTTGCAGGCACCGGCAGCAACAGGCAGCATCCGCCCTCTCTCTCTCCTCCTCCCTGCCTGCCCTTCCCCCCTGCTCCTCACCGCGACCCGACAAACAGCTAGCACAGAGTAGAGACAGAGGGAGACTCTGTCTCTCTCTGTGCTGCGGGCAGCCACAGCCCACCGCCTCTCAGCTGTTTGTCGGGCTGGGAGGGGAACAGGGAGGAAGGGCAGGACTATGCCCTTATCCACTATGGCCGACCCCCACGCTGGTCCCTTCCTGGAGCTTAAAAGCTCCTTCCGTTCTGCCCAGAGGAGCCGAGGTGGCTGCTTGGAGAATGAGCTCTCTTTTTAGAAAGCAGCTTCCCCCGTGCCCCCTCCTCACTCTGCTTTCCAGCCAGCTATCTATCTATGCAAATATGCTGTGATCAGGACCAGGAAGTAAGCAGCTGAGTTCACTTGCAGGCTGAGAAAGTGCAGAGGAGCTGGGGTGGCTGCTTGGAGAATGAGCGTTTCTGGTTCTCATCTTTGGCAGGTGGCAGTTTCCCTGGTGTCAAGCAAACAAGCTTTGTAGTTCTCAGAGGTGCTCCTGCTGAGTTCGGGCTCCCTCCAGCCTTTTGGCTGAAGCCACCGTGGGATTAATTTGCTGATCTCTGAAACAACCAGCTGAGGGAAGTTAGTCTCTCCTGCCTCCCTTTTCCTGCTCCCACTATACTTTTAATAAGTGTTTGGTTCTTTTTTTCCCCTCTCTTTTTTTTTGCGGAGGGGGGGGCGACCTCTTTATTTCTCCTGTTTGTTCAGTGAGCTGGAAAATGAATTTCAGGGACAAAGCTCTGCCCTGCCTGTGCTAGAGTTGACTGCTGCTTCATGAAGGCAACATTTAACCCTAACTCTCAGAAAGCAAGGAGCTTTGCCCCTTAAACATCAGTGATCTTAAGACTTTTAATATCTATCCTTCTTACTGCCCTTAGACTATTCTGTTCTATTAATTATAGGCATGTTTCCCTCACTTCAGTGCTTGGTAGGGTTGCCAATTAGTAGGCTTTCATCTGTTAGAAATAAACCTTTCTTAAAGTTAAAAGTTATATATGCAGTTACTTCCATTTCAAGCAAGCCTGCATTTCCAAAATGCAAACAAAACAAAAGCCTTTGAACAAGGTATGAGCAGTACCTACAAGCAATTGTATTTTTGTATAAACCCCATTTCTGTGAAGTATCATAACATCTATGATTGATTTCCCTTGATTTAGAAAAATTGTTGTAAATTTTGTCTTTTTAGTGTTTTTGCCATTAGAATTCTATTTTTTGTTTCTTTGCTTTGAGAAATATTTTGCTTAAAAGTGTAATACAGAAGGCTAACGTTTCTTTTTCTGTGGGAATCTCTGCTTTCTATACATTTAGAAAGTGCGGAGTGGTTCTTTGAGAAAGTAACAAGAAATTTGTATTGTGAGTTCTTGGATATTATTACATTTCATTTAGTGTTAGTTCCATTGAATTGTCTAATGGTGTAGTTATTATCAGTGCTTTTGGTGAAGATAAACCATTTCATATACGGGAAGACCACATAGATAAAAATATGGAAAGAAAGGTGATTGTTTATATACAAGACAACTACACTAAATAATTTTAGGAGGACATTGATAATATTACCAGGGATGGGGTTATGAGCTTGACTTGTATTTTTGAGCTGATATTCTGGCAAAATTATCTGAAAGATGGGTGTCAGGTGTTTGGACAGGGGAGAAATTTGAGTGCTTGCCCTAGGCGCTATTTTCCCTAGTTATGCCTCTGACCAGCAACCTCTTGCTCGCTAGGCCAGTCATTTCTCTGCTACGCCATTAGGTGGCTTCAAAGCAGCCCTACTAAAAAGAAATTTGGAAACCCTAACTAGAAATATTCAAAAAAAAAAATTTCCACATGCAGCTAGGTGGTTTAAGAGAAACCATTTGTTCTAGGTATATCATCTAGCTGTGCTGTATCTCCAGGTTTGTTAGTTGCTCCATTTATAGATTTGCAAGTACTGTACACCTGCCACGTGGCTGTGTGCTTTTATCAATAACAGACAAAAACAAATTCAGCAGGTGGTTTCCCTATCACTGCAGAATTGTGAGTTGTGTGTCTACACAGATGGACCTTTGAAGTTTGTTAAGCAACCTGTCTTTCTTCATAGTCTCTGTGCAGTCATGCATATACTGTAGGAGCCTAGCAAGCTTACTGCGCCTGAAGCCTTGAAGGAAGGTTACCAGTTAGGTTAGGAGAATATATTTTGTAAGACAGCCAAGCCAAATTGGGCATCAACTCTGACCCTGTTCCCCAAATCATAGTGCTTGATAAACGCTGAGGGTGTTGACCGAATAGCTGGCTTGTCTAGCTCAGGAAAAAGGAGGCCTCTCAAATTAGTCACAGAGGATGAGAGACCACTCTGGTGCTGTTTTCTTAGCCAGTTGTTATGCTAAAGTTAGTCACTCAGCGGGCCAGAAACTGGGAAGAAACAAAGCCCTGGTAACAGACAGTCTATTACTGACTTGGCATGATGAAGCCCTATACAAGTAGCACGAGAAAGCATGTTTCATGTTTAGCATGTGCAAGGGACAAATTACTCTGCCAGTGGTCAGAGATGTTGTGAACACTTAATACCTTTAAGCCAGGCCTGCTCAACTTAGGCCCCCCAGATGTTTTTGGATGACAACTCCCATAATCCCCAGCCACAGTGGCCAATAGACAAGGATTATGGGAGTTGTAGGCCAAGATCTGCAGGAGGGCCAGAGTTGAGCAGCCCTGCTCTAAACTCAGCTTACTCCTCCTGGACTTTCTCCCTGCCAAGTAGGAGCAGCCCCAGGTTCTTGCTCACCTGAGGCAAGCTGTGACTGCCTTGCACCCTCCACAGCATTCAAAGGGGCACAGGTTGAGGAGACTGTTTCCTGGCTGGCAGCCTTTTCTCATTACCTTGGCCACCTTTCAAGACTGGCAAGGGGGCTGGGCAATGAGAAACTGCTGCCACCAAGCAGCCTCCTCTCCTTAAGCCCGTATACCAAAGCCTTTCACAAGTTAGGTGGGTGTATCCCCACTGGACCTTTGCAAGGTGCTGGAAGGGCGCTGCTAAGGAGGGAAAGCTGCTAGCAGCCTTCTCTTCCTTCATGGTGCCTCTCTCTAGACACTTTGCAAAGGCTCCCCCTGTGGAGGGAGGATTGGCAGCCCCCACCACATAACACCTTTGGAAACGGCTTTGCAAAGCTTGGATGGGAAGCTCCCAATCTGAGCCTTACAAAGCCTTTTGTAAAGGCACCCTGCACAGAGGGAGGGTTGCCAGCACGGTCCCCGCCCCCACATCTCATGGTGCCTTTTGAAGGCCTGGATGGTGTTGTGGCACCGCAGAAGATTGGCGAGGAGTTTAATGGTGTGATCCATTTCTGCCCTCTACACATGATATATTGCTTATATTTATACATTTCTGCATAAAATTAATTCTAGGCCTTTCTCCTTGGGCTTTTCCTGGAAGGCATGAACTATGAACGACCCTGCCTTGCACATACCAGGTGCAGACTAGATGTTTATATCTGGCCAAGTAGTACCGCTAGATCCCGGAGAGATTTCTCAAAATAATTAGGAAGGATCAGAGGCTTTGCCCAGCACACAGATAGTGCTTCCCAAAACATCAAGGGAAGATGAATCAGGCTGTGCCCAGGGTTGGGATGCACTTGGCACCCAACCACACACTTGCTGATAAGGAGGCCTGTCACTCCCTTCCTTTCCTCTTAGATGAAAGGAATGATGTGCCCAACTTTAGGAACATAGGAAACTGCCATATACTGAGTCAGACCATTGGTCTATCTAGCTCAGTATTGTCTTCACAGACTGGCAGGGCTTCTCCAAGGTTGCAGGCAGGAATCTCTCTCAGCCCTATCGCTTCTACGTGAACAGCGACTCTTTGTCTGAATGGGTCCATGCCTTACACATAACACCCTCCTATCATGGGTTGTCGGGCCAATTCCTATAATATACTTACATGGAATGTTAATGGATTAAGGTCACCAAATCGTAGGCAAGAGATCCTACATTTTTTTAACAAAATGGAACTATCACATCTATGTTCTGCAAGAGACCCATTTTGAAAATGAGAGCCACCACTTTTCGGCACAACAGCAATGGACAGTGGGTCCATCCTTCTGGTCTTATGATGGGAGCGGCAATGCAGGAGTAGCGATATTGTTTAAAGACAGACCTGATCTCAAAATCGAGAGGGTATTGGAAATTGATCAGGGCAGACTAATGTATGTAGATTTTACTGTCAGGGGTGACCCAAGCACGGCAACCACTCTAAGTCTCGACAGAGCCTTTGGACTCTGCGCCATATATGCCCCGGTACAATCACACCTTAGGAAGGCTATTTGGGCTAAACTAAAAGATATGTGACACCAAGCGCCACCTCCTGATCGCGGGGGATTTTAATAACAGAGCCCAAATGAGCAACAGGAAAGCCTTTTCGGGAGGCCTCCCAGTCTCCCCCTCAAGTCCCTCTCTAACGAATGAGGAAAAAGCTCTCCAACATTTTCTGAGTGAGACTCTGGGTTTAGATGATAAGGCCTTGGCGGTATATAATGATTTAGATTTTTCCCCAATCCGTCACGAAGAGAACGTTAAATCGCAGTATAGACATAAATTTAAAACCGGAGTCAAATTTACATATTACCACCCAAGATCAGCTAGCTGGCTAGATAGACTCTAGGCTCCCCCTTCTTTTGAAGTCTACAGGTGTAAACTAGTACTTACCCCATGGTCAGACCATGCAGCTGTGTGATTTATTTGTAATCTCTCTGAGGTAATTCCACATGGTAAGCCCTTGTGGCGACTACACCCAAAAATGTTAAGTGATGAATATCTCAAAGGTGTCCTTTTATCAGAAGTGAGGCGACAGATCCCTTGGCTACTAGAGGCAGAAGATGATATTTTGGGAGCCTGGGAGACACTTAAAAAGAGGGTGGGCTGCCGTACTAGGGCAGTGACCAGCCGGACATATAAGATAGGGGTCAAAAATTATCAGAAAGCGATCACCCAACATCTGAGGATTGTTGATAAGATGAACAGGGGAGAAGCCTTCGACGTGGAATTATGCCGCCGCTATAAAGAGACAATCAGGACTTTTCAAAATGAGCTGCGGCACAGGCGTTTAGAAAATAAGCGGTATCGCTTCAAAGGGTCTGTAGTTGAAAAAGGGGAGTGGGCAAAGGACAAGATGCATACATCTAGTTTGACATTCCAAGGCCTGCGATTGGATGGAAGTAGCCCACTAATGTCCGACCCCCACAATATGTTAAAGATCATGGCCCAGTTTTATACAAACTTGTATGCATTGAAGGATATTTCTGTAAAGGACATTCAATCCTATCTTGATAGGTTCTGCAGTCTGAATGAATATGGTCTCGGCTATTCCCTCACTGAGGGGGGAAAAAGCTCTTTGACCCATCCTGTAACGATAGAAGAGGTCAGAGCAGTTATCTCAGCGGGAAAGAACACATCGGCCCCGGGGCCTGATGGTCTGACATGGCCTTTCTATAAGATTTACACAGACCAGCTACTACCAGTTTTAGTAAAATTATTTAATTTTGTCCTAGACAATGGGTGTTTAAATAGGTCCTTTGGGGATGGCCTTTTAATTTTTTCCCCCAAGAAAGGTGACACCACATTACCACAAAACTGGAGACTGATAACCCTCACAAATATCGATTACAGAATCTTTGCCAAAATCCTAAATAATAGATTGGCAAAAGTGGCCCCTAAATTGGTCCACAGCTTGCAGACAAGCGCTATCTTGGGAAGAAAGATGACAGACTCATTGTGTCTGCTGAGAGAACTTTTTTACTCTATACAGAATGAAAGTTGGAAAGGTCACCTCCTCTTATTGGATCAAGTTAAGGCCTTTAACAAAGTGAACCACAATTATCTGTGGACATTGTTGAAAGCTAAAGGTATACCACCCCTATTCGTTATTTGGATACAGCTGCTCTATACGAATGCAAAGGTGACACCACAGATTAATGGATGGCGGGGCGACCCGATCACTTTGCATTCGGGTGTCTGCCAAGGATGCCCACTGAGCCCATTACTTTATGTTTTGGCCTTGGATCTGATCCTGATCAGGATTCAGAGAGAACCCCATCTGCAAGGACTCTCGGTCTCTATCCCTCTGCCCTGCAAGACCTTCCCGGGAGGGAGGACGAGGGAGAGTGATGGGATAGCCGAACCACCTGTCCACTCAGAACCACATTCTGAGTTTAAGGTAAAATTTGTAGCTCATGCCGATGATGTTACATTACTGTTATCGAATGAAAATGAAATCCCTGTAATACTAAACCTCTTCTGGGAATATGGCAAGATCTCGGGCTCAGAATTAAATGCGGACAAAAGCGTTAAAATGGACCCCGGACGCCAGCAACTCTCGTGCCTACCCATCTCTGAATGTAAAAGCGAAGGGGCCCCAGAGTCCAAACTGAAGTGGGTAGATACAGTAAACATTTTGGGGATTGAATATGGGATTAAGGAAAAGGCCTGGGGGAAAAATTGGACAGATTGGGAAGAAAAAGTAATGCTTAAAATCATCATGTGGAAAAAATGGAGCCTTGCCATGTACCAGAAAGCGGTTTACATCCGGACTTACCTGATACCCCCGGTGCATAACCTGGCGGTAGTCTATCCTCCCCCGCTCGATATCCTTCGGAGAGTTGAAAGCCAGATCTTCCGTCTAGTATGGCACACAGCGTCCTTCCCTTTGGCCCGTGCGGTAGCATTTAAGGAGGTTGAGTGGGGAGGCCTAGCCCTACCTGCCCTGCAACCCTATTTTGTAACTGAATTCATGTCCTACAGTTTTGGAAACTGGATTTTCGTGAATGTCCATGATATGTCCAACCTCCTGCAAAAAACCTGGGTCTCACTTTTCGCTCTGCGTTGGCGCAAGTCAGCATGGGGCATAGCATGGTGGGGGAAAGGATCTTTCAATGGCAATATCACACAAGTATTAAAAAGAGAACACCCAGACTACTTGAGAGATTTGTTATTCACACTTAAAAAACGGAAGGTTGAACCTGATCTATTTAAAGGATCCTCCTCAATTAAGCAGCTAAGGAAAACAATTTATGGAGAGATTCTAGAAGTGGGTTTCTTAAAACCTGATTTAGAATGTAAACGCTACAAACACCGCACTTCACAGTACTTGTTGCAACCCGATCACCCTATCGCTCTCTTTAAAGAGAAAAAAGTCCCTTTCCATTTATGGGAAACAAGGTGGCGCTTATACCATCAAGTACTACCACTTAATGCGGCTAAGCCATGGCTCCCAGAGGACCAGGAAGAGTGCCCTAAAATCACCTGCAAACAGAAAGCTAGTGAGCTAGGCAAAACATTCAGGGAAACCCACTCACATTTCTTAAAAGAGTGTGTGGTAGCCAAAAGAGTGTGGCAGGGAGTAAGCAAGCTGTTAGAGTGGCCTGATTTGGAAAAACAGACTTGGGAAGAACTAACCTCAGGTTTGAGCGATAGAACCTCTTTCGAGGTCCCAGAAAGAAACCTTCAAGGAAACGGGACGGAACGGGTGCCCCCATACTAGGGAACTGGAACGTTCCCCTTCTCGTAATCAGGTTAGTAAACTTGTATGTCATTTATGCAATGCTCGTGCATAGGAATAGGGAGGGAAGACACGACCAAGAGGTTCACGCAGATGAGACAGTAAATCTCTTCTGGAAAAGTTTGTATGGTTATGTGCAAAAAGACAAGAGTATCTCTTCTAAACAGCAATGGGACAAATTGTGGAAATGGACGTCGGACATAACCCCCCCGATTACCTGATGTGCCTTTTAATCCCCCACCCCGAGTTACAGTACTAACTGCATATACTTCATAACTTGAGTGTTTCCAAATCCTTGTGTGTAAATCTTTGTAGATATATCATGTACAAACAACCACTTTGTATATAATTGTGCTTTGGCAACGTACTGTATGATTTGGTAGTTTGTTGGTTCAATAAAAAAATCTTGTCCTATTAAAAAAAAAAATCTTGTCCTATCTTGGAGAAGCCAGGGAGGGAACTTGAAACCTTCTGCTCTTCCCAGAGCGGCTCCATCCCCTGAGGGGAGTATCTTGCAGTGCTCACACATTAAATCTCCCATTCATATGCAACCAGGGCAAACCTTGCTTAGCTATGGGGACAAGTCATGCTTGCTACCACAAGATCAGCTCTCTTCTCCTAAACTTTACATGCATACCATTGATGGAGAGGGGGCCTATAGCCTTTCCCAAGGGCTGTTCAAAGATATAAAAAAGGTACACCGATACCCTAACTTTGGAGTTCTGTGTAGGTCGAGGAAGCCATGGTCGACTCTGCACGCCAAGGGGGTGCCTGGGGTTGCAACAGAACCCCCATGGACAAGATCTCAGCAGGACCAGGGACGTATGATTGGTATTCTGTATCTTCTTTAAACTGTTATTGAGCTTGGCTTAATAAAACCTCTGCTAGCCATCACATTGGGTGGGAAGGGAAGCTTTTGGGTGGGAAGCTTCTGATCTGAATCTTGTAAGGTTCTGAAAGGGAGCTGCAAGAGGAGGGAAGGCTTTGCAATGCCCCCCCCCCACCCCCACTTGGAGGTTGCTGTGGCAACACAGCCATTCCTCTCCCTCCCTGAATCTTCCCGCCCTCTGCCGGCACGGAAGCTGAGGGCAGGGAAGTTGGAGCAGCAGGAAGTCAGTCAATATACTTCCTGCTGCTCCCTTTCCCCTGCCCTCAGCCTTTTGAAAAGGCAGGAGGTGGGAGGACATGGCAGAACTGCGGGAGGAGAAGAGAAGAGCAATGGCAGCAGGGGCACCATGATAAAAATATGTTTGGGGATGGTGGCAGTGGTGGTCAGGCAGGGATTGAAACTCAAGGAGGTTGGTTTTTAGCAGCCAGTTGGGAGGTCTCCACAATCCTACCCTCTGAGCTCAGTTGGATCAGCTGTCCATCCAAGTCTATGATAGATTTTGAATGAGAGTGGAAGATTCGATAATGCCTTCAGTTCAAGTTATCTCTTTTAAGGAAGGAAAAAGATTAACATTCTAATGAAGTTCCTTTAGCGGCTGCTCAGTGGTGGAGCAATATTGGTGATGGCCTATGTCTAAATGCTTTGATGGGCCACCACCACTGCCACCACAGCCCGCCCACCTGGTACTGGCCTCTGCTCACCACTACAGTCACAGCCACTTTCCTTTCCTTCACTGGCTGTAACATGATATCATGATGTCACCACCTTGGTATGAGCCCATCTCAGGGATAATAGGTGCTGGGCAGTGACATTATTATACTGTGTTGCAGCTGGCAAAGAGAAGCCAGCAAGCAGTGAGCAGAGGTCACAAAAGCCAGTGACTGGGGGGGGGGGGGCTGCACCAGAGGCAGTGATGGTGAGTGAGGAAGGCCTCTCCCCTCAGCCCCCATCCGGCGGGTCCCCTGGTAGCCCATGTGCAGAGCACACAGGTATTCAACGGTGGATCTGCCCCTGCTGCTTCTAAAGTTATGATTGTAAAGTGACTGAGGGACAGGAGTATGCACGCCCGGCACGCCCGGTGCACAGGTCTCCCCATTTCAGAACAGGAACCAGAATGCTCTACAAAACCTCCGAAGCTTCCAAATGTTGTTCTGTATATAAGTAGAACTCTTGCTGCAGAGACCATGGAGAAGAAGAGGCGTGTCTTTCGGAGGTATGTAATAATAATACTAATAATACTAATAATATTATAAAAACAGCAACAACAGAACTTTGTACAGCACTCTACAGATAATATAACATTATCTACAAACGAACAGAGGTCAATCTTCTTCAGTTGCGCTTCCTCCCCCTTCAGTTGCGCTTCCTCCAGCTTCGCTTCCCGCACCTGAATTTCTGAAAATATAAAGTAGATTAAATTATTAAATTAAAATGCACTCAGTAAATTGGATTCCCCACCTTCACACCCCCCCCCCCGTGAATCTGGGAAACATTTCTTTGTTGCCATTACTATGGCAAACTAGAAACTGTGGGCTGGTTTTCACAACTGACGGATAGAATCAGGATGCACCTTTCCATATAGACATACCTCTTTTCAACAGGGAGACTGTGGCTCTTACCTAGCCTACCAAGCCATTCTAGGTCCTTTGAGCTTCTGCCTCGTTTGGTATTTCTTGTTTTTCCATAACCTTCAAGCCTGGCTTTGTGGTTTGCCAGCACAGCCCAATTCTGGCTCTCACATCTCTTTTACAGGATTGCAGGTACACATACAAGGTGTCTTGTAGCATTCCCACTCTAACCCTGGTCTCCTACAGATTGAAATTGCTGCAAAAACTTAATTCCTCATTATGGGCTGGTTTATACAATTCTAATTAGAGCAGGAGACATGTCCTACCCAGGTTTGGGAGCTGTGTGTGTTCCCGTTTCCCTTAATAACTAAACACATGTCAGAAAAATGTTTTGCAAAAGCAGATATCTTCTTAAGATCACAGTCTTGCAGCAGATCAACACTAGAGGGAAGAAGAAACAGCAAAGGTTTGGACTTTGCAGTTACTCACGCTTTCTTTGACTCTGTGCTAGTGCCACCTTCTGCCGTCGATCTGTTAAAGAGTAAAAAGCAAAACTTCAGAACAATTTGTGGCAATCAGGCTTGCTCTCTTCTCTTCCCAGATCTGGTCCTCAGGTCTGAAAAACCAAAGGCTTTTCAGGTGCTAGAAATGCAGCTCTGGATTCCACCCCACAAATTTTGTTTGAGAATCTCATCACAGAGACCAGGTGCATAGGGAAAAAATGGAGTAGGGGGGGCTGCCCCTAGGCCGGGGGGCCCACCAGGGTGCCCCTCCCCATGGGGCACCCTCCCCACCAACTGCTAGCTGCTACTGCACCTGTCTCCTTCCCCGTTGTGACATGGCCCATTCAGTCGGTGAGTGCTTTCTGCGCCGGTCCAGTAGTGTTCTTCTTTCCTCTCCCTGGCAAGCAAGGAAGAGAAGCCCCCAGCTGGGCCAACACAGAAAGTGCTCTCCAGTTGGATGCTCCACACATCCTGCTCAGCCCCAGAAATGCCTCCTGCGTTGGTGCACTGACACAGGGTGGAAGGGGTATGGCCGGCCGGGGGCAGCACAGCCAGGGACAAGCCTGGCATCAGAGGAAGGGGCAGTGGCAGTAGCAGTATGTGTGGGGGGAGACCCGGTGCTGGCAAAGGAGACATCATCGGGTGGCGAGGGGACAGGCCTGGCAGCATTGGCAGGAAAAGGGCAGGCACCTGCCTGTCCAGGGTTGCTGCCAGCCTTCCTACAGCCTGGACAGAGACTGGGAGTGGGCGAGGTACTCCAAACAACTTTCTCTGGCCCATCTTTAACAAGCAGAGATCCCATTTCTTTTTTGACTATGTCTTAGTGGGAACTGATTCATTTGTTATTGTTTGAAGCCTAAGTCTATTGCAATGCATGCAGAGCATCCTATACTAAGTCTGCTCAAAGGGGGAGTGGATGTAGGGAAGAGCAAACTGGCATAAGTAAAAGGTTGTGCAAATTAGCTACGTTTAAAAAAATGTATCTGACAATCCTACTTTGTACTAGGCTGTCTTACAGACCAGCTCTAAAATGACCAGGTTAATGAAAGGAAGAAGCAGGCCCAGATGACTCTACATTTACTTACCCCATGTACAGACGGAGGTGCAGACGGAGGTTGAAATGATTGAAGAACATAGGGACGAAATGCCGATCGATGTACATATGGAGGTGTGGATGGAGAGAGACAGAGATACAGGGGAGGTATATAGAGAGTTATGTACATAGGCATGGATGGAGGTACAGACAGAGGTGTGGACTGAGGTGCAAACGGGTGGAGGTGCAGACCTGACAGAATGGAAACAGGCATTAAAGAAAATTTGCTGCCTCTGGGCTTATAATAATAATAATTATTATTATTATTACATTTATATCCCGCTCTTCCTCCAAGGAGCCCAGAGCGGTGTACTACATACTTGAGTTTCTCTTTCACAACCGCTCTGTGAAGTAGGTTAGGCTGAGGGAGAAGTGACTGGCCCAGAGTCACCCAGCTAGTTTCATGGCTGAATGGGGATTTGAACTCGGGTCTCCCCGGTCCTAGTCCAGCACTCTAACCACTACACCACACTGGCTTACACCACACATTTGCTTACAGCACTACACAAACCAACCATATACACCTTTGCTCCAAACAGTCTGTCCTCTATCAGAAGCAGAGGTGCACCTAGGTAATTTTGGAACCTGGACCTAAAGGTCTCTGGAGCACACACCCCTGCCCCGCAAGTTATGTGTTTTAATTTCATGTTGTGAGCTGCCCAGAGAACAATTTGTCATGGGGTAGCTAACAAAGTTGTTCTTCATCATCATCATCACCACCTTAAATTTATTACTGGCTGATATCCAGAGCAGCAACCAGAGAAGCTGCTCCTAACTCTGCCAGACTGTTCCAGAGCAGAGGGGAGGGGAGCAATTTTTGTTGCTCTTTCCTTTCTCCATAAGTGCTCTTTTTACCTTCCAAATATCCCTCAGGGACATATTTTTGGAAGGCAAAGGAGGCAGGGAGAACAGTGAACATGGCTCCTCCCTCCTGCTGCATGCACATTCTGCTGCTTGGGAAGATTCTGGATGAATTAGGAGCAGCCTCTTGCTCAGGGGCGTAGCCAGCCCGCCAGCGGCCCATGTGTGGCCGTGACGGGTGCCCCGATAGCCCCGCCCTCCAGTCTGATGTCAGACGCAGGGGATAGCCACGCCCCCGCATCTGACGTCAGACGCAGGGGATAGCCACGCCCCCGCATCTGACGTCAGACGCGGGGGGCATGGTCTGGCTCCTTGAGGCACCATTCGGGAGTTGAAGTTTAACTGCCGAAGGGGCCACGCGGCCCCTTTGGCAGTTAAACTAAGGCTGGCGCTGCCTTCGCAGCGGCCGCGCAGCCCCTGCAGGAGCTAGTAAGGCTGGTGCTGCCTTCGCAGCATGCAGCCAGGAGTGACTCTTCTCTGCCTTTGCAAATGCAGCACCAACCTTAGTTTAGCTCCCGAAGGGGCCACGCGGCCCCCGCTTGGGAGCTATCCTACCGCCCCCGCATCTGACATCAGATGTGGGAGGCGTGTGAGGGCCGATCTCGCGGCCCCTGATTGATCAGTGGCCCGGGTTCTTTAAACCCGTTGGCCCAATTGTGGCTCTGCCCCTGCTCTTGCTGCTCTGGATGTCAGTCACTGTTTTCAGTTCAATTGGGCTGCGGTGCCTTCCCACTGCGCCCTCTCCTCCCACTTAAAGAGAGGCCTAATCATAGTTACATAGCAACATAGGAAGCTGCCTCCCACTGAGTCAGACCATTGGTCCATCTAGTTCAGTATTTTCTACACTGACTGGAAGCAACTCTCAGGTTTCTGGTCGGAATCTCTCCCAGCCCTACCTGGAGATACCAGGGAGGGAACCTGGGACCTTCTGCATGCAAGCAGATGCTCTATCACTGAGCTATGGCCCCCTCCCCTATACCAGGCAGCGCACACATGTAGTCACCCATCCAAATCCAAACCAGGCCAGACCTTGCTCGCTACCGCAAGACCAGCTCTCCTCCAAGTTACATTAATGCACATAGTATTCTACACTAGGTTTTTAGATTGGGAGCATCAAATTTTAGCTTGGGAGCAACGGTTTACATACTTTGTATAATATAATAAATATTTTGAGCCAGCTAAATGTCCTCTTGATGGATCTGCCAATAAGTGTAGGTCACTACACTGAGTAGTCCCAAATGACTAGTTGAAAGGGAAGAAGTAACAGCCTATAATAAGGAAAACTGCAATTACTCACAGTGTCTTGGAACTGGGCTTTCTAGCAGGGGACGGTGCAGTCATTTGTGACCTGTCAAAGCAAGAGAAGCAGAAGTCAGAGAAATGAATGGGGTTCAAGGCTGCATTCTTCTCCTCCCTAGTCATTTGGTCACCACATTGCAATTACTTCTCAAAGACCGCAGCTTTTTCAAAGTCACTCAGCTGCAGCGCTAGATATACAGTGTCAGCTCCAGTGCTGATGCTGCCCGAGGTGAGGTCCATGCGCTGCTGGCCACACCCTTGACACTGGCAGCAGCATCAGGGGACAAGGCCAGAGCTGCCTCTTTCATGCACCCATTCCTCGTCACTGCCATGCAGATGGATTTTGAACTGCAGATCAGCTGTGTGGGGGGAACAAGCTCCCTTTTCACCCTCCTCACTGCTGAACCTGCAGTTTAAAATCCCATCCCCAATGGGGAAGAGCGAAGAAGGTCATGGAGACAGGAAGGGAGGGTGGCAGGGAGCCAGGAGTGGCAGGCAGGTGACGTGACATCTGGCCGGTGAATGGCAGGCCACTCAAGCAATAGTGTTATTCTGCAAGCAAAAGAGTTTGCTGTCATTATGCTTGAAACGTATAACTGATTCAAAGTGTGTGGACAGGGCGCTTTCCAGATTGCACGCTATCACAGTGTCACAATGGGTCCCTTAAGTGTGCTTCTGTACTGCCTGTGTTTTGACATCACAGCCCCTGTGTTGTAAGGAAGGTGCCTTTCATATATCCGACACCGCCTTTTGGATTTTATTGCTGTGTCACAGCTCTATAATGTTGCATCTGCATTGCACACACACACAGCTGTATCTGCCCGTTGTAGGAGGCTTGCCCCCTTATAACGGCTCTCTAATGTGGTTTGAATTTGGGGCCACAAAACGTTGCAGTTTACACCGCTTTTTGCGGTGTAAGGCTCACAATCTGGAAAGTGCCCTGGTGACCAAATGATGGCCAAACTGCACATGACATGAGATCCATGGTTAGAAGACAGGTGCACCCTGGAAGCAGACCTTTTTAACTATCAGTCACAGGGGGCCCCAATCTGGGAAGGTGTTGTGCAGTGAGGGGCAGAGTCGAGACTTTCCTCCTGTGCTCAGTATTGACAGTTAGTTCCTGAATGGACAAGTTAAAAAATAACTGAGGAACCTGATCTGGAACAGAACTCACATTTTTAGTTTTTGATTCTTTGTATTATGCTGTGTGTACCTATTTCTCTATTGTCCAGGACTGTTTGTGTTATCGGTAAAACCAAAGGATGAATGGAAGGAAGGCATGAATGAAGGCATGAAGGCATGATTGACGTCCCCCAAACGTCTAGTAGTGGAGGCATGCTTTCTCCCCTGACATAAAATGAGAGGCACACTTTCTTCCTAGGTCTGCAAAGGCTTACTTTTAGAATGTGGAAGCATAATAGCCACCTGCCCTCACAGGAGCCCACCCCATGTGGTGTTTTCCATGAGCCACTGAGTTGGGGGCTGGGGCAGATCTACCATAGGGCGACTGTGTGCAGCAAAAACCCATCACTCAGTGAGACCAGGTTTTGGGGAGCCATGCACTACCTGCCTCTTGCTCGCTCTCTCGCCTCTCTCTCTTTCTCTCTCTCTCTTTCTCTCTCCCTGTCACCATCAGCAGCAAAAAACTGGCACATGGGCAAATGATATCACAGGCCAATGACATGTGCCAAGAGGTAACATCATTAGCCCAAATGTTGGCCCTTTGCTGCCGGCAGCAACAGGGACAGAGGCAGGTAGGTGGTAGGAAGGCATCCCCCCCCCCAGCTTCCCTCTTGTTCCTGCTGATTTTGCTTTTCCAGGACATTAGCAGAGTTCACGGGTTTTGCAAGCACAGAGAGCAGACACTGGTACAAAAAAGGAAACACACAAGACAGACCCAATCTAAACGAGGGTGCTCCATTCTCTATGCCCCCCCCCAAAAGCTCTTCCCCTTTCCCCTTTGAAGAGAGAGACAGTTCTGTTGCATGGCAGAATTGAGAGGGCAAGGACTGGCCTGGGGCGGGGGCACTCAGAGTCTGTGGGCCAGGAGGCATTCGTTTCCCTTTGCCATATTAGCGGTATGCCCCTGGACATCAGAAATGTGAACGGCACCTTGCTGACAGTGCAGGGACTGCAATGCCGAAACACAGGCAGTACGGAAGCACACTTAATGGATAGTAATGACACTGTTGTAGCATATATTCTGAAAGCGTCCAGGCTATGAAAGTGGATATTAAGCACGGCCCATTCCTATGCATGTCTACTCAGAATGAAGTCAGTCCCATTGCATTCGACGGCATGTACTCCTACATATATGAAGGCATGGGATTAATGCAGCTTGCAGCTGTTTATATTCACTATACAAAAGGGAGAACACGTGAAATCAAGAAAATCTCAATCAGAATACCGTGTTGATAGAACACACAAATGCAGTGGAAAGATAAATACTAAATAATTGGTATAATCAGTCCATATATTCATATATTGCTGGTTGGTTCTACAATTGTAGAATCAGGCAAATGGCCATGAACCAAGTCGGGGGTGGGGAGACAGGAGGGGGATGCTGAAAACATTGGAACGCAGCAGGCTAGCAATGACGTCATCTAGATTCTCTGTAATGAGTGAGTGAATGAAAGATAGTGATTCTGAAGGAAAGGCCTGGTGTGGGAGCAATCAAAGATGAGATGTTATGCAACCCATGCAGATCTGAGAATATTCCTTTCATTCGTACCTTGCCCCGCTCGATATAGTATACTCTTCGTCCATGGTCTGTCCCCCGACTTCATCCTCTAAATGAAAAGTATCCATGAAGTGAAGACGCTTATTGAGCACTGAAGAACCTACACTGGAAGACTGAGCAAAAGGAGGGGATGTGTCAATGGGTCACAACAAACCAACTTCAGGGTTTGGGATTGCTATCATGCCATTATTTATAGGTTTTCTAGATGATAGTAAAATATGCTACAAACCGAGCTTGCAAATGAATATAAGCTGAGAGTTTACAGAGAATCCAGAGCCTCCTGCTGATTGTTGCTTTTTTCTTCTGGGATCTGATGGGGAGGTCATTCATTCATTCATTCATTCAAACGTCACATGGGAAGAAGGCTGCTGGTGCGATTTTCATTGCGCTCCCTGCTGGCCACCTCTTGCTTCTCGTTACTAACCCACCCCTTTTCAAATTTATTTTCTGGTGAATGTGAGCTAATCACAAAAAGCAAGGAGTGACCAATAGGGGTGGTGCAGCAAAAATTGCACCAAGGGCCTTCTTCCCATGTGACCTCCCCATCAGATCCCAGGAGAAAAACCAGCACCAATCTTGGGAAGGGTCTGGATTCTATGTAAACTCTCATCTTGTATTTATTTGCAAGTTCTATATATAGCATCTTTTACTGCTGTCTAGAAAACATCCTAGATATATGATAGTAATGCCCACCATTAGGTACAGTGAAGGGAAGTTAACATGGTGTAGAGTTGTTGGTTTTTTTATATCAATAACTTGCAAAATCAGATCAAATGACTTGCAAAATTAGATCTCCATCTATTTAGGGCATCAGGAAATTTTCTACAGTATTTTTTTTTTTTAGAGAGAGAGAAACCACCCCCCACAAATTTCAAGCAAATGAGGGGAAATTTGCATGGGAAACTTTTTCAGATAAATTCCCTCCAGAAAATTCATATCTCTGTTGATGACTGGAGAACATAAGCTATCTCCTTACCCGTTTTGCACCTTTCTTCTTTCTGCCCAGAAAGGTCCTTTGAAGGGGAATAAAAAGAAGAAATTAACACCCAGGCCTGATCATTTGCCTTGGAATGCTTATTATTTAATTTAATTTAATTTATTTATTCGATATCTATACCGCCCTTCCAAAAATGGCTGAGGGCGGTTTACACAGAGATATAACAAACAAATAAGATTGATCCCTGTCCCCAAAGGACTCACCGTCTAAAAGAAACATAAGACAGACACCAGCAACAGTCACTGGAGGTACTGTGCTGGGGGCAGATAGGGCCAGTTACTCTCCTCCTGCTAAATAAAGAGAACCATCATGTTAAAAGGGGCCTCTTTGCCAAGATAGCAGGGAAGATGGAGGAGGGAGAGAATGGAACAAACTGAAACGTTCAGAGGCGTAACTAGGAAAAATAGCGCCTAGGGCAAGCCTATGTTTGTTTTCTCAGAATTCTGAACAAATTCAGTAAAGTTTGATTCCAGGAGGTTTTTCACAAGAGGCTTTTAAAGCCCTTTAACACACATCTCCTCTGGAATGGAGGTGCTGCATTCACATGTTGGCCAGATTTACCCTGAAGTCCCTGCAAGTTATTGGAGAGCAGTTCACACACAAGAAAAATAAAATAAAATAAAAGCACAACACATGCTTCACAGTTCTCACTCAGACCTTCTGGGTTGCAAAACAACCTGAACATAAGTGCATTTATAAATGAATGAAAGAAAGAATGAATAAATAAATACTTGTTCCAGAAGTTTTTGTAATTTTCTGACATGAAACAAGCCACTTATAGGCCTTGGATAGTTTTTGTTTTTAAAGCCAGCACATTTTTCAGTCTGTTTTAAATTAAATATTCAGAGACTTCTCAGTCTCGCCCCACCACCCATATCAAAGCCCTATGGCAAGCAGGTCCCTATATGCGGGGGTAACCACAAAAAGGAATTCACAGCCTACCTTGCAAAAGCTGTGCTGGATGGGCTGGTCTGCTGGAGGGAGCTCTTCCAGCCTCCTTCCTGGCTTGCTGGGGCCTACTCGAGTTCAGGCTTCAGGGAGGCCTACTGGGAGGCCTCTCTGGAAGCCCCGCCCACCCGCCGATCTCCTGAGAGGCGGGGAGAGAAGAGCTGCTCTGCAGTTTGCAGGCTGCTCCGATCCTAGGCCTCACTCGGTACCACTAAGTCCAGGAGGATGCCAGCACGGCTAACAGGTATTTATTATTATTATTGTTATTACATTTATATCCCGCTCTTCCTCCAAGGAGCCCAGAGCGGTGTACTACATACTTGAGTTTCTCTTTCACAACAACCCTGTGAAGTAGGTTGGGCTGAGAGAGAAGTGACTGGCCCAGAGTCACCCAGCTAGTTTCATGGCTGAATGGGGATTTGAACTCGGGTCTCCCCGGTCCTAGTCCAGCACTCTAACCACTACACCACACTGTAGTGTGGGGCAGGGGGTAGGGACTTCAAGATGAGATGGAGAAGCTTAAATCTCAGATTTTGTGTGGGGTGTTATTATGTAAGCATGCAATTTCCAAGACCCCAAATATATGGATGGGTCATAAAGATTTGTCATCGCAATTCAGCAAAGGAGATTGATACCTGTAAGCAGCCTTCTGCATGCGTCATTGACATGGAAGGAGGTGTGCATTCACACTGTGGCACTCCTTCAGGCTGGATATTGAACTGGCTAGATCCCTTTTGTCATCTGTGAAAGGGGATGCACATCTCTGTCCAGACTTGTTGCTCATGACTGCAGCTGGACTGGAATTTGAGTGCAGGATGAAAGTATCATGCTTATGCCCAATCCATTAAGACAGAAAGAGAGGCTGTGATCCTGTCTGTGTGATGTTCTCAAACTTTCCTTCACCTCTTCAGGTCTTTCAATGGCAACAGTTTGAGCAAAATTCAGGAGGGCTCACTTTCACTTACGCATTGGTAAGTACTCATTTCTGGGAGTACTGTGATTGCTGACTCTCTGGGTCAAAACTGCGCACCCATATGTGATTTCCTTCCCAGGGTAAATGGCGGCAGGGCAGATTTTTGTCAGCATAGGGGGCATGGGCTAAGCCCCCTCCCTCACTGTGGTCTTGATCCAGATCAGGACACAGCTATTTCAGATGTCATGATATGGTTCTTATCTAACCTAGTCTGGCACTCGGTCGAGTCTTGCAGTAAAGTGGCTAATATGTTGACTCTACTTATTGACACCAAGGATGGCCAACTGGAAATGTTGCCAGTTCCCAGGGCAATTTTTACGTGGCCTTACAATATTTTAATCATGATAAAAGGTTTGCTGACAGTTTCATGCATAACGAAAATAACAATCTTTTCAACTCATAAGAAACAGAATTCTTCTATGCAATTACATCTGTCTCTGATCTTGGATGTAGCATGTCTAGAACACATTAGTAGCTGACATACTGCACAAGGTGATATGTGCTTTGCCATGTAATGTTTGAGCAGTTTCACAAGAGCACTGCTTCACTAAATGCAAGAATTGTGCAAACACGATAGTGCAATTGACAACCATTTTTCCACTTTGTGCAACTACCTTTGTGCAGTTCTTGTGTGCATGAATGTTACATTGCCAGGCGTTATGTTGCAACATTGTGTCTGAATGCATTGGTTTCATATCTAGGGAGCCTTTTCTGCTAGATGACACCAGCTTTATTTTGTAGCCTGCCCACTCATGATGGGATCAGGTTGTGCAGGAAAATATACTCCAACTTTCATATTTTTCCTGGCCATACTGACCACACTTGGGGAATAGATTGGCCATTGAGAAGACAGAAGTTGGCCCCTTCCAGCTTAGATAGGGCAATCCTGCATTGTAGAACTCTGGATTTCCATCTAGAAAATGCAGCTCTGGCACAAACGAACTGTTTGACCTTGGGCAAGTTACTCTTGGCTTTGCTTTTCCTGCTAGTTAAAATGGACTCAGCAAATGGGATTGCCAGTGACCCACCCTGACATGGTCATCATGAGGGTAAATGAGACTATACATACCATACCAGTTATGAATGATTAACACTAAACTTCTTTGTGGGTGTAAACCAAACTGTCGCTTAGTGTGGATTTCTAGAATGAAATTGTATGGCTCTAGAACTTCAAACAAACAAAGAAACAAAAACCTATTAACATTCCAGTCTTTCTTTCTTTTTAAAGTTTGTTTAGAAATTTATTCTATTGATTTCAGTGGAAATTCCAAATAAGGTATGGTTAAGATTTCAACTAAAACATAGGTGATTACAGTTGCCAAGAACCAATTGAAGAATTGTGAGCTATTGGGGATGTCCTATATATGTTGGGGATCTGGCTAATTGTGGGAGGCCGAGAGAGATTATTATCTCTTACTGATCTTATTTATTTTAACATAACTCATGGAATTGTTTCATTTTTCCAGGAACAGAAACAAGAGTGAATCGATTCTCATCGCAACCTGAATTGCAGCCACTTCCCTTTAGTTCCTTTGTAATTGCTAACATCAGCCCTCCTGACAGTCAGTCATGCCTCGCTCTATTTGAAATCAGTGGGTCTAACTGTACTCCACATGATATCCGAGAGAGTGGCCAGCTTTCTTTTTGGCCCTTGCTCTTATGCCTTTAACAGTGCTTGCTCTGCTGACCTTGGAGGTAATGATATTTGCCTCCACGCCATTAAATGCTTCACCTGCTAATTTCTGCAGACCAAGCTGCTATTACGAGTATGAGAGGGGGCCAAGCAGTTTTATTTTCTGGTCAGTTGGCAGTGAGGATTTCAACACTACTGAGGTGTGCAAATCGTTTTATTTGGATGGAGGCTACAGAGCAGAATTGAAACAAACTCGGGGAGAATTACATTCTCACGCCAGGCTCCCAAGTTTCTAGCAATGCCTTGTTTGCTGAGCCTCAAAGCCAAACTGGACACCCATACATGCAGTTCTGAGCAGGAGCATGGAAGATCTGTTCAGTTTGGGGTTGTGTAGATTCCAGTAGCAGCTTGTGAGCGTGCCGCTGGGGGCGGGGGGCGGCGGGAGGCATCTTTAAGGGAAAAGAAAGTCGCTGCTTTCCTCGGCAGCATGCCTCCCAGCAGCCCCTGTGGCGGGGAATCACCGCCGCCACTCACCTGGCATAAATGGAGCCGAGCCCCGCCATTAGCCAGGTGAGTGGTGGTGACAATTCCCCGCTGCAGGGGCTGCTGGGAGGCACGCTGTGGAGGTAAGCAGCGACTTTCTTTCCCCTTAAAGATGCCTCCCGCCCCCGCCCCCCACCCCCCCAAGTGGCGCTTCACGAGCCACTACTGGTAGATTCTTGACCTCTATTAAAGCTGACCAGTCCAGGCCAGTGGCAGTGGATGAGGAAAGACAAAACAGATAAGCTGAGTGAGAAAGGTGGAGTTGTACACACCTTTGTAGTCTCCCTAGTTTAATCATTGCTATGTGCTCTTTTAAACAGGGACTTGTCAAGTAATAAAATCCAGACCATTGAGATGAATTCATGTGAAGCTGTCCCCTTTGTGCAGCTTATGTAAGCCATTAAGCATAAAGACAATAAATGGGGATGGGATGGGGGAGCACAGATGGATTAGGTTTCTACCCTGAGGCTCTGGTCCTCCATCTCCCAAGCTTCTGCCCTAGAAGCAGTTTCTCTCCCACAATCATTTCTAAAACCACGAGGGTTCTGGGGGTCAAGCCTGCTCCTAGGGGCCACCGTTTCTAAGTGTGGAAGCTTTAGCCCATAATTCCGGGTCTGTATGGGGTTGGTTTACTCATTGCTGAGTGATGACGTGTACTGTGCATGTGCTTCTTTATAACGATTTTACATTTTTCTGGACTGCGCTCAGAGTTATAAAAGCAAGGCTGAGTCAGATCTCAGTCCTGGAATCTATTCTCATATGTGATGCCTTGTTTACAGAAATCTCTCTGCAAGAAGGCTCACTTGGTACCTGGTCTTGTGGTAGCAAGCATGACTTGTCCCCTTTAGCTAAGCAGGGGTGGGTATGAATGGGAGACTAGAAGTGTGTGCACTGTAAGATATTCCACTCAGGGGATGGAGCCGCTCTCGGAAGAGCAGAAGGTTCCAAGTTCCCACCCCAGCATCTCCAAGATAGGGTTGAGAGAGATTCCTGCCTGCAACCTTGGAGAAGCCGCTGCAAGTCTGTGTAGACAAAACTAAGCTAGATAGACCAATGGTCTGACTCAGTATATCGCAGCTTCCTATGTTCCTTGTCCTTGAGCCACCAGGCAAAGACCTTTATGTTTTCCAAGGCCTTTTGAAATAACAGCTGACTTGTTTTTAGCCTGCCTAGTTCTGAAATTTTATTTTATTTGTATATTTATATCTCGCTCTTTCCCTAAGAAGCCCAGAGCAGTATACATGGTAATGTTTATCCTCCCAACAACCCTGTGAGGTAGGTTAGACTGAGGGAAAAGTGACTGGCCCAGAAACACCCAGTGAGTTTCATGGCTGAACAGGGATTTGAACTCACGTCCCTCCAGTCCTAGTCCAGGGCTTTAACCACTGCACTACACTGGCTCTCCCACTTCACTGCTTTAATCTTGTGGGTTTTTTCCTGCTGTGTTTAAATTGCTTTATTCATTGTAATTGCTGCCTTGAAAACATCTTTTTGTGGAAGAGCAGTTTATACATTAACTAACTAACTAACTAACTAACTAACTAACTACTCTCAGTGCCAGAGCTGAGCCCTGGGGAATGGGAAGTCACACCAAAGTGTTGCTGAGCATCTGTAGAAGGCAGGGCTTACTGTGAGCCCAAGATTGCCAGAGTCAGAGAGCCTGGCTTCCAGGCCAGCTTAAACAATGGCCCTCTTCTTCATCTTAGAAATAGGCACTGGAGCTTCAGACAAGAGATGAACTAGCATGACTAGCTGAGGGAGTTAGGAAAGGGTCTTTGGACATAAGAGTTAAGAAGGCCAGCTGCCCCACTGGAAAGGACACCACCCTCATACTTTGCTGCAGGGGCTTCATGTAGCAATTTGACCTCCACCATCAGACAGGAATATCAAAGGAAAGATAGTTTTTCCTATCCCATCTACCTTTTAAAAAATATTAAAATGTAATGCTTATTTTGTACACTGCAAAATCCTGTGCACAATGCTTGTTTCCAGAGACCTAAGCGGCAATCCAGAGACCTAAGCTCACTCCTGGGGCATTCGGGGCCCGGCATGGAATGCAGTTTTTGCTCAAGATGTAAGTGAATGCAAATGTCAAAATAGCCAACCTGTTATTGCAGAGTAAGGTACTTTGTTGGACCCCAGGGAGGGTTCAACCCCTCCCCTCAACTCTTTTGAATGGCAGAGTTCAACCCTAGAAGATGTAGCATATGGCTCTATCTATCTATCTACCTATCTATCATATTTTTATACTGCCTGATATGTATCTCTCCCGGTGTACAGCGATGAGATAGATAGGTAGAGATATGTATATCTCTAGGCGGTGTATAATGAAAAGAGGGCCTCTGAACTTGTGCGGAGAGCAGCTCTCTTGCCACTCAGTAACCACAGTCTGCCTGGATATATGGGAGGTTAAAGAAAAGGGTTTTTCAGTCAGAAGCTACAGCTTTGAAGGAGGCTTCCTCCAGTGCCTCTCTCTTTTGAGAAGTTATTAACCGCTGATGCCAGGGCTGGAAACCTAGGCTCGAAAATGATGCGTCAAAACCTGTGATGTGGGTATGCACGCACCAGCTCAGAAGGAGATTGACTAAGCATCTGGCCCAGGGATGTAGCCACCATTGGACAAGGAGAGACCAATGTCCCTGTGCCACTGTGTCTGGGGCCACCACGGTGTCCCCCACCCCCTCTTACACCTAGCCAGTGAATGAAACTCTCATTCCGAGCGAGAGAGAGAGGAAGAAAGCATCCATTTGGCAAACAAAGTGCTGGCTGGGAGCAGAGAAGGCACCGCATGTCCCCCCTAGCCACATGCCCCCACTTCCAAGAACTAGCATGTTCCCTGTGTCAGTGTGCATCTGATGCTGATACAGGGGGCATGGCTGGCACATGTGCAAGGGCAGCAGCCTGTCCCCGAGCCCCCAGCAAGCCCCCAGCTCGAGTGATCTGGCCAACACTGATCAAATCTAGGGAGGATGTAGCTCATACAAGGCTCTTGCCTGTCTGTGGGCCTGTGTGGTGTGCCTCACGGGCTTTGAGTCCTCAAAAGTCACTAGCTCACAAACACATTGCTGGTCCACCTACCCACACACACCTTGGGCTAAACCACATGACACGGCGGGAAAATGACTTGACTAGCAAGCCCTCCTGTATTCTACCAAAGACGAGCACAGGGCTCTGTGGCCATCAGGAGTCAACACCGACTCAACAGCACAGTTGACATATTTGTTTGGTCCTGGGGTGTTTGGTTTTTATTATCTAATGAGCACCTGGGAGTGGGAGTGGGGCTGGTCCAGAAATGGATCATTACGTTGGGGGTGGGGTGAGGTGGCTTATAACCCTTTAGCCCCACTACAGTCCCAATCTGGATTGGGCTATACACACACAAACACACACATGGTATTTGCCTCCCAGTGTCTCTGAAGATACTGAGGAGAGACCGTTGATCTGCACAGTTCATCTAATTGGGGCAGGGCAACATACTGTATCTTGGACTAGCCTGCCATTTGTAACCTGCTGGCAGTGGTGGATTAACACATAGGCAAAGAAGGCACTTGCCTACAGCGGCAAATTTTGAGGAGTAGCATTACTCCTCAAGTGACATTACTCTGCCACTTGCATGGGGGTGGGGCAGGGGAAAGTTGAATCTACTTTGAAAACTTGTTATACCGCCGCTGTCCGAAGGCAGCGAGAGCTCCTAGTGGGCCCGCCTGCCTCCCAAATCACAACAGGTCATCAGGCCATCTTCGTATATGCATGTGGCAGGATGGTGGTGGAGATGGCGGTGAGAGCTCCTCCCACAGGCCCACCTACCTCTCAAATGACAGGTCGGGCATGGGGGGCCTCTCTGCACACATGCACACAAGGCCTGAAATGGGCGGAAAACATTTTAAAAGTAGATTTAATCCCCCCTCCCAAGCCCTTTACTTGTAAAGGGGAACACTTCCTGGGACGGAAAATCTATGGTCCCCTATGGACGGCAAATAGCTTAACCCACCCCTGCCTCATGGAGCTCATTCCCGCATTTTGCTAAGCTTGTACCCAGTGGGTCTAATTCCTCCCCACTGCAGGGTTCTCAACCATCATCCACTGAAAGTCATTGATGATGCCAGTTTTTACAGGTTTCCCTCACTGAAGCTTCTGTAAGTACCAGAAATGAATTATTTATTACCATGATCACTGATTTTTCTGCATCTTAGACAGACACTCCTCTTCAGGGCCACTGTGTGGTCCAGAAGAACTCATCAGACTTTTCCCATATTTTTTTTGTCATGGTAAAATCTGAGGGTACATTTCTGACTATGTGAAAGTGCCTCTGAGTATATGCAGGGTATACGACACTTCCCTGTATCCTGTTTTTAATGCAGGGCTTCAACTCTAAAATGTATGATATAATAATAATAATAATAATAATTAATGAAGAAGAAGAGAGTTTCTTGGAGTATGTGCAGATTGCCAAGTTTGTTTTCAGCCAAGATTTTGTGCCTGGAACATAAGAATTAATGATAACGAATTAAGCTCCTTTGATCAGGCTGCTTTTGTGTCATCACCAAATAAATTAGATCAGCCCTCATGCATTTGGTACTGGAGGTCCAGCTTGCTGGTCGGAGGCATGATTTCAGGGCAGGCTGAAGCTAGTTACTCAGTGGTGAAGAAAATACACCCTCCATGTGCTTTGAAGCACTCTTTTCTTTAGTACTGTTGAATAAACAGTACTCCAGAGCTAAGCCATGATGCTTTCTCCCTTTTCCATTCTGCCTGATGTGGAGTTGTGTGGTTCGAAAGCAGCAAACCCAACAAGCTTCATGAAATTGGGTCTCCCTAGACATTATTTCTGCTACACCACACTGGCTTTCTCTTTCTCTTTTGGATCTCATGATATCTGGCATTGGCATTGCAAAAACTCTCTGTCCTTATTTCAGAAACCTTAGTTCTACAGAAATGACCGCAAAGATATTGGAGGCCCTGCTCCAGACCTCTCTGCAATTGAAGACTCTGTAAGTACTATCTACACCCTTTTCCTTTTGCTGGTTGCCAAACGAGAAAAGAAAAGAGACAACTGGAAATGGGGAGTCAGCCTTGCTCTAACCACCTCCTCCTCCTCAGCCATCAAAGTAGGTAGATAGGGGTGACTTCAGAGGCTGTAGTTTTTCCTGCGAGGAGGACGGTTTACCAATACTCACACTGCTACCAAGTTGCTAGCTAATCCACACTTCTTGCCCAACATGCTATCAAGTTTTGCTGTGGGAATGGAAGTCATGCTAGAGTGGTAGTTTAGGGAACAGGCATTCCTCAGAAACTTGACAGGGGCTTCTCAGCGAGGTGGTCAGAAATGAGAGACAAGCTTCCCCTAAGCCAGGGGTATAGTGAAGGGGGGGACGCACAGGGATGGAGCGCAGGTACTTCTTACTCGGCTTCTCTGACTGTTGGGGTGCGCATGGCCATGGGGGCTGTCATGGAGAGTGCCTCCACTTCTGAATTTGCAATGACATCACTGCCTGAAGCTTTTCTACCACTACCAAACTTCCCACTGAAATATGGAGCTACAGGACTGTTGGGTGTGTTCTAAGCTGTAAGTTAGAAAGCACTGAACTCAAGAGTCCAGGATTTGCCACAGTATAAAGCAGCTTCATACTTCTTCGGCAAGAAATAATTTCATCAGAAATTATTATCCCTCACAGCAAAGGGAGAATTTATCTCCCTCACAGCAAAGTCAGCTCAACCTTCATCAGTATATGGAGATGGGAATATCCCTTCATAGGGTAGTTTTGAGTTAGAAACATTTTCTGAAGAGATGTGGGGGATATGTGGAGAGGCCCAAAAGTGTGGGTTGGCATGGCACCCTCTTGGAAGGACTGGATTTGTTGTGGGGGTTGCCAGTTACTGTCCTCTCTGCAAGACATGCCAAGAGACTGTGAGGAGTTCTGTCTTTTTCCTCCACAGCATCTTGCCTAACAAGATGTTCTGCTGTCTTTGCCGTATGAAGGATGACATTGAAGTTTTGTCTGATACGATAAAGTTGCACTGCACCGACACATGTACCACAAACGAAACTCTCTGCGGTAGGCCTGCGGTAGTTTATGAAATTCTGTATTGTTTTGAATATTAAAGAGCATTTTACAATTTTCCCTCTAAGCAGGAAAAAAATGTTGCAAAATGAGCTCATCGGCAGAATGTACTAAGAAAGAACACCTCAAATGGCAATGACCCAAACTGCACAAAAATCGAAGTAGGTCTGCAAACGTCTCTTTTTGGAGATGAAATAATTTTTGGACCTTTGCTTTGATTTCTGGAGTCCTTCCCTTGGCCCAAAATATGTATCCTTCCTCCATGATTCTAAGTTGTGCAGAGTGACCTCTGAGAGTGTAAGGGCAATACTTTCTAGAGGCCCTTACTATCCTTTTCTGGGCGGGGGGGGGGTGCGGGAGTTAGCTGCCTGGGACTCTAATTATTTTTCAGCTTTGATTGCCAAACCAGTAAGAGAGCAAGAGTAAGTTCTTTTTACAACAAGCAAACAAACTTGTTAATACTTACTGAAAAACTGAAGGGCAAACAGACATTAGGGCAGCTCACATGATCAGTCCTTGGGTCAGAGAAGCATCCTACCCATGTTCTGGAACTGTGCACGCTCACACTTACTGATGACGTGTCAGTAAAAAACAAGGTTTGGACGGGGAGTGATGATCTGCTAAGCGATATCTGGGCAGAAGAGCTTCATCCTAACCAGCAGCTGTAACGTAAAGGTAAAGTTGTGCCGTCAAGTTAGTGTTGACTCCTGGCGACCACAGAGCCATGTGGTTTTCTTTGGTAGAATCCAGGAGAGGTTTACCATTGCCATCTCCCACGCAGGATGAGATGATGCCTTTCAGCAACTTCCTCTATCGTTGCTGCCCAATATAGGTGTTTCCCATAGTCTGGGAAACATTCCAGCAGGGATTCAGACCAGCAACTTTATGCTCACTAGGCAAGTTATTTCCCCACTGCGCCATTAGGTGGCAACCAGCAGCTGTACCCAGCTCTTTAATAAGGTGGTGGTGGGGGGATCTTCCTCCTCAGCTACTGCTTCCCAGACAATCACTCCCCACACACTTGCTTTTTACTCACACACGACTGCTCAACGGGAGTGTACACAGCTCCCAAACTTGTGTAGGATGCATCTCCTACCCAAGTACTACCGATGGTGTGAAGTGCCCTATGATCTTACTAATCAATAAGCTGCATCACTGCTAATAATAACTTATAGTCAAATCTTAGTTGTGTGGAGACTGTCAAACTCCCTGTGATTGACTGCATAACCCTCTAGCTGTCAAGGCACATGTTTCTTGGCTGCTCAGTATCCCTATGCATGATCTACTTCCGTCCACATTGGTCATGCTGCTTGATTCAGCAGTCACATGCGTATTGTTTTGTTCCACCAGGATCCATGAAACTACAGCCCTGGATCCCCTGGTTAGGGATGTGCGAACCAGTTCTAATTCGAACCAGTTCTAATTCGAACGGGGTGGTTCGATGGTTTGAATTCAAACCAAACCAGCCATCAGTTTCAAGCTGCAGGTTCAAATTCGAACCAAACTGGGGGTGGTTCGATTTGAACCAGTTCAAACCAGTTTGAACTGGTTTGAAACTCCAAAAGTGGGTGGGGTGGTAGCTGGCACCCATGGGTACCTAGCCTCCAAACTCCAAAGCAATCGGACACTCATACGATTTTTTAATGAATTTTTGGATTTTATTATTTTTTTTTCTCATAGGGTACAAAAGAGTGGTTGAAAAGATGAGGTCTGGTTTGAAACTCCAAATGTGGGTGGGGTGGTAGCTGGCACCCATGGGTACCTAGCTTCCAAACCCCAAAGCAATCGGACACTCATACGATTTTTTAATGAATTTTTGAATTTTATTATTATTTTTTCTCATAGGGTACAAAAGAGTGGGTGAAAAGATGAGGTCGCTCCTTCTACAAACAGCTGCCTCTATTGCAGGGCTGCTCTATTTTGGCCCTCCTCCAGGTGTTGGCCTACAACTCCCATAATCCCTGGCTATTGACCACTGTGTCTGGGGATTATGGGAGTTGTAGTCCAAAACAACTGGGGGCCTAAGTTGAGCAGGACTGCTCTATTGGCATATCTGTGTTTTCTCTCTAGACAACATGTGGCGGGGCTTGGGTCTTTCCTCTTCTCCAACTGCAAGCAGTTGAAGAGAGGGGAAAAGAAAAAAAGAGAGAGAACAAAAGCAGTCTTTTGTTCGGAGAAACTTTTTGCAGCAAGAACAGTGTTATCTTTTGGCTTGATTACAACGGGATAGTAGCAGCAAGAATTTAGACTGATTGCAACACAAGGGCAGCAGGCAGCTGTTTTGAGCTTGGAAACAGAACACAGAGACAACATGATTTTAGCAAAAGACAATCATTCTTTTCCTCTTTAATACTTTCTTCAGTTCCCTTGTTCTCCATAGCATGTTTTTTATTTATTTATTTTTGCATTTTTATACCACCTTTCGTTAAAATATAGCCCCAAGGCGGTTTACAAAAGTTAAAAACATACAATAAAAACAACATGCTAAGAGTATAACAACATATAAAAACAAGCATAAAACAATACAACAAATAAAAACACCCAGAAGCAGCAGTAAAAACGATTATGTAAAAGCCTGGGTAAAAAGCCAAGTCTTTACAAGCTTTCTAAAAGACATGATGGCGTCCGAGGAATGAATGGCCACTGGGAGAGCATTCCAGAGTCTAGGAGCAGCAACAGAGAAGGCCCTGTCCCGAGTGCACGACAGCCGGGCCTCTCTCATTGTCGGCACCCGGAGCAGGGCCCCCTCAGATGTCCTCGTCAAGCGGGCAGCAACCCTTGGGAGGAGGCGGTCCCTCAAATACCGTTTAGGGCTTTAAAGGTCAAAACCAGCACCTTGAATTGGACCCGGAAACGAACCGGTAGCCAGTGCAGCTCTTTCAAAATGGGGGTGATATGTTCCCAACGGGCAGCTCTGGATAAAACCCTCACTGCCGCGTTTTGCACTAGCTGCAGTTTCCGGATATTCTTCAAGGGCAGCCCCACGTAGAGCGCGTTACAGTAATCCAGCCGTGACATGACTAAGGCGTGGGTAACCATGGCCAGATCTGCCTTCTCGAGAAAGGGACACAGCTGGTGCACCAGCCGAAGCCGTGCAAAGGCACCCCTGGCCACCGCCTCCACCTGAGCTTCCAAAAGCAGAGCCGGGTCCAGTAGTACCCCCAAGCTGCGTACTTGCTCCTTCAAGGGGAGTGCAACCCCATCCAGAACCGGTAAAATCTCCTCATCCCGATTGGCTCTCCTACTGACCAACAGTACCTCCGTCTTATCCGGATTCAATTTCAGTTTGTTAGCCCACATCCAACCCATCACGGCCTCCAGCCCCCGGTTCAGGACATCCACCGCCTCCCTAGGATCAGATGACAAGGAGAGATAGAGCTGAGTGTCATCCGCATATTGCTGACAACTCAGTCCAAATCCCCGGATGACCTCTCCCAGCAGCTTCATGTAGATGTTAAACAGCATTGGGGACAAGACCGAACCCTGCGGGACCCCACGGGCCAATGGCCACGGGGCCGAGCAGTAGTCCCCCAGCACCACCTTCTGGACCCTCCCCTCAAGAAAGGACCGGAACCACTGCAACGCAGTGCCTCCGATTCCCATACTCAAGAGGCGGCCCAGAAGGATACCATGGTCGATGGTATCGAACGCCGCCGAGAGGTCCAGCAGAACCAACAGGGACGCACTCCCCCTGTCTAGTTCCCGGTGTAGGTCATCCACTAGAGCGACCAAGGCAGTCTCAGTCCCATACCCGGGGCGGAAGCCAGATTGAAAAGGGTCCAGATAATCCGTATCATCCAAGACCCTCTGCAGCGGGGACGCCACCACACGCTCTATCACCTTGCCCAAAAAGGGAAGGTTAGACACAGTTCTATAGTTGTCCAGGCTGGAGGGATCAAGGGAGGGCTTTTTTAATAGAGGTCTTACCACCGCCTCCTTAAGGCACGATGGCATCCTGCCCTCCCTTAATGAAGCATTAACGATCACCTCCAGCCATCTGCCTGTCCCCTCCCTGGCAGCTTTTATTAGCCATGAAGGGCAAGGGTCAAGAGCGCACGAAGTCGCCCGCACACTGCCCAGGATCTTGTCCACATCCTCAGGCCGCACCAACCGAAAAGAATCCAACACAACGGGACCAGATGGTACCAGAGGCACGTCTGCCGGAACTTGTTGGAATGGAGAAGCTGCTTGGAGCATGATGGTAATATATATGGTGGGGGGTTTCTTTGGTAGGCCTGTGCATATTGGTGTTATTAAAATTTACCGGTATATGTATAAATAAAAGCAATTGCAAAAGGATGTTACTGAGCTCATGATATGGCCAACTTCCATATAGAGGCGTTTTTAAAACTTTCATTCTGAGGGCGCCTCCCCCTCCCGTGAGAATCATCCAATTTTTCAACACGCATTCTAAAGGTACTTGCTATTTCTACTCCCCATAACCCCCCTCTATTTTGCCCCTTCGCAGGCTTGCCCCTACTGGGCTCTAGTTTTTTTCCCCTGCGCGGGCTTGCCCCTACATGGGCTGTCGTCCCTGCTCGGACGTTAAGTTTTGCCCCTTCTCGGGCAGCCCCTGCTCGGACTGTAAGTTTGCCCCTTCTCGGGCTGTAATTTCCCCTCACCCCTGCTCGGACTGGGTACTCACCAAAAGACGTCTCTGGATTTCACTCTCTCACTCACTCTCTCCGTTCACACTTTCATTCACTCTTGCCTCGATTCCCAGATGTGGTGCGTTGTAACGACTGGCGTGTCCTGGGCTAAGAGAATCCTCCACAGACAAAACGCTGTGAGGTGCGCTGGATCTCATTGTCCCGTGACGGGTCAGACTGTCCACCCAAGTCACATCCGACTCTCACGGCACCAAAGTGATGTGAATTCGGTTCGTCCCTGGGTCCGCCTTTTAGCCAATCAAACAGACTCAGTGGGAATATTTTTGAGGCTTTTATTGCACTGCAGTTGCAACAGGTAATCAGTGGGCTTTACGCTCTCAAACTGATTACCAATTGGTTATAGGTGCATCTTACATTTATACAGACAATCTGAATGATGCTGACACCCTAGACATAGTATACGTGGCAACAAAATGGTGGACTAAGTATCTAGTACGAATGCGAATAATTCATTGTTCATCTGGTGATTACTCCTTATTTAGTTACATCCTGTTTTCTTAATTGTCAGCAAAGAACAGTGAGAATCCTGTGAGAACCAAGTTTCCTTAGATACAATTTAGTGGAGAGAGATAATGACGTTGATCATGAGAGGCCGTGATGGCCCTGTGCTGGGCTGGGGTTACTTTAAGTCAGATTGAGGTTTTCTAAGTAAAATGGAGTTACTTTGGTTTTCTAAAACACATCACTTTCAGGCTGCTGGCAACCATTTTAATGATAGACACCAAGGGAAGGAGCAATCCAGGCTCTAGGATTTGTCAATGCACAGTGCTGCTCATTCATTCATTCATTCATTCAAAGTTTATTACGGTCTATGACCAGCACAACAAGGGGGGGGGGAAATACAATTAAAATATAAATAATTTTAAAAAACAACAAAAAACAAGTCAACAGTCTAACCCATCAACAATATTATAACTGAAAGGTTATAGAGCAGCACTAGGACTGTTAATTAAAAACTGGCGCACTCTTCGAGCTGCACAAAAGCCCGCCACTTTCCGAGTAATGGCAGGTATGCTGTCCTCAAGCAGGAAAGCCACTTGTTGGCTAGGCGAATTTCCTGGGAAATGAGCCAACAGTGGAGATATTAGTTCTAAATGTAAGTCCCTATAAAAGGAGCAATAAAGCAAAACATATTCAATTGTTTCAACTTCCCCATCACCACAGGGGCATAGATGCTCCACATAAGGAGGCCCACTGTAGCGACCTTCAAGGACAGCAGAGGGAAGGCATCTACATCTGGCCTGTGTAAAAGCCAACCTATATCTGGGGATGTCTAATAGTTGCAGATAAGATAAAGGAGCAACAAGGTACCTTGTGGTATCGTTACAGTAGAAACCTAGAGACTTAGATAAATCTTCCTGCCGCTCCGTGTCTAATATTTTCTGTTTCACCAAGGCATGGGCTTGTGATACTTCCATTTTGAGCAGGGTAAGCGGAAGCAACCCCAGTGTTGCCAGTTTAGTAAGTATTCTGTGTTCCCAGGAGGCATGAAATGAATCTTGTGATGTGAGAAATACTAAACTACCATGGGAGTGATGGATTTTAATCCAGTAAAAAACCGTAAGTATCCAATATCTAGTCTCCACCTTCACTAGACCCATCTCCAGTCTCAATCTCAAAATAATAATAATAATAATAATAATAATAATAATAATAAATTAATAATCTGGCATCAGAGACACAACGGGGGGTCGAAAGTACAGCTCTAAGAAATTTAGATTGAATTCTTTCCACCTGCTGAAAACTAGATAAAGGCCCTAGCTGTGCACCATATGTAAGCTGAGCAAGAGATTTGGCAAGAAAAGGTTTGATAGCAGAGGGTATAAAATGCCCCCCCCCTTACTCCAAAAAAACCTTAGAATAGCGGATGCACTCCTTTGAGCATTCTGGGACACATAGGTAGCATGTGGCTTCCTAGAGCCCGAGGCATGGAAGAGGACCCCCAAATAATTGAAGGTAGAAACTTGCTGAATAGGGTAGTCATCAATTTTCCAATTGTGATGTTTAGGTTTTTTTACCGAGGGCCATGATCTTTGTTTTAGCACAATTAATTTCAAGACGATTTCCTTTACAATAGGAGGCCAATACCCCCAGGGCACGTCTAAGACCCACAGGTGTTTTTGCCAGGATAAGAGTATCATCAGCATACAACAATGAGTTAATGTGCTTCTCTGCTAACTTTGGCAGGTGAAAATTCAGATCTGCCAAATGAGTAACCAAATCATTAATATAAAAATTAAAAAGAAGTGGAGCCAGTATACAACCCTGGCGTACCCCTTTCTGATTGGGGATTGCAGAGGACAAATGGCCCCAGGGAGAGCCGCGCACCTTCATGATGCACCCAGTGTGTCCCATGGGAAGCTGTGTTAGGGGAGATCTTGTTTAAGGTGGCCTCTGTGTCATCTCCAGGGATTTTGGGTGCCTCTTTGTTATCTCCTGGTATTAGGGATGCACCACCTTTCTGAGTTCCATGCATTACCTGGTTGAGCAAAGCCTCCTTAGTCATTAATGGTGCTTTTGCTGAGGTCTGCTGTGAGAAGGATATGCGTTTCCTCAGTCGTGTTTTTGGGATAGGCCACAAAGGAGCAATTGACCAATCAACCTTTAAATATCCAAGGGTGCTCACCGATATTCTAGTCCTTCGACTTACCCCTCAGCCTGCACTGTTACTGCTATTGTGACCAGCCTAACTCTAACTAAAATGCCTAAGTACAGAACGGAGTAGGCGGGGAAAAAACCCAACCTTGGCCAATACGTTGAGAGAGAAAAATTCCTACTCAGCCCCCACGGGCGACCAGTCATTAGACCCGCTCTGCATCAGGGAAGGGAGGGAGGGGATCGCCAAAGCGAAACTGATCGCTTGGGGCGTGGATCCGCGTTAAGGGGCCAATCGGCCCGCTTCTTGGGCCTCGTGCGGAGCAGGGGCTGGGACAAACTTCCTCCCCTCCGCACGAGGACAAGGGGAGGGGGAAACTGGAGGCTGGGGAAGCCAGGCCTGGTCTCCAGGAATCCCACAATGCAGCACCACACGAGCAGCACTGTGCATTGAGAAACCCTAGAGGCTGGGTTGCTCCTTCCCTTCACGTCTATCATTAAAATGGTTGCCAGCAACCTGAAGGAAGTTTCCAGCAGCCCAGCTGCCCACATGACCAGATGGTGAGGGAGGAGGGTGCATGTTCACCCTCCTACCTCACCTGAACTACCTGTTCAAGGAGTCCCCGGATAGGTATCGATCCCCCCGCTCCAATCAGCAGCTCTGCCCAGGTAGGTCAGCACTAGGCCTGCCAGAGCTGGGTGTGAGAACAACCTCATAGTTTCTCAAGTGAAATAGATACCATGGTACTTATTTTATGCTGGAAGTTAAAGGACTTTGCTCTGTCTCTTTGTCTCAGACAGTGGAGTAGTAAGTCAGAGGGCTAGAGGGTCAAGACATTGGTCATCACTTCTCCACTGCTCTGATGCTATCCCTTTGATATGTAGATTGCTACTTAGGGACTAACTTCCTACTTCCTCTCTCTCTCTTCCCTACCTGGCCTCCTACCTTGCAACATGGCAAGCCTCTCTCCCTGCACCTTATGTGCAGAGAAGATGCAGAATCCATCTGCATCCAGCTAGATAGATAGATTAGAGATCCTAACTCCTCACTTTCCTATCTAGAATGGAGTTCCTTAATAAATGCCTTTTATATTGATTTGAAACTATGAATTGGCTCCAAGTTACTTTACTCTCAGCATACACGCATGCCTAACTAAACTACCGCTGTGTTGTGCCTCTGTGCACTCTGCTATAATGAGAAAGGGATTCTCTCACCACAGAGAATTTCCAACCTTTTACATATACAAGTTAGAGTTTGACATTATTCTGCATGTAATATAGTTTGATATCTTTATGCACGAAATAAATTCTGCAAAAGAGTGTTATATTTTCTGCATGAAATATATTCAAATTCATTCAAATCCCAGGAGATAACAAAGAGGCACCCCAAATCCCTGGAGATGACACAGAGGCCACCTTAAACAAGATTTCCCCTAACACAGCTTCCCATGGGACACACTGGGTGCATCATGAAGTGAAGACCTCTGCTCGCCACAAACTGAACATCTTGCTGACTGATGATGTCTACTTGCTTCAGCAGTTCCATTATGAAGCTAGTCTGAACAAATGGCAAACGCGCCCATCCCAAAAACACGAGTGAGGAAACGTATATCCCTCTCACAGCAGACCTCAGAGAAGGCACCATTAATGACTAAGGAGGCTCTGCTCAACCAGGTAATGCATGGAACTCAGGAAAGTGGCGCATCCCTAATCCCAGGAGATAACAAAGAGGCACCCCAAATCCCAGGAGATGACACAGAGGTGTGCTTAAACAAAATCTCCCCAAATAAAACGTCTCATGAGACAAACTGGGAGCATCATAAAGTGAAGTCCACTGCTCTCCACAGGCTGAACATCTTGCCGACTGATGATGTCTACTTGCTTCAAGGGGAGAATTATAAGGCTGGACTCAACAAGCGGCAATCACCCCTTATCCCAAACACACCAATACGGAACGGGATATTCCACTCAGAGAAGACATCAGATAAGGCACCATTAATGACTAAAGAGACACTGCTCAACCAGCTAATGCTTCAAACTCAAGAAGGAAGCGCACCCAAAATGCCAGGAGAAAACAAAGAGGCACCCCAAATCCCTGGAGACGTCACAGAGGCTTCCTTAAACAAAATCTCCCGTCACATCACATTTTCCCATGGGACACACAGGGAGCATCATGAAGTGAAGACCACTGCTCACCACAAGCTGAACATCTTGCCGACTGATTATGACTACTTGCTTCAGGTGCAGAATTATGAAGCTGATCTGAACAAGCTGCAATCACCCCCTATCCCAATCCAACGAGTGTGGAGCCACATATCCCACGTGATCCGTATGCTCAACGTGGATTGCACAGAATCAAAGGTCCAGCTGGCCTGTGCTAAGATTATCTCCAGACTATGTCCCCTCATGAAACTCTTCAGTGAGAGAGAATATGTCAAGGAGACTTCCACCCTGTGGAAGACATACTGCTGGCCTTTAATGAATGTTGCCAACCTGGCCCCAGGAAGTCCAAGAAAACTGGAGAAACCTGAGGTAAGGGGCAAACCTTGTGAAGCCTGAGGAGTTGTTAAGCCTACTAATGGGTTGTCAGGAGCTTGGGCAACAATCAGCTGACCTGGATGTGGCTCCAAAGCTGCTCACTGGGTGTGAACAGTGGGAGGTAATGGGAATTCACTTGGCACTGGCTTCTTGAAAGCATAGAGTCAACCCATTAAACATTTGGGTATGTTGTTTATGCTTTCTTTTAAAATTGCAATAAATGCTGTTCTGATTTAGATCCTGCCTTTAAAAAGTGGTTCAGTAACCATTTCAGACAATTTGAATTGTTTTTGAATCGATTTAAATTTATTTCATGCAAAAAATGTCAAACTCTTGTGCAGAAGATATCTCTTGCAGAATAATATCAAACTCTAACTTGTATCTGTAAAATACGTACCATGATATCCATTTCACTTGAGAAACAATGAGGTCGTTCTCACGACCAGCTCTAGCCATGCTAGTGCAGCCCTACCGGGTCACAGCTGCTCATGAGAACTGCTGGGATCAGCCCCAATCCCGGCACTCCTCGACCGGGTGGTCCAGGTGAGGTAGGAGGGTGAACATGCACCCTCCTCCCTCACCATCTGGTCATGTGGGCAGCTGGGCTGCAGGCAGCTCCTTTCAGGCTGCTGGCAACCATTTTAATGATAGACGCCAAGGGAAGGAGCAATCCAGCCCCTAAGGTTTTTCAATGCACAGTGCTGCTCGTGTGGTGCTGCATTGTGGGATTCCTGGAGGCCAGGCTTGGCTTGGCTTGCCCAGCCTCCAGATTGCTGCACTGCTCATCGCAGGGGCGATCATATGGGCGAGAAGATTACTGGCGAGGCTAGGAAGGAATGGAGGTTATGCGGGGAAAGGTAGGTGTGATCCCCCCGCCCTCCCCAGCCCCTGCCCCAGTGGTTGTGTGAATGACTCTAAGATATTTTTAAAAGAATTATTGTTTAATTCTGTTAATGGTTTTTACAAACAAAATACATGGAACAGGATTAAAAGAACAGGAAAATAAATTATTAACCATATGACTAAATAGGTTCTTTTGAACCACATTATGGCGCAGTGGTAAAACTGCCGCCCTGTAACCAGAAGGTTACAAGTTCGATCCTGACCAGGGGCTCAAGGTTGACTCAGCCTTCCATCCTTCCAAGGTTCGTAAAATGAGTACCCAGAATGTTGGGGGGCAATATGCTAAATCATTGTAAACCGCTTAGAGAGCTTCAGCTATAGAGCGGTATATAAATGTAAGTGCTATTGCTATTGCTATTATTTAGCCACTTCTTCTGCACTAAGAGCCTTTTGTTGAAATAAGAGCCTCCCCAACTCTGGAAACTGATATAATGTCACTGAGGACATATTTCATCACCCAGGCTTTTAATGAGATTTATAGCTTTAATATTTTTATTGTGGGATTTTCAATGATTTTTATGTTAATGATTTTAATGTTTAAATGATGTTCATCTTCATCGGAACATCTTGCTGACTGATGATGACTACTTGCTTCAGGGGGATCTTTATGAAACTGTTTGGAAAAAGCGGCGATCGCCCTTCATCCCAATGAAACTAATGAGGAACCGCTTATCCCACGCAATCCGTATTCTCAAAGTAGACTGCACAGAGTTCAAGGTCCAGCTGGCCTGTGCTAATCTTCTCTCCAGAATAGAACTCCTAATGAAACTCTTCAGTGGGAGTGAAAACATCAAGGAGACTCCCACGCTGTGGAAGTCATCCTGCTGTCCTATGAAGAATGTAGCCAACCTGGCCACAAGAAGTCCAAGAAAACTGGCGAAACCTGAGGTAAGGGGCAAACCTTGTCAAGCCAGAGGGGTTGCCAAGCCTACTACTGGGCAGCTGGGCTGCTGGCAGCTCCCTTCAGGCTGTTGGGAACCATTTTAATGATAGAGGCCAAGGGAAGGTGCAATCCAGCCTTTAGGGTTTCTCAATGCACAGTGCTGCTCGTGTGGTGCTGCATTGTGGGATTCCTGGAGGCCAGGCTTGGCTTCCCCAGCCTCTAGATTGCTGCGCTGCTCATCCCAGTGGCGATCATGTGGGCGGGGAGATGAATGCCAAGGTTGGAAGGGAATGGAAGTTATGTGGTGAAAGGTAGGTGTGATCCTGCCTCTCCCTCTGCAGCCCCTGCCCCAGTTGTTGATTGAATGACCCTTCTGTTAATCATTTTTACAAACAAAATACATGGAACAGTATTAAAAGAACAGAAAAATTAAACATTAACCATACAGTTCAATAGGTTTTTTAAACACATTATTTAGCCACTTTTTTTGAACTAAGTGCCTTTATAAAAAAATAAGAGCCTCCCCATCTCTGGAAACTTTGAAAATTCACAGAAGACATATTTATCCACCCCGGCTTTTAATTAGATTTAAGGTTAATATTTTTAACTTGAGATTTTAAATGATTTTAATGTTAATCATTTTAAAGTTTAAATGATTTTAATTGTTTTATTGATTTAATTTCTAAATGACTTTATTTGTAAACCACCCAGATTCCCAAGTTTGGGTCAATATCAAAATATGTTAAATAAATAAATAATCTATTTACCACTTTTTGTGGCAAGGGATTTTGCTCCAGTTGAAGGCAACCAAGAATGTTTATATTTGGGTTCAGTTTTTCAGAACAAAATTCTGAACCAGTTTTTCAGTTCAGGTTCAGTTTTGGTTTGACTCCTTACTGGAAAATTGCTGAAAGTGGTTGGTGGGCCACTCGGCTGTGTCTGGTATGTGCAAATTGGCTCATGTGATCGGCATCTGTGGTTATGGCCTGCGGCCAAGGGCAACAGCATGTTAAGAAGCAAGAAATCAAAGGCAAGGAGAAGCAGAGTCAGGCTGATCTGGGTTGAAAGTAGCAAAGTAAAGTGGAAAGGGGTTTTTGCACATAGTAGAAAGCTGATAATATGGCTTCAAAGAAAACTGAAGGTGGAATGAAAGAATCCACATTGCCTGTGCGCTCTCACACGCTCATTCACTCTCACACTCACACACACCTCCCTTGAATGGGGACGATTTTTTCACCTTCAACTATAAACACCTGCAAAACCTATTTGACCAAAGAAGACACTGTGCTATAAAAATGACTTTGCACAGCATGAACGACAATGGCTCAATCATACCACTTTCAGCTCTCTGGAATCAGAAAAAAAATCTAACATTCTATCTTTATCCTAGATTGTAGAATTTTGCAAATGTTCAGTATTTGCTTTTGAACTTTGGTTTGAGAGCTATTTTAAGAAGGAATGTAAATCTTTAGCCTTTTTCTTGTATACTTGTTTTTACAACATAGAAACACAGAAAGTAATGGATGATGAACAGGAACAAATTAAAACTAAACAGCAGCAACAGGAAATTAGCAGAAACAGAGGAAGCTCAGGTGCAGCTTACAAACTGTGGTGCTGGAGTGAAGAAGATTGTTAATTATACGTTATGACATTGAATAAGGAAAATAGAGGCCAAAAAGTTCATTCTCTAGGGCCTGCAAACATTCTGTGGCTGCATCTGAGTGGAACCATGTGGCTGAGAGGCAGATCATGGGTGTTTCCAGATGAAGAAATAAATATTCTGTTTGAAAATGGAGGTTCTTACCTCTTCTCCATGATGCATTCGGATGATGTCACTAACCATCACACAATTTCACAGCACCATCTGCTGGCCATTTGCTACCAATCTGTGATGGTCTCAAAAGACTTGATTCCCATCATGGATTGGTAGCAAATGGTCAGCAGGTAATGCTGTGAAAGTTCACAGTGACCAACAAACTTGTCAGATCACCCCATGGAGAAATTGTGCAAACTTCAATTTTCAAATAGAGTTGTTCTCTGTTGGCAATACCCCATGTCTTGCATTCAGGAGAGTCCAGGTGTAATCTCTAGCATCTTAGTTAAGGCTTCAGGGCTGAGAGCAGCTGTAAATTGGAGTAGACCGTACTGGGCTGAATGGACCAGTGTTTGACTTGGTATAAGACAATTGCATATGTCCATAAGAGAGCAAGCTCAACAGAGAGCAATACAAGTGGTGTTTTTTATTCGGGGGTGGGGAAAAAAAGTAGAAACACAAAAAGCCTATTTTCCATTTTCCTTTCCTTTGTCCCACCTTGCAGATTGCAAGCCAGGGAATCCCAGAATCTGGCTATGGCAAAAGGCTGTTTGCTATATCAGTGAGTGCAGTGGTAACGATTATCATTTCAGTCATTTGCCTGTTTGAGGTAAGCTAAAAATGCATTTTGAAGTTGGATTTATTTACCGCCATATCCAAGGGCTTGGGATGGGAAGTGAATGTCCCTAATAACACAGTCCCCTCCAGCTGAGGAAGAACTACTTTCACATCTGTCTTGAGGATCAAAATAATGAGGTTACTAAGGTGATGGCAAAATTCTTTTATGTTGCTATCAGACTAAGATCTTGTTTAAGGTCTTATTCATAGGAGCTATTGCTTTGTCCTGTTTATTATGTATTATATTATCGTTTGCATATTGTGTTTTTAATCCTTTTTTAATCTCTGTATGTTCTCTGTATGGCCTATGGCTGTAAAAAATTGAATTGATTGACAGGGGATATGCCAAATACTCATGCTTTGTAGAGAGCTTTAATTTGAGCCAGAGTTCATCCTGCCTCAACTTCTGGTGAACTCAGATGCTGTTCCTAATCCCAGAGCTCAGACCTGAAGAGTGCAAATACAGTAGGGCCTCTGAGCACGTTCAAGTGTCATTCCATTACCCCTGACTAACCACAGGCATTTCCTCACAACAGGGATTAGAGTTGGGAGATCCAAGCAACAATGAGCTCCAACACCTCTCTTTTTTAGGACGACTATAATTATAGGAATGCTAACAGACCAATTTCTTGGTTGCCCGCCCAAATCATTGGCTCTGGCCAGCTGCAGGAAATCTTTATGTGGTGGTTGGTTGCTCATGATCTTTCCTCTCTTTTTCTTGACAAACAGACCTGCTCTCAGCGTTCTGCAACTAAGGATGGCACCCCTCAAGAAAAATGGTAAGCCTTGCTCAGGAATGCCTGGTCTTCTGTGATTCTGCAGTCTTGAGACTCCACACATAGAACCTGGTCTCAAGCGCAGGATTTCGGTGTCCACTTCCATGTTAAAAAAGAACAAATCAATTATTTAGGCCTTAAGGCAGTGGATGAAAAGTTGAATGTATGCAAACAGTGTCTGCCAAATCCTCCAGTGTTCAATGGGCAGAGCTTCTGTGTGCTGCATAAGCCTCTGGCCATGTTCTTTAGCTACCCACACATTCCCCAGCCTTCATATTCCAAAACCTCTCCTCCTATTGTCATTATGCCCTTCTCCGTTTTTGTTATTTCAGTGTACAAATCTATCCCATGTGCACAATTTGCACAACCTTTTTCATGTATGGGAAAATTGGTATGCCAGTTGTGACTACTACATATCACCCATTTCTTTGAGATAACGTTAAGGCTTGCGCATTTTGTATTTTTTCTATTTTGATTTGTACCAAATCTGAAACAACCCCATTTTGTATTTTGTCCAAAATGAAGCCTTCCAAATCATCCCAGTTTTGTTTTGTATCCGAATTAATCCGGATCTGAATTAATTCAGATTTAAAAATGGGCCACATGGTCAAAGGAGTGGGTGGGGGTTATAGTGCCCAATGAGTGGAAGCTACCACAAAAATTTCAAAGGAATTGGGCAAACTGCTGATATTTGGTGAATTTTTGAAGTTTGCGCATCTGTCATATTTTCCCCATAGGGTATGATGGAGGTTTCAGGAAAAGTATAGCTTCATGTGGGGGGGGGAGGGGTGGCCCAGAGTGGAATGTGGTTGGTGGTAGTGCCGAGTTGGTACAAGGAAGCTACCACAATTTTTTAATAGGAATTTGGCAAAGGGCTGATTTTTTAAAGAATTAATGAAGTTACACATCTTTCATATTTTCCTCATAGGGTATAATGGAGGTTTCTGCAGTCCCATAACTCCACTTGAAGGGCACTGGGGTGGCCCAGAGCAAGTGGCGGTGTAGTGCACATAAGGTGCCAACCACCCACATGAGTTACCCACCCATGAAGTACAGGGTTTTGTTGTTCTAGAGGTGTTCTGAGAGTAGATTCTCTAGTAGCATATGAGAGTGGATGCATGGTTTTTTAATTAAAAATCTCATTTGCTACCAGAGAATCTAAACTCAACACTTCAGAAACAACAAAGCCCAGTACCCCAATGGGTTAGCAATCCAGGGGGGTGGTTGGCACCCTCTGTGCACTACACCACCATTTGCTTCAGGCCATCCCAGTGCCCCCCAGGTGGAGTTATGGGGCTGCTGAAACCTCCGCTATTCCCTATGGAGAAAAATCTTAAAGACGTGTAAACCTCAAAAATTCCTAAGAAATCAGCCCTTTGCCCTATTTGTAATCTGGGTACACCACCCTTGGGGCACTGCCACCCAACCCACTGTTTTGCCCCTGAAGCCCCACATAAACAAGTTGAAAGAGTGAAGAGAATGATGAACAACAACGACACTTAATTTTTTGGCACAGTTATTTGAGAATTTTGCATAGGGTGGGAGCCTGTCCCTGTGGCACTAGCTCAGCAGCACAACACATTTGTGGATTCAAGCAATCTTTCAATAAAAACACTCCCTCCCCATGGAACAGTGACCACAGGTCATTTGAGATCGCAAGATAGACCAATGAGCCAGCATGGTGTAGGGGTTAGAGTGCTGGACTAGGACCAGGCAGACCCGAGTTCAAATCCCCATTCAGCCATAATACTAGCTGGGTGACTCTGGGCCAGTCACTTCTCTCAGCTTAACCTACTTCACAGAGTTGTTGTGAGGAGAAACCTAAGTATGTAGTACACTGCTCTGGCCTCCTTGGAGGAAGAGCGGGATATAAAATGTAAAAAATAAATAAAAATAAAATAAAACTGCCTTGGTACTATGGAACAGTTTCAAATGTTCATTTAACTGAAGTGGAGTGAGCTGGAGCCCAAATAAATCAGTCTACTATTCAGAATTGTTGAGATTTATCATCACTGCATTTAAGAAAGTGCAAAACCATGGATCATGGTTACAAGAAAGAGAGAAGCAACGAAGATTCCTGGGGATGTAAATAGATTGACAGGTGTATTCCCCACCCCTCTCCTTTTGTCTCTTGTAGTCCCATGTGGATGACCTGTTCCTGCAATGGCAAAAGTTGTGAACCACTGGCTTAGACATCATGTCACACCAAATTACATTGTGGCCTAAATTACATTAGACTGCTCAACTTGGGCATCAAAACTTAGACACCAGTATAAATAATAAAAATCAGAAGAAAAACAAAAGAGCTCTTCAAAGGAGCCCTGAACAAGTCAAGAGATTCTTTCTAAACCTTTGGAAAGAAAAACCTGTATAATTTCAGAACTTTCCTAAGCAGCTTCTCGAAAACCTTCTCCACACAGTTTATACCATGGCTTTTAGCAAGAGCTTTGGAATTGTATTGAGCTCCCAAAGATATTTGGGTATTTCTGTCTCAAAATCCTGTCTTCTAAATCCCTTTGCAAGGTCAGTTTGCATTTCAGTTACACTGAATACAACACATACTTACCTAAACCATTTTTGCATATCTTATCTTCTGCTAATCATTCAATGCCTCACCTGGAGTGAAGAGAATCAGAGAAATCAATTTGAATTGCAATGCTTTTCCGAAGAACAAAGCATTCTGTCTGAAACACAGTCATTTCAATTTGGAAACAAAAATCTCTGTTTTTTAATTCTTGATTTTGTTTTGGTTACAAAACCTCTGAAATTGCCATTTTGGGGCACAAAACATTTTGTACCCAAATCGAAATGCACAAGCCTAATAACGTTTCAGTTTGTTCCATTCTCTCCCTCCTCCATCTCCCCTGCTAACTTGGCAAAGAGGCCCCTTTTAACATGATGATTCTCTTTATTTAGCAGGGGGAGAGTAACTGGCCCACCACCCCCAGCACAGTACCTCCAGTGACTGTTGCTGGTGTCTGTCTTATGTTTCTTTTAGATTGTGAGGCCTTAGGGGACAGGGATCAATCTTATTTGTTTGTAATATCTCTGTGTAAATCGCCTTGAGCCATTTTTGGAAGGGCAGTATAGAAATCAAATGAATGAATGAATGAATGAATGAATGAATGAATAAAAAGCATTGCAAGGCAATGATCAGGCCTGGGTGTTAATTTCTTCTTTTTATTCTCCTTCAAAGGACCTTTCTGGGCAGAAAGAAGAAAGGTGCAAAACAGGTAAGAAGATAGCTTATGTTCTCCAGTCATCAACAGAGGTATGGATTTTCTGGAAATGATTTTTGGAATTTATCTCAAAAGGTTTCCCATGTAAATTTCCCCTAATTTGCTTAAAATTGGTGGGGGTGGTTTCTCTCTCTCTCTCTCTCTCTTAAAAACAAAAAACAAAAAACCCACCAAAAAAACCACCAAAAACCACTGTAGCAATTTTCCTGATGCCCTAAATAGATTGAGATCTAATTTTGCAAGTTATTGATATTGATCCAACAACTCTACACCATGTTAACTTCCCTTCACTGTACCTCATATGATTTTCAAGTATCCAAACAGAAATTTTAGAAACAGAAATTTTTATCCTCACCACAGCGACCCATATATGGACTGATTATACCAATTATTTAGTATTTATCTTTCCACTGCATTTGTGTGTTCTATCAACACGGTATTCTGATTGAGATTTTCTTGATTTCAGTATAATGAAGAATCCTCAGAAGTCAAGGATATATTCAGCTGGGCAAGGTACAAATGAAAGGAATATTCTCAGATCTGCATGGGTTGCATAACATCTCATCTTTGATTGCTCCCACACTAGCCCTTTCCTTCAGAATCACTATCTTTCATTCACTCACTTATTACTAGCCTGTTGCGTTCCAATGTTTTCAGCATCCCCCCCCCTCCTGTCTCCCCCCCCCCCCCGACTTGGTTCATGGCCATTTGCATGATTCTACAATTGTAGAACCAACCAGCAATATATGAATATATGGACTGATTATACCAATTATTTAGTATTTCTCTTTCTACTGCATTTGTGTGTTCTATCAACACGGTATTCTGATTGAGATTTTCTTGATTTCACGTGTTCTCCCTTTTGTATAGTGAATATAAACAGCTGCAAGCTGCATTAATCCCATGCCTTCATATATGTAGGAGTACATGCCGTCGAATGCAATGGGACTGACTTCATTCTGAGTAGACATGCATAGGAATGGGCCGTGCTTAATATCCACTTTCATAGCCTGGGCGCTTTCAGAATATATGCTGCAACAGTGTCATTACTATCCATTAAGTGTGCTTCCGTACTGCCTGTGTTTTGGCATTGCAGTCCCTGCACTGTCAGCAAGGTGCCGTTCACATTTCTGATGTCCAGGGGCATACCGCTAATATGGCAAAGGGAAACGAATGCCTCCTGGCCCACAGACTCTGAGTGGCCCCCCCACCAGGCCAGTCCTTGCCCTCTCAATTCTGCCATGCAACAGAACTGTCTCTCTCTCTTCAAAGGGGAAGGGTTTTGTAGGGGGTGGGCATGGAGAATGGAGCACCCTTGTGGAGATTGGGTCTGTCTTGTGTGTTTCCTTTTTTAGACCAGTGTCTGCTCTCTGTGCTTGCAAAACTCATGAACTCTGCAAATGTCCTGGAAAAGCAAAAGCAGCAGGAACAAGAGGGAAGCTGGCGGGGGGGGGGTGTGCCTTCCTACCACCTACCTGCCTCTGTCCCTGTTGCTGCCGGCAGCAAAGGGCCAACATTTGGGCTAATGATGTTACCTCTTGGCACATGTCATTGGCCTGTGATATCATTTGCCCATGTGCCAGCTTTTTGCTGCTGATGGTGACAGGGAGAGAGAAAGAGAGAGAGGAGGGAGAGAGAGCGAGAGGCAGGTAGCGCATGGCTCCCCAAAACCTGATCTCACTGAGTGATGGGTTTTTGCTGCACACAGTCGCCCCGTGGTAGATCTGCCCCAGCCCCCAACTCAGTGGCTCATGGAAAACACCACATGGGGTGGGCTCCTGTGAGGGCAGGTGACTATTATGCTTCCACATTCTAAAAGTAAGCCTTTGCAGACCTAGGAAGAAAGTGTGCCTCTCATTTTATATCGGGGGGAAAGCATGCCTCCACTACTAGACATTTGGGGGACATCAATCATGCCTTCATGCCTTCATTCATGCCTTCCTTCCATTCATCCTTTGGTTTTACCGATAACACAAACAGCCCTGGACAATAGAGAAATAGGTACACACAGCATAATACAAAGAATCAAAAACTTAAAATGTGAGTTCAGTTCCAGATCAGGTTCCTCAGTTATTTTTTAACTCATCCATTCAGGAACTAACTGTACATACTGAGCACCGAGCTACACATGACATTAAACCTGGCATTAGTAGACAGCCTTAACCTGGAAGGCGCTTTCCAGATTAGACCCTGCAACAAGGTCAGGACGTATCTCTGAAGTGTGCTTCCACACTTCCTGTGCTGTGACACCACAGTCCCTACACTGACAGCACGGTGCCGTTCATATGTCAGATACCTTGCTTCGAATGTAATTACTGTGATTTAGTACTATGATGTTGTATATCCGGCGTAAAGAAGTTGCTGTTTTGAGGGCTTGTTAGTCACCTTAAGTGGCGCAGCGGGGAAATGCTTGACTAACATGCAGAAGGTTGCTGGTTCGAATCCCCGCAAGTTCTATATTGGGCAGCAGCAATATAGGGAGATGCTGAAAGGCCATCATCTCATACTGCCTGGTAGGAGGCAATGGTAAATCCCTCCTGTATTTTACCAAAAGTAAACCACAGGACTCTGTGGGCGCCAGGAGTCAAAACCGACTTGACGGCACACCTTACTTTACTTTTATTTTTGTGAGACTGCTCCCCCCGTTCTTTACGTTTTGAATGCGATTTGCCTGAATGGAAGCATTTTGCTGCTGTTGAGCGGCTAAGCTGGAAAGTGCCGAAATGGTTCCTCTGCAAATCACTACTTTGGGCCCAAATGGTCGCTTTGGTATGGTGGAGAGAAGTTTCATATGAATAGAGCACAGGAGGAAAGTCTTGACTCTGCCCCTCGCTGGACAACGCATTGCCAGATTGGGGCCCCCTGTAACTGATAGTTAAAAGGGTCTGCTTCCAGGTTGCACCTGTCTTCTAACCATGGATCTCATGTCATGTGCAGTTTGGCCATCATTTGGTCACCAGGGCACTTTCCAGATTGTGAGCCTTACACCGCAAAAAGCGGTGTAAACGGCAACATTTTGTGGCCCCAAATTCAAACCACATTAGAGAGCCGTTATAAGGGGGCAAGCCTCCTACAACGGGCAAATACAGCTCTGTGTGTGTGTGTGTGTGTGTGTGTGTGTGTGTGTGTGCAATGCAGATGCAACATTATAGAGCTGTGACACAGCAATTAAATCAAAAAGGCAGTGTCGGATATATGAAAGGCATCTTCCTTACAACACAGGGGCTGTGATGTCAAAACAAAGGCAGTACAGAAGCACACTTAAGGGACCCATTGTGACACTGTGATAGCGTGCAATCTGGAAAGCGCCCTGTCCACACACTTTGAATCAGTTATACGTTTCAAGCATAATGACAGCAAACTCTTTTGCTTGCAGAATAACAGTATTGCTTGAGTGACCTGCCCTTCACCGGCCAGATGTCACGTCACCTGCCTGCCACTCCTGGCTCCCTGCCACCCTCCCTTCCTGTCTCCATGACCTTCTTCGCTCTTCCCCATTGGGGATGGGATTTCAAACTGCTGGTTCAGCAGTGAGGAGGGTGAAAAGGGAGCTTGTTCCCCCCACACAGCTGATCTGCAGTTCAAAATCCATCCGCATGGCAGTGACGAGGAATGGGTGCATGAAAGAGGCAGCTCTGGCCTTGTCCCCTGATGCTGCTGCCAGTGTCAAGGGTGTGGCCAGCAGCACATGGACCTCACCTCGGGCAGCATCAGCACTGGAGGTGACACTGTACAGGTGAAACTCGGAAAATTAGAATATCATGCAAAAGTCCATTAATTTCAGTAATGCAAATTAAAAGGTGACACTGATATATGAGACAGACGCATTACATGCAAAGCGAGATAAGTCAAGCCTTAATTTGTTATAATTGTGATGATCATGGCGTACAGCTCATAAAATCCCCAAATCCACAATCTCAGAAAATTAGAATATTACATGGAACCAAGAAGACAAGGATAGAAGAAAAGAACAATATCGGACCTCTGAAAAGTATACAGTATACTGTGCTTGATTGGCCAGCAAACTCGCCTGACCTGACCCCATAGAGAATCTATGGGGCATTGCCAAGAGAAGGATGAGAGACATGAGACCAAACAATGCAGAATTGCTGAAGGCCGCTAATGAAGCATCCTGGTCTTCCATAATACCTCATCAGTGCCACAGGCTGATAGCATCCATGCCACGCCGCATTGAGGCAGTAATTGCTGCAAAAGGGGCCCAAACCAAGTACTGAATACATATGCATGCTTATACTTTTCAGAGGTCCGATATTGTTCTATTCTTCAATCCTTGTCTTCTTGGTTCCATGTAATATTCTAATTTTCTGAGATTGTGGATTTGGGGTTTTCATGAGCTGTACGCCACGATCATCACAATTATAACAAATTAAGGCTTGACTTATCTCGCTTTACATGTAATGCGTCTGTCTCATATATCAGTGTCACCTTTTAATTTGCATTACTGAAATTAATGGACTTTTGCACGATATTCTAATTTTCCGAGTTTCACCTGTATATCTAGCACTGCAGCTGAGTGACTTTGAAAAAGCTGCTGTCTTTGAGAAGTAATTGCAATGTGATGACCAAATGACTAGGGAGGAGAAGAATGCAGCCTTGAACCCCATTCATTTCTCTGACTTCTGCTTCTCTTGCTTTGACAGGTCACAAATGACTGCACCGTCCCCTGTTAGAAAGCCCAGTTCGAAGACACTGTGAGTAATTGCAGAGTTCCTTATTAAAGGCTGTTACTTCTTCCCTTTCAACTAGTCATTTGGGACTACTCAGTGTAGTGACCTACACTTATTGGCAGATCCATCAAGAGGACATTTAACTGGCTCAAAATATTAATTATATTCTGCAAAGTATGTAAAGCGTTGCTCCCAAGCTAAAATTTGATGCTCCCAATCTAAAAACCTAGTGTAGAATACTATGTGCATTAATGTAATTTGGAGGAGAGCTGGTCTTGCGGTAGCGAGCAAGGTCTGGCCTGGTTTGGATTTGGATGGGTGACTACATGTGTGCGCTGCCTGGTATAGGGGAGGGGGCCATAGCTCAGTGATAGAGCATCTGCTTGCATGCAGAAGGTCCCAGGTTCCCTCCCTGGTATCTCCAGGTAGGGCTGGGAGAGATTCCGACCAGAAACCTGAGAGTTGCTTCCAGTCAGTGTAGAAAATACTGAACTAGATGGACCAATGGTCTGACTCAGTGGGAGGCAGCTTCCTATGTTGCTATGTAACTATGATTAGGCCTCTCTTTAAGTGGGAGGAGAGGGCGCAGTGGGAAGGCACCGCAGCCCAATTGAACTGAAAACAGTGACTGACATCCAGAGCAGCAAGAGCAGGGGCAGAGCCACAATTGGGCCAACGGGTTTAAAGAACCCGGGCCACTGATCAATCAGGGGCCGCGAGATCGGCCCTCACACGCCTCCCACATCTGATGTCAGATGCGGGGGCGGTAGGATAGCTCCCAAGCGGGGGCCGCGCGGCCCCTTCGGGAGCTAAACTAAGGTTGGTGCTGCATTTGCAAAGGCAGAGAAGAGTCACTCCTGGCTGCATGCTGCGAAGGCAGCACCAGCCTTACTAGCTCCTGCAGGGGCTGCGCGGCCGCTGCGAAGGCAGCGCCAGCCTTAGTTTAACTGCCAAAGGGGCCGCGCGGCCCCTTTGGCAGTTAAACTTCAACTCCCGAATGGTGCCTCAAGGAGCCAGACCATGCCCCCCGCGTCTGACGTCAGATGCGGGGGCGTGGCTATCCCCTGCGTCTGACATCAGACGTGGGGGCGGGGCTATCGGGGCACCCGCCACGGCCACACATGGGCCGCTGGCAGGCTGGCTACGCCCCTGAGCAAGAGGCTGCTCCTAATTCATCCAGAATCTTCCCAAGCAGCAGAATGTGCATGCAGCAGGAGGGAGGAGCCATGTTCACTGTTCTCCCTGCCTCCTTTGCCTTCCAAAAATATGTCCCTGAGGGATATTTGGAAGGTAAAAAGAGCACTTATGGAGAAAGGAAAGAGCAACAAAAATTGCTCCCCTCCCCTCTGCTCTGGAACAATCTGGCAGAGTTAGGAGCAGCTTCTCTGGTTGCTGCTCTGGATATCAGCCAGTAATAAATTCAAGGTGGTGATGATGATGATGATGATGAAGAACAACTTTGTTAGCTACCCCATAACAAATTTTTCTCTGGGCAGCTCACAACATGAAATTAAAACACATAACTTGCGGGGCAGGGGTGTGTGCTCCAGAGACCTTTAGGTCCAGGTTCCAAAATTACCTAGGTGCACCTCTGCTTCTGATAGAGGACAGACTGTTTGGAGCAAAGGTGTATATGGTTGGTTTGTGTAGTGCTGTAAGCAAATGTGTGGTGTAAGCCAGTGTGGTGTAGTGGTTAGAGTGCTGGACTAGGACCGGGGAGACCCGAGTTCAAATCCCCATTCAGCCATGAAACTAGCTGGGTGACTCTGGGCCAGTCACTTCTCCCTCAGCCTAACCTACTTCACAGAGCGGTTGTGAAAGAGAAACTCAAGTATGTAGTACACCGCTCTGGGCTCCTTGGAGGAAGAGCGGGATATAAATGTAATAATAATAATTATTATTATTATTATAAGCCCAGAGGCAGCAAATTTTCTTTAATGCCTGTTTCCATTCTGTCAGGTCTGCACCTCCACCCGTTTGCACCTCAGTCCACACCTCTGTCTGTACCTCCATCCATGCCTATGTACATAACTCTCTATATACCTCCCCTGTATCTCTGTCTCTCTCCATCCACACCTCCATATGTACATCGATCGGCATTTCGTCCCTATGTTCTTCAATCATTTCAACCTCCGTCTGCACCTCCGTCTGTACATGGGGTAAGTAAATGTAGAGTCATCTGGGCCTGCTTCTTCCTTTCATTAACCTGGTCATTTTAGAGCTGGTCTGTAAGACAGCCTAGTACAAAGTAGGATTGTCAGATACATTTTTTTAAAGGTAGCTAATTTGCACAACCTTTTACTTATGCCAGTTTGCTCTACCCTACATCAACTATCCACTCCCCCTTTGAGCAGATTTAATATAGGATGCTCTGCATGCATTGCAATAGACTTAGGCTTCAAACAATAACAAATGAATCAGTTCCCACTAAGACATAGTCAAAGAAGAAATGGGATCTCTGCTTGTTAAAGATGGGCCAGAGAAAGTTGTTTTGAGTACCTCGCCCACTCCCAGTCTCTGTCCAGGCTGTAGGAAGGCTGGCAGCAACCCTGGACAGGCAGGTGCCTGCCCTTTTCCTGCCAATGCTGCCAGGCCTGTCCCCTCGCCACCCGATGATGTCTCCTTTGCCAGCACCGGGTCTCCCCCCACACATACTGCTACTGCCACTGCCCCTTCCTCTGATGCCAGGCTTGTCCCTGGCTGTGCTGCCCCCGGCCGGCCATACCCCTTCCACCCTGTGTCAGTGCACCAATGCAGGAGGCATTTCTGGGGCTGAGCAGGATGTGTGGCGCATCCAACTGGAGAGCACTTTCTGTGTTGGCCCAGCTGGGGGCTTTTCTCCCTTGCTTGCCAGGGAGAGGAAAGAAGAACACTACTGGACCGGCGCAGAAAGCACTCACCGACTGAATGGGCCATGTCACAACGGGGAAGGAGACAGGTGCAGTAGCAGCTAGCAGTTGGTGGGGATGGTGCCCTATGGGGAGGGGCACCCTGGTGCGGCCCACGGCCTAGGGGCAGCCCCCCCCACTCCATTTTTCCCTATGCACCTTGTCTCTGTGATGAGATTCTCAAACAAAATTTGTGGGGTAGAATCCAGAGCTGCATTTCTAGCACCTGAACAGCCTTTGGTTTTTCAGACCTGAGGACCAGATCTGGGAACAGAAGAGAGCAAGCCTGATTGCCACAAATTGTTCTTAAGTTTCACTTTTCATTCTTTAACAGATCGATGGCAGACGGTGGTGCTAACTAGGGTTGTGCGTTTTTTTTCTCCCTGTTTTGTTTTTGGCCCGAATCTGAAACACCCCCCGTTTTGTTCTTTGTTCTAATTGCAAAATCCGAGTCTGAAATGTTTTGGATTTAAAAAAAGATGGCCCTGGGGCAAAACTAGTGGGTGGGGGTGGTAGTGCCCAATGGGTGGAAGCTACCACCCAAATTTCAGAGGAATTGGGCAAAGGGCTAATTTTTGGTGAATTTTTGAAGTGTAAGATTTTTCCCATAGGGAATAATAGAGGTTTCAGCAAAAGTATAGCTTCATGTCAGGGGGGAAAGGGGTGGCCCACAGCAGGGTGGTGGTAGTGCCCAGTGGGAACAAGGAAGCTGCCAGAATTATTTCAAAGGAATTGGGCAGAGGGCTGATTTTTAAAGTAATGGAATTTACATGTCTTTAAGGTTCTTCCCCATAGGGAATGATGGAGGTGTCAGCAGCCCCTTGACTGCACTTGGGGGCACCGGGGTGGCCCAGAGCGTGTGGTAGTGTAGAGCACATAAGGTGCCAAACACCACCATTGGTTGCTAACCCATGGGGTATTGGGTTCTGTTGTTTCTGAGATGTTTTGAGTGTAGATTCTCTGGTAGCATATGAGAGTGGATTCATGGTTTGTCATTGAAAATCTCATATGCTACCAGAGAATCTACACTCAGAACACCTCAGAAACAACAGAACCCAGGACCCCATGCATTAGCAACCCATGCGTGTGGTTGGCACCCTATGTGCACTACACCACCACTCACTCCCGGCCACCCCAGTACCCCCTAGGTGGAGTTATGGGTCTGCTGAAACCTCTATTATTCCCTAGGGTGGAAAACCTTAAAGACACGTAAACTTCAACAATTCCTAAGAAATCAGCCCTTTGCCCTATTTCTTTGGAATCTGGGTTATGGCAGGCACCCCTTGGGGCACTGCTACCCAACCCACTGTTTTGCCCCTCAGACCTTCTTTCTGCCCTGAATCTGCCCCAAAGACATGTAAACTTCAGAAATTCTTTTTAAAAATCAGCCCTTTTGACAGTTCCTTTGGAATCTGGGTGGCAACAGGCACCCATTGGGGCACTACCACCTGACCCACACTTCTGCCCCCAAAGCCCCCTTTCTGCCCCAAATCCACCCCAATTAACATCAACATCACACATCATCATCAACAACAACAGAGTTTTGCAAAGAACCTGGCAGATTTCCAAAGGTCTTGCACAGGGGCGGAGCTATAATTGGGTGAACGGGTTCAAAGAACCCGAGCCGTGCCCAATCAGGAGCCGCCATTGGTGGCCCTGACACGCCCCCCACGTCTGACGTCAGACGCAGGGGCGGTAGTTGAGCTCCCGAGCGGCCCCTTCGGGAGGTAAACTAAGGCTGTCGCGTTCGCAGTGCCAGCCAGGAGCAGCTCTTCCCTCCAAAGGCAGGGAAGAGTTGCTCCTGGCTGTCACTGCGAACACAGCGCCAGCCTAACTAGCTCCTGAAGGGGCCGCGCGGCCCCTTCAGGAGCTAAGACTGGTGCTGCGTTCGCAACGCAGCCCAGAAGTGGCTCTTCCCTGCAGGGAAGAGCCGCTCCTGGGCTGCGCTGCGAACGCAGCACCAGCCTTCGTCTAACTGCCGAAGGGGCAGCGCGGCACCTTCAGCAGTTGAGCTGCTTCTCCCAAACGGAGCCTCAAGTCTTTGTTCGGGAGCCAGACCACACACCCCGCATCTGACGTCAGATGCGGGGCGTGGCTATCCCCTGCGTCTGACGTCAGACGCAGGGGGCGGGGCTATTGGGGCGCCCACCGGCCGCACACGGGCCGCCAGCAGGCTAGCTACGCCCCTGGTCATGCACATCCACATCCCGCTCAGAAATGCAATTGTTTCACACAACAGTGTGAAACAACAACAATGAAATGCACACTGCCCCACGCTGTGTGAACACTGCCCCACTGGCCAATGAGGGTAAATTTTACCCTTAAATTTCCTTAAAAGGAATAAGGAGGCAATTGCCAGCAGATCAGCCCATGCTTTCACTGGCCAATCTCCAGGCTGGAAGGGCTGGAAATTCAAACAGATGTCAAAACTCAAAATGGAGACTGAAGGAAAAAGATTTTTCGCAATTGCAAAATGGAGTTCCAAAACAGCCGAAACAACAAAACGTGTTGTATCTGAAACAGGAATGTCTTGTTTCGGCTACAAAATTTTCTGTTTTGAGCATTGGGTGTTTTGTTTCAGCTACAAAGCAGCCAAAATGGCCTGTTTTGGGCACAAAACATTTTGTATCCGAAATGAAACGTACACCCCTAGCGCTAGCACAGAGTCAAAGAAAGTGTGAGTAACTGCAAAGTCCAAACCTTTGCTGTTTCTTCTTCCCTCTAGTGTTGATCTGCTGCAAGATTGTGATCTTAAGAAGATATCTACTTTTGCAAAACATTTTTCTGACATGTGTTTAGTTATTAAGGGAAACGGGAGCGCACACAGCTCCCAAACCTGGGTACGACACATCTCCTGCTCTAATTAGAATTGTATAAACCAGCCCACAATGAAGAATTAAGGTTTTGCAACCATTTCAGTCTGTAGGAGACCAGGTTTAGAGTGGGAATGCTGTAAGACACCTTGTATGTGTACCTGCAATCCTGTAAAAGAGATGTGAGAGTCAGAATTGGGCTGTGCCGGCAAACCACAAAGCAAGGTTTGAAGGTTATGGAAAAGGAAGAAATACCAAAAGAGCCAGAAGCTCAAAGGACCTAGAACGGCTTGGTAGGCTAGGTAAGAGCCACAGTCTCCCTATTGTATACTATTCTACTATTATTCTGTTGTTGTTGTTGTTAGTATTATTATTACTAATGTTGTTTTTATTATTAGAATATTATTAAATACATCTGAAAGACACTTCTTTTCCATGGTCTCTGCAGCAAGAGTTCTGCTTATGTACAGATCAACATTTGGTAGCTTCGGAGGTTTTGTAGAGCATTCTGGTTCCTGTTCTGAAATGGGGAGACCTGTGCACGGTGCGTGCCTCTAGGGCAGGAAGAATACTCCTGTCCCTCAGTTACTTTACAATCATAACTCTAGCAGCAGCAGGGGCAGATCCGCCGTTGAATACCTATGTGCTCTGCACATGGGCTACCAGGTGACCTGTTTAAAGACGATACAGAATACCTATCATACGAGAAGTCCATTGCAATGGACGGAACGTAACCCCAGGTGCCCCCTTGGCGTGCTGCGTTGGCCATGGCTTCCTCGACCTACATAGAACTCCAAAGTTAGGGTATCTGTGTGACTTTTTAATGTCTTTGAACAGCCCTTGGAAAAGGCTGTAGGTCCCCTCCCCATCAATTGTATGCATGTAAAGTTGGGCACATCATTCCTTTCATCTAAGAGGAAAGGAAGGGAGTGATAGGCCTCCTTATCTGCAAGAGTGTGATTGGTTGCCAAGTGCATCCCAACCCTGGGCACAGCCTGATTCATCTTCCCTTGATGTTTTCGGAAGCACTATCTGTGTGCTGGGCAAAGCCTCTGATCCTTCCTAATTTTCCCCCCCCAAATTCAATTTTTATTAATTTTAACATTAATAATATTATCATTGATTACAAATAGACAAAAGTGGACTTCCCGCACACATCTCTTCGTGAATCATCAGCTATAAAGTTTACCCTTGCTATAATAATAGTTCAAAACATAAATTTAAACCCTTACAAACACAGCTAATCCACCCAACCTGCAGTTTTTTACTAAATTTTGAACCCTGCTGTAAAGTCCATAGTAGGAAAATAGTTCTTTAGATACAACAAGAATGGTTTCCAATCTTCTTTGAAGCATTCCAAATTTTGGTCTCTTATTAGTGTTGTCAGTTTTGCCATCTCCGCATATTCCAAAATTTTTATCAGCCAATCTTCTTTTGAAGGCAGCTCATTACTCTTCCATTTCTGTGCATATATAATTCTAGCCGCCGTAGAAGCGTACATAAAAAACGTTGAATTAGTTGTAGAAATTGCACCTTGTATTATTCCCAGCAGGAAGGATTCTGGCCTCTTAGGAAATGTCATTTTAAATATTTTCTTTAACTCATTATATATCATATCCCAATATGCTTTAGCCTTCCCACAGGTCCACCACATATGAAAAAAAGTGCCTTCAGACTGTCCACACTTCCAACATTTGTTTGAAACATTTTTATACATTAATGCCAATTTTTTGGGTGTCAGATACCATCTATACATCATTTTGTAATAATTTTTTTTTAAAGCATAACATGCAGTAAATTTTAAATCAGTTTTCCATAATTTTTCCCAGGCTGCCATTTCTATATTATGACCCACATCTTGAGCCCACTTTATCATAGTTGTTTTAACCACTTCCTCTCTTGTCTCCTCCAGAAGTAACAGTTTATACATTTTAGAAACTAATTTTTCATCATTTTCACATAATTCCCTCTCAAATTCCCTCTCAATTCCCTCTCAAATTCCCTCTCAAAGCTCGAAATCTAATCCTCAAATCCAACTTTAAAATCTTTCTTATATGTCTCATTTAACTGATAATACTGGAACCAATCTCTAACCAAGTTTTGTATTTCAGTTAAACTTTTTAACTTACAATCCTTTTCCTGAAAATGTAACAAATCCCTATAGGTACCCCAATGCATTTGCATGTTTACTTCTTTACGTGATAAAGCTTCAATCGGAGATACCAATAGCGGAGTTTTAGGTTCCAACCAATTTTTATATTTTAGCCACACCCTCATTAAACTCCTTCTCACATAGTGGTTCAAAAAATCTTTATGTATTTTGCTTTTTTCATACCACAAATATGAATGCCATCCAAACCTTCTATCAAATCCTTCCAAGTCAAGTATTCTAGGGTTTCTTAATGTTATCCATTCTTTTAGCCACGTCAAACAAACAGCATCAAAATACAACCTTAAGTCCGGTAAAGTAAGACCACCCCTTTCCTTTGCATCTGTTAGATTCTTAAAATTAATTCTTGTTCTTTTCCCTTGCCAAACAAACTTAGTTATATCCTTCTGCCATTGCTTAAAACAAGTTAAAGTGTTGATTATAGGAATAGTCTGAAAGAGAAATAACATTTTAGGCAGAACATTCATTTTCACCACTGAGATTCTTCCCATTAGAGACAAATTCATTTTAGAACATCTTTGTAAATCAATTTTCACTGTATTCCATATTTTAACATAATTATTTGTAAACAACAAAGAATTATTGTTTGTTAGCCAGACCCCCAAGTATTTAATTTTCTTCTCCACTTTCAACTCACTTATTTCAGAGAATCTGTCCTTAGATTTCTGATCCATATTTTTAGTCAGAACTTTGGTTTTGACCTTATTTATATAGAATCCAGCCAACTGTCCAAATTGTTGTATTTTTTCCAAGAGTCTTCCAATCTTGTCCATTGGATTTTCTAAAAAGAACACAACATCATCCGCAAAGGCTCTCAACTTGTAGTCTTGTTTGCCAATTTTAGGGCCATATAATTTATCATCTTCTCTAATACTTCTACAGAGCACTTCTAGGACCAATATAAAAAGCAATGGGGAAAGTGGACATCCTTGTCTAGTCCCTTTTTGTATTTCACAATTGTCTGATAATTCCCCATTTACAATAATCTTAGCATATTGCTCCAAATAAATTGTCTTAATTGCCCTAATAAAATTATCGCCCACAGCCATTACATCTAATAATCTCCACATAAATTGCCACAAAACATTGTCAAAAGCTTTCTCTGCATCCAAAAAAATCATCGCCATTTGTTTATCATTATGTTTTTCATAATACTCCAGTACATTCAGGACTGTTCTCACATTATCTCTCAATTGTCTCTTTGGCAAGAAGCCAGCTTGATCTTCATGAATAAAATGTCTTAAAATAACCTTCATTCTTCTTGCCAAAATGGCAGCAAAAAGTTTATAATCATTATTTAAAAGTGAGATTGGTCTATAGTTTTTAACTAACGTTAAATCTTGATCTGGTTTTGGAATTACTGCTATATTTGCATACTTCCACGAATCTGGCATAATCCCTTTTTGAAAGATATCATTCATAGTCCATTGAAAAGGCTGTAAAATTTGATCTTTGAATGACTTGTAGTACAAAGCTGACAATCCATCAGGCCCTGGGGTCTTTTGGGGCTTACTTTGATTTATAGCTTCTGCTATTTCCATAATTGTTATCGGAGCATTCATGATTTCTATTTGTTCCTTAGAGAGCTTTGGAATATTTTTGGTCCTAAGAAACTGCTCAATTTTTTTGTCTTCAACTGTTTTACCTTTATATAATTCTGAATAGTATTTTAAAAATTCAGCTCTTATTTCCTTTCCATCATAGGAGAGCCCATTTTTTGTAAGTATTTTAGATATGAAATTTTTTTACTTCTCAGATCTGATTTTCCATGCTAACAACTTGCCTGGTTTATTTGCAAACTCGAATGACCTTTGCTTAGCATACTTCAAATTCCGTTCAAGTTCATTTGCTAGTAACATAGAAAGTTGTTGTTGTAACATTTTGATAGCTTGAGTGACTGTCTTCTTATCTTTAACCCATAATAATTCCTGTTTCTTTTTGGAGATCTGCATCAATAAGGTCTCTTTTTTCAATCCTCTTTGTTTTTTAAAATATGCATTTTGCTGTATAAAAAAACCTCTCATAACCGCTTTTCTTGCATCCCAGACAATTTTATTGTCCATTCCTTGGTTTAAATTCAATTCAAAGTAATCTTTCAACTTCTTTTTGGCTTTCTCCACAACGTCTGTTTTTTTCAAGAGATATTCATTCAATCTCCAACGAAATGAAGTCATTCCTTTCTTCTTCCATGTAAAACAAATTGGATTGTGATCCAAAAAAGTCCTAGGTAAAATATCCATTCTTTTCATACATGGTGTAATAGCTTTAGATGTCCAAACCATATCTATCCTTGAATGTGACTGATATCTTTCAGAGAAATAAGTATATTCTTTTGCATTTGAGTTTTTGATTCTCCACAAGTCATACAAATCCATGTGTTCAACTAAATCAAAAAATGCTTTAGGAAGTTTACCTTTTAGGTTCCTATCCGATATATCGGATTTTCTGTCCAAAGATGTAGAAACAACACCATTAAAATCTCCCAATATAATCAAATTAACATTCGATAACTCCGCCATCTTTTGATCCAAATAATTATAAATTCTCGGTTGATCGTTGCCAGGGACACCTCTGGGTTATCCTTTCTCACTAGCTCCAAGGCAGGACAGATTTGATTGGTTGAAGACATTTAGGCCACACCTCCTTGGTGCTAGGGAGATAACCCCTCCCAGTTCTTTCTGTCCTCGCTCAGCTCCAGACAGACGTGTTTTCCTTCAGCTCCGCATTTTCTCTCCAGTTTGTCTTCCTTCGTGAGTTTTTTCTCCCCGTGTTTTTACCACCACTCCTCTCCTTCTCGCCTTAATAAAAAAGAGAGAGAGAGAGAGACTGTTTTTTCCGTTGTTTTGTCGTCTTCCCCCTCCCTCCTCCCCCGCTCCCCTTGTATGGAGTTTGAGCGTAGGGGTAGAATAGTTCTAGTGCCACGGGGACCCCGCCAACAGCTGTTTGGACCGGCACTTCGAAGCCGTTAGGGCTAACTCTTCCCGAGGCTGCCATATCGCCCACCCGGGACTCCGACTGCCCGCCACCGCTCAAGTCTGCGCCCTCTCCGCCGGTAGCTCCTGGGTCAGCGCTCTCCTCTCCAGACCGCTCTTCCCGGCAGCCGTCAACTGCAGCAGCAGCAGTTCCTCTGTCTTCTGCCCCTAATACTCTAGCGACGGCTATGCTACCAGCGATGGCGACGGCCGCCTCGGAGCTGCCCGTGCCGATCGCCTCTCGCCCCCATGCTGCTCTCCCACCTGCGGGCAGCGAGACACATGCTGCGGCGGCTAGAAGGGCTCTACAGTCACGCTCTGACTCCGGTTCCCAACTGTTTCGCAGAGTACCCTGCCCCAACCCGCCTCCCACCTCCCTGGAGATTCGTGAGATTGGACTAAGGCACGAGCAGGTACAAGCTTTAGAGAGGGCAGAAATGGCGCGAAAGGAGGGAGCGGTGGCCATTTTGGACCTTCCCGGTCCACATTCGTCTGAGGTACTGTGTGTGGAGCCCTCTACTGGCGCGGTCACAGGAGAGCCCTCAGACTCTGTGTCTTCTAATGTGGGGCTTCCTGCTACATCGGGTGCTTCTGTACCTGCAGTTCCTACAACCCAGGTGGCTATACCCCAATCTGTGCCACCGGAATGGCAAGCATGGTTTCAAAATGCCATTATTAATACTGTCCACCAACTGAAGCCCACTAAGAAGGGCAAGAAAAAATACAAAAAGCGAAAGAGGGTCTCCTCCTCCTCTGAGAGCACCTACTCCTCCTCTGAGGGTAGCCCCCCGCCTAAAAAGGCTAAGGCAAAGAAAAAGCACCTCAAACTTAAGAAGGCTCAGAAGCCAGAAAGACACTCTCTTCCCTCCCATCACTCCTCGGAGGTCTCAGAGCACGAGTCGGGTGACCCCACCCCAGTTAATCCCAGGCCGGTTCACCCTTCACAACCTGTTGCCTCAGACTCTGATGTAGAGATTGACCTCTCTAACCCGGGGGTTCTCCCACAGGATCCCGATCCTACAGACAGGGAGGAAGGAGAATGGTCTGGCGGGGAGGATAATGAGGCAGTCTCGGTTTCTCAGAGACTATTTGTCGCAGAGGACTATAATCCATTAATGACTCGTATTTTGAAAACCATAGGGCTTTATCAGAGCACACCCGCTGAGGTTGCCACGTCTGATAAGGAGAGGTGGTCTTTCCCAGGGCAAAGCCCAAAGACATTCTCCTGCCTCTGCCTAGCTTATTTACGGAGGTGGTCAAACAGGAGTGGCTCCTTCCAGCAGCCAATAGGAAACCTATGTCAATAACTAACCATTTTTACTCTTACCAGCAGGCTCCATCTGACCTCCTCAAGACGCCTTGTGCAGATGCTCCCATCGCTCAGCTGGTATCCAATTCATTGGTTCCCCGGGATGGTGAGGTGACTCTAAAGGATCCAGCCGATAAAAAGGCTGAGATTGCCTTTAAGAGAACACATGACAACTCTTCCCTATCTACCAGGGCGGCCACTGCAGCTTCTATGGCCGCGAGAGCCTCCCTTTTATGGTTAGATGATCTCCTTAATGATACCCCATCTGACCCGGTCAAGCTAAGGCAACAGCTGGTTAAGATTCGGAAGGCTCAGGCTTTCATAGCTGATGCCACCCTGGACTCTGTAAGATTTTCCTCTAGAGTTGCTGCCGCTTCAGTGCTGGGGCGTCGTCACCTGTGGTTAAAAAATTGGCAGGTTGACAACACCTCAAAGAGTAACCTGACTGCAGTTCCCTACGACGCGACCAAGCTATTCGGGGAGGCTGCCCTCAAGGATGTCCTCGTTGAATCTCATGACAAACGTAAAACCATGCCTTCAGCGGCACGTAAATCCGACCGCACATTCAAAAGGTCCTTTTTGCAGTGGCAGCCCTTTCGGGGTTCTCGCCCCTTCAGGGGCAGGGGCAGAGACACAAAACAGCAGCGTGGCTCCTGGGGCCACCAGCATACCCCTTATCATGGCAGGCAATTCTTCAAGCCCCAGCCTTCTACATCCCAGCAAAAGCCAGCTCAATGACGTGCTCCAGGGCTCCCTGGGGGGTCGCCTGGGTCGCTTCCTCCCCGCCTGGGAGTCCTCCATAACAGACAACTGGGTTCTCCAGGTCATCCGAGTGGGCTACAAAATAGAAATGGACTCCCCTCCTCCTCCACGCTTCCTTCCGACCCCTCGGTCTCGGGTGGCCATCAAGCACTCAGAGATGGCTCAGGCGATCTCCCATCTCCTTGACATCGGAGCGATAGAACCGGTCCCAACTCTTCAGGAGGGGAGAGGTGTCTATTCTATTTTATTCACCGTCCCCAAAAGGGACGGCTCCCGACGCGCCGTCTTGGACCTGAAATACGTCAACAAGTGGGTCCAGCGAGAACGCTTCCGCATGGACACTCTGCGATCCATCTTGGAGGCCCTACACCACCTGGACTTCCTCGCCTCTGTGGATCTCAAGGAAGCATACCTGCACATACTGATTCACCAGGAGAGCAGGAAGTTCCTGAGATTCAAGTATGCGGGCCTCCACTACCAATACACTGCCCTCCCCTTCTGCCTCTCATCTGCCCCCAGAATTTTCACCAAGGTCCTAGCTCCGCTGGTGGCCCTGCTGAGGCTTCAAGGGGTTCGGCTCATGGCGTACCTAGACGACTTATTTCTTCATTCGCGCTCATACCCAGAAGCCCAACAACACATATTGTTGACCCTCGCAGTGCTAGATCGTCACGGCTTCATAATCAACCGAGAGAAAAGCCAACTTTCCCCGTCCTGCCAGCTTCTTCACTTGGGGGTACTCATAAATACAGAGCAAGATCGCCTCTTCCTACCGCAAGAGCGGTTCACAACGCTAACAGGAGAGGTACAGAGTGCATTACAGTCTCCGTCCCCTTGGCTGCTGTCTCTGGCGAGACTTCTGGGCCTGATGGTCGCTACCATAGAAGTAGTCGCATGGGCCAGACTCCACTACAGACCGTTCCAGTGGTTCCTGCTCCCCCATCAGCACTCCATCGCCCGGAAGCGGAAAGTGAAAGTGAAGTTGCCTCTGTCTGTCCGGACAGCTCTCCTCTGGTGGCTCTCCCCGGACCACCTCCTCCAGGGGAAGGAGTTCCTGGACTCCCCCATGATCATTGTGACCACGGACGCCAGCGACAGGGGTTGGGGAGCACATTGCCTCAGCTTGACGGCTCAAGGCATCTGGTCAGTCACGGAGCAGAACCACAGCATCAACTGGAGGGAGCTCCGCACCATCCGGTTGGTACTTCGTTCTTTCCACTCCACAAACAGAAAGTGCAACATTCTGGTGAAGTGACAACACCACTGCCAAAGCGCATGTGAACCGGCAAGGGGGCACCCGCTCGTCCTCCCTCCACCAGGAAGCGGTCCTTCTCCTCTCCTAGGCGGAGCAGGAACTAGAGTCCCTGACAGCCCATCATGTACGGGGAGACCTGAATGTTCTAGCAGACTGGCTGAGCAGGGAGGATGTACAGCCAGGGGAGTGGTCGCTCCATCCAGCCGTCTTCCAGCAAGTAGCAGACAGGTTGGGGATGCCAAGAGTCGACCTCTTCGCCTCCCCGCTGAATGCTCAACTGCCCCTCTTCATGTCCAGGTTCCCCTGCCAGATGGCAATGGCAACGGATGCACTGTCGACGGACTGGCCATCCGGCCTCCTATACGCTTACCCTCCGACTCCTCTAATTCCCAGGGTTCTGAGGAGAATACGACTCATGCGGGCCCAAGCCATCCTAATCGCTCCCTTTTGGCCTCGGCACGCCTGGTTCCCGGAGCTACTGCATCTGTCCACGCAACCCCCATGGGAACTTCCGTCCCATCCCGACCTGCTCTCTCAGGGACCAGTCCTTCACCACGATCCGGGATGGTTAAGGCTTGCCGCCTGGAGACTGAGCGGCGAGCCTTAAGGACATTCGGGTATTCCAAAAAGGTCATCTCTACTATGCTGGCGTCCCACAGGCCTTCCACTAACCGCATTTATCAGTGCACCTGGAGGGCCTTCCTGAGGTGGTCATCTCGAGTCTTCTCGACACTCCATCCCTGGGGCAGTGCTACTCTACGTCATCTCCTCCTATTTCTTCAGGAGGGTTTGGACAAAGGCCTTCGCCCCAACACCTTAAAACGACAAGCTGCATCGCTGGTCGGCCTAATCTCAGGAAATCGATCTAGCTCCTGGCAAACTTACCCGCACCTGAGACGCTTTCTTCGGGGTGCAACACTACTGTCCCCCCCCCCGACGGTTCATCGCTTTCCTTCGTGGGATCTGCATGTTGTCTTGAGAGCACTCCAGAAGCCCCCGTTTGAACCTCTTGCAAATCTCCCTCTGCGGTTGCTATCATTTAAGCTCGCTTTTTTGGTGGCAATTACTTCAGCACGAAGAATTTCAGAATTGAGAGCCTTGTCCATTCATAGATCATTTTGCATCTTCTCCAAAGAAGCAGTAAGACTAATTCCAGACCCTTTCTTCAGACCAAAGGTAGCCTCAGTCTTTCATCAGTCACAAGATGTCTTCCTCCCGTCATTCTGTCCAAAGCCGACGCACGATCGGGAAAGACTCTGGCACAACCTGGACGTTCGGCATTGCCTCAAAAAATATATTGCACGTACCGCCTCGTTCAGAAGTACGGACCAAATGTTCGTCTCCTTCCACCCGAGATCCATGGGCTCTCCCGTGTCAGCACCCACGATTGCCCGATGGATACGGGCATGCATCTCGCTGGCATATGAGACGCAACGCCTACCTCCACCTTCAGGCATTTCGGCACATTCCACTAGGGCGGCAGCCACCTCAGCAGCTTTTTCGACTAATGCCCCAGTCCAGGACATTTGCAGGGCCGCCACTTGGGCCGCCCCTTCTACGTTTACCAAACACTACAAAATAGAGTCCCACGCTGATCTTCAGGCAGCTTTTGGTAGAAGGGTGCTCCAGCGGGTCCTCCCTCGGGAGTAGGCCGGAGCGCACCCGCCCCATGCGCTGGACAAGCTGTGGTATGTCCCAGAGGTGTCCCTGGCAACGATCAACCGAGAAAGGAGCATTGGTGTTCACTTACCGTGAAGGCTTCTTCTGGTCGATGTTGCTAGGGACACCTCGACCCACCCAGTTTGGCGCTCCCGGCCTCTTCCCGAGGGGGGTTCCTTCTCAGGCCTCTTATCAGATTCTCAGACTGTCTCAGTCTGTTCCTTTTTTCCAGACTTTGTACATAGTTTTCTAGTTGTCGTTTCCTGCCTGTTTTTTCTTTGATTGTCCAGTCCTTCCTTTGGTGTGTATCGTTCCCTCTCTCAGACAGTAAGAACTGGGAGGGGTTATCTCCCTAGCACCAAGGAGGCGTGGCCGAAATGTCTTCAACCAATCAAATCTGTCCTGCCTTGGAGCTAGTGAGAAAGGATAACCCAGAGGTGTCCCTGGCAACATCAACCAGAAGAAGCCTTCACGGTAAGTGAACACCAATGCTCCTATTCAACTTTCTTTTCATTAGGGGCATAAATTCCAATTATCACCATTTTAATCCCAGAAATTAGAATTTCCAATGCTAATAGCCTACCCTCTTCATCTTTAAAAATCAATTTAGGTTCAAATTGTTGTTTAACATAAAATACTACCCCTCTTTTTTTTTTCCTTATCTGAGGAAACAAATTCTTGTCCTAAGGCCTTATTAACCAGAAATTTTCTATCTTGTTTTCTTATACAGGTATGTGTCTCCTGTAAGCACACAATGTCCAAATTTTGTTTCTTAAGAAAATGAAAGACTCTATTTCTTTTAGCTTTTGTGTTTAACCCATTAATGTTCCAAGAAAGAATCCTGTGGTCTCGTTTGTAATCCATCTGGTCTAATTCAAATTATGTGTTGAGGAAGCTGAATGTTCAGGAGATAAGTCTTTTTTGTATTTCTGCCAAAATTCTTGCACTTTAAGAAGCTCAGTGAATCTATTCTTCTTGCCCTTACAGAAAAAAGAAACTCCCTCCGGTGTTTCCCACCTAAAGCGTATTCCATTAGCATTCAATGCATCTGTCAAAAATTTGTAATCCTTACGTTTTCTTAAGATTCTGGCTGGAATTTCTTTCAGAATTTTTATCTGCTGGGTTTCAATAGTAAGGGGTGTAGCAAAATGAGCCTGAAGAATTCGCTCAGTAATTGATTTTGAGCTAAATTGGACCAAGCAATCTTTGATTAATTTATTTATTGTAGCAAAATCCGAATTTAGACGAAAAGCTATCTCAATCTGTGCCTCCATCTCTCCAACAGTAATTCCCAAAAGTGATGCAAGCTCCTCCCCAAGTATTTTCTTGATATTTTGGTCAGCTTTCTCTGGAATACCTCTGAACCTTAAAAATCTCTCTTTTTGTCTTAGTTCCAACAATGCCATTTGATCTAATAATTTTTCTTTATCATCTTTCAGTGCTCCCACCTCCTTCTCCAAAGTGTCAACCCTTGATTTAAATTCTTTGTTGTCTTGTGCTAATTTCTTGACTGTTTCTTCAATATTTGATGCTCTATCATTTAATGTCTGTGTATCTTGTTTAATTTGTAGCATATTTTGTTTCACTTGGACCATATCAGAACTAACTTGCTGAACAGCAATAGCATTTGATTGAAGTATCTGTTTCATTTCTGATAACGTTTGATCGAAATCTAAAGGCATTCTGGTTTCCCCCGCACCTGGACTTGGAAGGGAAGATTTCCTGGGTTGTAAATATATCTGACTTTGCTGAGACTTTTTTTGCATTATGTCTATCCCCCCCTTTCGTAGTATAGAGGAAGGGTTAAAAAAAAAAAACACTTTCACAATAGGGTTTAATGTCCTTGATCTCAAAAAAGAAAGTAAAAGCCTGTGTTTATGTCCCAAGTATAAACAGTTCTGTACCACAACTCCTATATCTTATCACTGGCAGTTAAATTTTCTCACGGTAGTGTGAAACGCCTATTGCTCTAATTGGTTGACAGAATGATGGACAACTTCAGCAGCAAGCAGCGAAGCGCCTCTTCCATAAACTTCACCCGACAGCAGTAAAAAAAAAAAAGGAAGAAAAAATAATAATAATTCCCACTAATAAGATCTTTTTCCAGGTATTAAAAATTTTTTAGTCATCAACTCAACTCTTTAGTTTCAGTATTTAGCAAGAAGATTGAAATCCCCTCCTTAATTGTAATCAGAAAAAAAACTTACAGCTGCGTCTTAAGCTCTGAAATGTCTTTCCCAGAAACACAGGAAGAATTCCAGCAAGTTGTCATCAATCACTTGAGAGGTGAGCTTCTTGAACTTTAGGTAGTTAATTAAATCCAAACCATAGAAATTGGCTGCCAACTAGCTTTGGTCGAATGATTTCTGAGAGAGAAGTAAGCTTGATTGGACCCAGCCTCCGCAGCTCGACCTAAAACAAAAACTGCATTCTCAAATGCAGCTTTGAATTAGAGAACTGGCTCGGGAGGAACAGTGGTTTATCTTGAAGTCGACCCTTTAATCCAGGGTGACGTGGGGGGGGTTTGAAGCCTCAAAACCCTCTTATTTTCTCCTCCTCGGTCTTCCCCTTTCAGAGAAGCGTGCAGCTACGATGGCAGTCCAACCGGAAGTCCGATCCTTCTTAATTATTTTGAGAAATATCGCCGGGATCTAGCAGTACTACTTGGCCAGATATAAACATCTAGTCTGCACCTGGTCTGTGCAAGGCAGGATCGTTCATAGTTCATGCCTTCCAGGAAAAGCCCAAGGAAAAAGGCCTAGAATTAATCTTATGCAGAAATGTATAAATAGGAACATTGGCCTTACCGTGAAGGGTTCTTTTTCCAGGTGGTAGGAGATCCTCAGGAAGGGTTACGAACTGTGCATGCCTGAGACAGAACTGGACCATGTGACTTCTTTGTAGGCGTCGCTAGCTCCCCAGTTCCAGGGCTGTTGAGCGAGGAGTGTCTGAGTAGGTGGAGAGAGCTGCAAATCTATGGTCTGAAGATTAGTCCATAACGGACAGAAACAACTATTAAAAAGATAACATTATAGAAAAACAGAAGGAAAGAACAGTAACTAATCTCTGTAACCCTGAGAGCCGACTCTTATAACTTGTTGGCAACTGCCCACCCCCGAATCTTGAACCGATCTGAAGAAAGCATCCGGGTGGGGCTGAGGATCTCCTACCACCTGGAAAAAGAACCCTTCACGGTAAGGCCAATGTTCCTTTTTCCCAGTGGTAGGAGATCCTCAGGAAGGGACATGCCCAAGCTAGAGACACCGGTCCCTGGGTAGGGTAGGATGCCATTACAGTACTTGTTGGAGGACAGTGCGCCCAAATGCTGTCTGTTGTTCAGCAAAACCCAAGATCTTGTAATGCTTGATAAAGGGAGTCACAGGTGACCAGGTTGCAGTCCTGCATATCTCAGCTAGCGGAATATGTGCTGAAAAGGCTGCGGACGTAGCAGCGCTCCTGGTGGAGTGTGCCATGATACCCCCTGGCGGAGGCAGGTTGAACGCTGAGTAGGCTAGTAGTATACACGATCTGATCCAGCCCGCCAAGGTGGCCTTAGAAACTTTGTTCCCCAGTGTCGCCTTATGAAAGGAGACAAACAGAGCATCGGACTTGTGAATATCCCTAGTTCTGCAAAGGTACATGCGTAGTGCCCTCCGCACATCCAATTTATGCTATAACTCCCTTGTTTCCCTTGTATGAACCGGAGAGGGGCAAAAGGAAGGTAACACAATCACTTGTGACCTGTGAAAGAGTGAGTTGACCTTTGGTAAAAAGGTGGGGTCGAGGCGGAGAATAACAGCATCCGTCTGGAAAGTACAAAATTCCTTCTTAGCTGATAGAGCACTCAGTTCGGACACTCGCTGCGCGGATGTGACCGCCACCAAAAACAGAACCTTGAACGACAAGATCTTCAATGGAAAAGTAGATATAGGTTCGAAAGTATCCTTGGTTAGGGTGTTGAGCACCTTATTAAGGTTCCAAGACGGAAAACGTTTAATGGGAGGTGGAGCCAGGTTCGCAGCTCCACAGAGGAATCTAGAAATATGTGGGTGAATGCTAAGTTGGTTGACAGCGGACAGGTCCAGAACCGAAGCTAGGGCCGATACCTGTCCGCGGAGAGTCGCAGGTCGGAGATACAGCTCTAGACCGGACTGGAGAAAAGCCAACACCTGTGGCACCCCTGCTGATAGGGGATCTATCCCAGATTTTCTGGCCCAACTGTGGAAGGCGGCCCACGTAGCCTGATATATTCGATGAGTGGACTCTCGTCTGGAAGCAAGGATAGTTTGCTGTACTGACGTGGGGTAACCCTGTACTGCTAACTTCTTGCGTTCAATCTCCAGGCGGCAAGTTGTAGCCACTGTGGGTCTGGATGGAGGAGTGGCCCTTGATGTAACAGGTCCCGTCGTGCTGGGAGGATCCAAGGGTCCTTGCTTGATAATTCTACGAGAGTGGAGAACCATGGCCTGCGGGGCCAGTGGGGAGTGATGATGATGATCTCCGCCCATTCCTGTATGGCTTTCCTGATGACCTTCATAATGATTGGTATTGGAGAGAAGGCGTATAGGAGCTCTTTCGGCCAAGGCGAGTGTAGTGCGTCCGTTGCCTCCGCCAACGGAGAGTGGTATCTGGCAAAGAAGCGAGGGAGCTGGTGGTTCCGCTCTGATGTGAATAGATCCACCTGGGGGGGAACCCATGTGTTGTGCTATCTGGGAAAATATGCCCGCGTGTAGGGACCATTCCCCTGGGTCAATGGAAGTCCTGCTCAACCAATCCGCAACGTCGTTGTCTTCCCCTTTGAGGTGCTCTACGGCAATGGAGCGTAGATTGGTTTCCGCCCAATCAAAGAGTAGATTGGATTCTCTCATCAGCATTGTGGATCTGGTTCCCCCTTGTTTGTTGATGTGTGCCTTCACTGACACGTTGTCCGTCCAAATAAGAACGTGTTGTTGACTGACCAGGTTCTGAAATTTGAGAAGTGCCAGTCTGACAGCTCTGAGCTCTAGCCAATTGATTGAGCGCCTTGACTCCTCCTTTGACCAAACCCCTTGAGCGAGTTGACTCCTGCAGTGGGCTTCCCATCCTGACAAACTGGCGTCCGTCGTCACCATGACTCGAGTGGGTTCCTCTAACAGGTGTCCCTGTTGGAGTGCTGGGGACAGCCACCATAGTAAAGACTCTCGGACCCTCTGAGGAATGTGAATGGTGATCTTGGAGCTTGCCATGATCTCGTCTTGCCATGGTAGGAGGAGCCACTGTAATGGGCGAGAGTGCCACCTGGCCCACGGGATGCAAGGCAGGGCCGCTATCATTGAGCCTAACACCTACGATAGGTGCATTAAGTCCTCTGAGGTCTTGGATAATAGTGGTCATATCTGTTGCGTGATCTTTTCTCTGCGCTCCTGTGGGAGACGGACTACCCCCCGCGCTGTGTCGAAGTGTGCTCCTAGGTGGACTAACCGTTGAGAAGGTTCCAAGTGGCTTTTTGAACGGTTGACCACAAACCCATGGTCCTCTAGGGTCACTAGTGTGGTGAGCACGTCCTTGATGGCCTGTTCCTTCGACTGGGCTCTCATGAGAAGATCGTCGAGATACGGGTGAATGTGCACCCCCTGTAAGCGAATAGGAGAAATGAGCTCTATCATCACTTTGGTGAAGACTCTTGGGGCAGATGAGAGCCCGAAGGGGAGTGCGCAATATTTAAAGTGACTTCCGTTGCATGAGAATCTGAGATACTTGCGGGATTCTTCCCTGATGGGGATGTGCAAGTAGGCCTCTGATAGGTCTATTGAGGCTAAGAAGTTCCCTGGTTGAACGGTTTCTTTTATGGTGTGCAAAGACTCCATCCTGAGTTTTCTTTTTTGTACGAAGTGATTGAACACTTTCAGGTCGAGGACAGCCCGCCACAAGCCATCTTTCTTTGGAACGAGGAACAGGATCGAGTAGGTACCTTGAAAAAGCTGGGAAGAAGGAACCTGTTCTATTGCCCTCATCTGGAGTAAATGATGAACTGCTTGAAGCATCCTGAGATTTTTTCCGGATTGGAGGACTTTGGGGTGGGGATGAATTGATGATGAGGGAGCGCGGAGAGCTCGATTTTGTAGCCTCTGGTAACTAAGTCCAAAACCCATGTGTCCGATGTCGTGGAGATCCAAGTGGTAGAAAACTCTGCCAGCCTTCCACCTACTGGAGTGGCATCATTGTCTCTTTTGATTGTAGAATGAGGAAAAGGTCTTGTTGAAGAATCCTCTGTTGTTGCCCCTGAAGCGCTGTCACCATTGAGCTCTGTTTGCACCGCGATAGGGGACACGGGAATCTCTTGATGAGAAACTTTGGTTGAACGACACTGGGTAATGTTGTTGGAATGCTTGTCTAAAGGGACGAAAAGGGCGTGAGGAACCATAAAAGGAACCGCGGAAAGCCCTGCGGGAGGAAGGCATCACCTTTCTCTTGTCCCAGGTTTCCGTCAGTATTGGTTCTAGCGCTGGGCCAAATAGATCCCCCCCCACACTTGAAAGGTGCAGACATTAATGCCAATTTTGACTTATAGTCCACATTCCATGATTTTATCCAGAGTGACCTATGAATCGCCACTCCCACCCCCAAGGCCCTAGATGAGAATTGTATATTATCTAAGCTAGAATCGGCCATTAGGGCCGCTGCCTTGGCAATCTTATTAATACCCTGACGAAGTTTGGGTAGGTCTGTTGGGACCATCTTGACCAACTCCTTAGCGCAAAGCAGCAAAGCCCTGGCAAAGATGGAATTGGTAGTACATGCCTTGATGAAGGAGGCTGCAGAGTTGTGCAGCTTTCTTAGCAGAGCCTCACAACGGCGATCCTCCTGCGATTTGAGCTGTTTGTGTCCCTCAGCATGCACCACGGCCCTGGAGACCAGCTGGGCTACCGGTGGATCCACCCTAGGAGTGGCAAGAATTTTGCTAACCTTCTCTGGAAGCACATAATGCCTCTTAGGGATGTTCCCTATTGGCTTAGAAGCGGTTGGCCGTTGCCACTCAGCGTACATCACCTTCTGAAATAACGGTGGAAAAGGAACTATAGGATTGACAGGATCGGAGGCGGGAAAAACCTGCTGGTCAAGACCTGATGTGGTACCCTCTTGTTCTGGTGGGGTAATGTCATTAATAGTGCACTTGGCCTTGGAAAGTAGAATATCGAAGTCTGTAGGAGAGAAAAGTCTGGCAGAGTTAGGGATAGGAGGCACTGCCTCTTCATCTGACAGTTCCCCATCCTCTTTTTCCAAGTCAGAGTGGTCTAGGGGGTCCCTAGGGGGTGAATGTGGAGTTCTCCCCTCTGGAGATGAAGGCCTGTCAGGCCTTAATGGAGGTGGTGGTGGGGAATTGGAGGAAGGGAGGGAAGTGGAATGGGTTGACATGGGGCCTGAGGAATAGGCTGTTGCAGATGATTGTGTCTCTGCCCCTAGTCAGAAGATGATGAAGAGTAGCAAGAACATCTGCACTTAGAGGAGCGCTTATGGTAAAAAAAACTCTGGGTATAAACAATCCCCTCTCTGATATGGGAATGGCCCTACGCCTTGGACTTGAATCCAGGGAGGATGAGGATAGCCTGTCTGAACCCCGCCTATTAACCCTCCGTTTTCGGGTTGGACCCCTTTCTGGTAATGGATTTGGGGCTTCTTGCAGAGGAACAGGGCCTTTATCTATAATTGACTGAGGTTGCAGCGTTTCTACTGAACGTGGCCCTATGGGGGGCAGTGTGATTGCAGAGGGCTGCAAAGCATAGGGTTCAGTTGCAATTTCCCGCCTAAAAAACTCCCTCAGCCACTGTGTTGCTCTGGGGGAAAATGGAGCTTTACTTACTGCAGGAGACACCGGGTCTGGAAAACCTGCAGGGTCCACAGGTAACGGCGGGGAGGGGGACTTTGCCGGTTCTGCAAGCGAGTTCACCGTGATTATTGGGTCAGACGCCGGTAGATTGCACACCGGGCACCGGCCGCCCTTTTCTGTCTGAGAGCGCTTCAGATGGGCTTCCTTGTGCTTAGCTCCATTGCCAGCCACCTTTGATTTAGAGCGGCGGCAGACCACCTGAATCAGCAAGTGCTCGCTCAGGCGCTTGTGACCCTCCGCTCTGACTAGAGATTCCTTGTGTTTTCTCTTCCTTTTGCTCCCCTGCTCCCCAATATGCTTTGACTTCTTAAGGGCTTTCAGAGTTAACTGCCCTGAAGTAGAAGGCTCCATTGCCTGCGCCACCAGTACGGCGATCGGTAAAGGCAAGCACGGCGGGGCCGCCTCACTGTTAACTGCCGCTGCAGAGTTACTTCCCCGCGTGTTGCCCAGGTCCTGCGGCAACTGGGAAGCCTCCGACATGGAGCCCTGTAAGAGCTCTGCGGCATGTGAAATGTCCATCGGACTCCAAAAAAGCGGCGAAAATAAACAAAAAAGCGAAAACCTTTAGAGAAAAGCCAAAGGGTCCAAATTGAAAATAAGAACGGCAATTTGCAAACAGTTTTAAAATAGCCGAATAGAGCTCTCCTCCCGCCCTTGCACAAAACTAATAAGTGGGAGAGAGGTGAAAGGGAAATGGAAAGGAAAAATGAACAAAAGACAGACCAGAATCCTGTAAAAAGCTGGAGCTCTCTCTCCAGCTTTTTAGTCTAGTCCCGAGCGAGACAGAACTGGAACTGGGGAGCTAGCGACGCCTACAAAGAATTCACATGGTCCAGTTCTGTCTCGGGCATGCGCAGTTCGTAACCCTTCCTGAGGATCTCCTACCACTGGGCGGGGGAAGGAATATATCATGTGTAGAGGGCAGAAATGGATCACACCATTAAACTCCTCGCCAATCTTCTGCGGTGCCACAACACCATCCAGGCCTTCGAAAGGCACCATGAGAGGTGGGGCTGGGGCCGTGCTGGCAACCCTCCCTCTGTGCGGGCTGCCTTTACAAAAGGCTTTGTAAGGCTCAGATTGGGAGCTTCCCATCCAAGCTTTGCAAAGCCGTTTCCAAAGGTGTTATGTGCTGGGGGCTGCCAATCCTCCCTCCACAGGGGGAGCCTTTGCAAAGTGTCTAGAGAGAGGCACCATGAAGGAAGAGAAGGCTGCTAGCAGCTTTCCCTCCTTAGCAGCGCCCTTCCAGCACCTTGCGAAGGTCCAGTGGGGATACACCCACCTAACTTGTGAAAGGCTTTGGTATACGGGCTTAAGGAGAGGAGGCTGCTTGGTGGCAGCAGTTTCTCATTGCCCAGCCCCCTTGCCAGTCTTGAAAGGTGGCCAAGGTAATGAGAAAAGGCTGCCAGCCAGGAAACAGTCTCCTCAACCTGTGCCCCTTTAAATGCTGTGGAGGGTGCGAGGCAGTCACAGCTTGCCTCAGGTGAGCAAGAACCTGGGGCTGCTCCTACTTGGCAGGGAGAAAGTCCAGGAGGAGTAAGCTGAGTTTAGAGCAGGGCTGCTCAACTCTGGCCCTCCTGCAGATCTTGGCCTACAACTCCCCTAATCTCCCCTAATCCCCTAATCTATTGGCCACTGTGGCTGGGGATTATGGGAGTTGTTGTCCAAAAACATCTGGGGGGCCTAAGTTGAGCAGGCCTGGCTTAAAGGTATTAAGTGTTCACAACATTTCTGACCACTGGCTGCATGTGGAAATTTTTTTAAAAAATATTTCTAGTTAGGGTTGCCAAATTTAGGAACATAGGAACATACGAAGCTGCCACATACTGAGTCAGACCATTGGTCCATCTAGCTCAGTATTGTCTTCACAGACTGGCAGCGGCTTTTCCAAGGTTGCAGGCAGGAATCTCTCTCAGCCCTATCTTGGAGAAGCCAGGGAGGGAACTTGAAACCTTCTGCTCTTCCCAGAGCGGCTTCATCCCCTGAAGGGAATATCTTGCCGTGCTCACACATCAAGTCTCCCATTCATATGCAACCAGGGCAGACCCTGCTTAGCTAAGGGAACAAGTCATGCTTGCTACCACAAGACCAGCTCTCCTCTTTTTAAAAATTTTTTTTTAATTTCTTTTTAGTACGGCTGCTTTGAAGCCACCTAATGGTGCAGCAGAGAAATGACTTGCCTAGCGAGCAAGAGGTTGCTGGTTCAAATCCCCGCTGGTGTGTTTCCCACCTTGGGCAGCAGCGATATAGGAAGGTGCTGAAAGGCATCATCTCATACTGTACGGGAGGAGGCAATGGTAAACCCCTCCTGTATTCTACCAAAGAAAACCACAGGGCTCTGTGGTCACCAGGAGTTCACTCAACTCCTGCACAACTCGGCTCGACTGCACAACTTTACCTTTGGGGCTGCTTTTCTTTAAATATTTGCATGACAGCTACAAATATGACAGGCGCAGCTGCTCTTGTGGCCAGATTTACATGCAACAGCTTTTGAATAATTTAGACTCCTGCCTATCATACAAACTCTTCAAGACACAGGACCCTCAAGGTTGAGGAGAGAGAATGACAGACCCTAGTGCATAGTGAGTTTCACTTATTAATTTAAAAGGGCTTTGTCCTTTTTTGTTATTGTTTACTGAAGAATTGCTGTAAACCAATCAAACAGCACAACACAAGTTGTGCATAGTATAGTCACTAGCCCCAAAAAGGGGGAAAGGGAGCTAAACATAAATAAATATTTTAACAAGAAGAAAAACAATTCTCCCATGAACCAAACATTGGGGCTATTCTCACGATCGGGAAAAATCAGGCTAGGAAAGCCTAGCCCGATTTTTCCTGATCGTGAGAACCACCAGGCTCAGCTGCGAGCCCGGTGGTTCTCAAGCGGGTAACCCACTCAAGTATCCCTCCTCTTAGCCCAGGTTTGTGGAGTGAGTGCTCTGCAAACCCGGGCTATCTGGTCATGAGTAGCCACAGCACGGCTCCGCGCCATGGCTACTTGTGAATAGACCCCCGGAGGATCTTAAAAAAAGCCGTCTCCTGGCTCTGAAAAGCCGCCTCCTGGCTCCGAGGGTCTCCTCAGTATGCCCTGTGCGCTCACGCAGGGCATACTGGGGCTTCCGGGGGCTGCGCGGCCCCCAAGCTCCCCAGCCTCCACCGGCTCTGTCACGGAGCCGGCAATCGTGTGGGCGGCTGATCCAGCCGCCCAGCGCTCCATCCCAATCGTGAGTGGGGAGAGAGGGCTTAGCCCACTCCCAGCTCAGCTCACTAAACTGGATCTCACGGATCATGAGACCCAGCTCATTGATTGTGTGAGTATGTACTATTAAAACCCAAATAAGTCCATCATTCTGGAAATTTGAAGGATTTGTCCATCTTCCTGAAGGTGACTTCCTCCCTAGCAGCAAGCTCCACCACATCTGTCAACCAATCATCCAGTTGTGGTCCAAGGGTGCAGAATTAGTCCCTTTGGGCTACTGATAAATTTGTAATCTGAGAGATTTAACCTAGAACAAGGCGAAACCTAGAACATGATCAAGGTTTTGGCGATATATAAATGTGATAGATAGATAGATAGATAAACAGTTAACGCTAAGTTCATTTACTCAACTATCTCATTCCAATATAAGTGTATAGTGACATACTCCTCCCAAAAGTGAAGTCAATGTGTCCTGGAACACTGCATACTCCAAAAGGTAAAGTTGTGCCACCGAGTCGGTGTCGACTCAGCTTTACACACATGCAGAGGCGTAACTACCATTAGGCAAAGGGAGACAGTCATCTCGGGGCCCCACTGCCTCGAGGGGCCCCCCAGAGGCACGTCACATGACTCCCCGCCCACCCGTGTTGCACCCCCTACAAATTATGTTGAGTCTCTTGGAGATCAGCAGTAGCAGAGAGTAAAAAAAACTAGATTCAATGTGAACTAGATATTCACTGTATTCATAATGGGATGTGAGTGTGAGTGCACTATATATTGTGAAATGTGTTTGTGTGTGTGTATATCAGCGAGGGGCCCATTTTAAAACCTTGTCTCTGGGCCCAATCCAACCTTGCTACGCCCCTGCACACATGGCTTTGGGTTTGAATCTCCTTTGGCATGAAGAGTGTGAGTTCACATATCAGTTGCCTTTACTTTAAAGTCCCTTTTGGCTATCAGGAACCAGTACAGACAGAACTCTGTTTCCCCCCGAATCGAGCCTGCACATTCCAGCTTAGCCCAATTTTTGTCCGACTTAAAATGATCCTCTGTTTTCAGTGGCTTTTGAAAAAAGCCTGTTTTGCCCCGCCACTTTCCCTTGATGTGTGGAGTGGCATTTTTCAAAACTCAATGAAACAGAGTTTGACAGCTGTTGGGTATGGTCTGCTCTCAGTATTTGCAATTGCAAGCACTTGGTGGCAGGAAGGTTTTTAGCAGATTGGTTAAATTCTGTGGCAGGAGTCCAGGGGAGGGGGAGGGAGAAATTATTGTGTTAAATGCAAGCACAAACTGCAAAATGTGGGTCTTATCATAGGCTTTAGATATGCAGAATGGAGACTACAGCCTGATGTAACCTGAGCCTCTTTTTTTTTAGCTGTTTCACCTGCATTTTTCTTAATGACAGAGAAAGTAATGGTTTCTACTTTAAACTTCCCTGCCTCTGGGGTGTGTGTGTGGGGACACGAGGTGATAAAGGCATTCACTCACAAAGGCAAGTTCATTCTAAAAATCAGCAAAGATTTGGGTCAGATTTGGCTGGCTTGGGTTAAGCGTTCTGCTATTTGATCCCTTGGCAACCCATCATGCTGTTCTTCCACAACGCTGTCACACTAACAACAAACAAAAAGTTCTCTCACCTCCTTTTCTGTGAGATTTGGTTGAAGGAAAAACCCAGAACCAGCTGGTGGGAACACACAGGAAAAAGATTTGCCGGGACTAGGGATGTGCATGGTCCGGACTGGTCCGGACCGGCACTGAGGGGGGGTCTCCCTTTAAGGGCGGGGGGGTAGAACTTACCCCTCCCGCCGCTTTTCCCCCTCCAGCGCTGAATTATTTTGTGAAGTGTTTGGGGCCCGAACCGGTCCGGAGGCCATGTTGGAGGCCTCCGGACTGGTTCGGAGCCGGACCGAACCGGTCCGGCAGTCCGGCACTGAGCGGGGGTTTCCCTTTAAGGGCGGGGGGTAGAACTTACCCCTCCCACTGCTTTCCCCCCTCCGGCGCTGTACTGAAATGCGAAGTTTTGGGGGCGGCAGCGTTCTTCGCTGCCGCCCCTGCCCCTGTCGTCGCCTGCAAGTCTTTCTAAGAGCAGTACGCATGCGCGCGCGGTGACAGGCGTGCATGCGTACTGCTCTTAGAAAGACTTGCAGGCGACGATGGGGGCAGGGGTGGCAGCAAAGAACGATGCCGCCCCAAAAACTTCACATTTAACTACAGCGCCGGAGGGGGGAAAGCGGCGGGAGGGGTAAGTTCTACACACACCCCACCCTTAAAGGGAGACACCCCCCCCCTCGGTGCCGGTCCGGCCCACTCCGGACAATGCACATCCATAGCCGGGACCACAGAGCCATGTGGTTTTCTTTGGTAAAATACAAGAGGGGTTTACCATTGTCTTCTCTCCTGCAGTATGAGATTATGCATCTTACTATATTGCTGCTGCCTGATATTGGTGTTTCCCATAGTCTGGGAAACATACCAGTGGGGATTCAAACCAGCAACCTCTTGCTCCCTAGGCAAGGTACTTCCCTGCTGTGCCATTAGATGACACTGCAAAAGGTAATGAACCCCAATCTGAAAAATCTGTCCAGGGTCCAATAATAGGGGTGTGCAATTTGGATTTTCGGTGTTTCGATTTGGATCCGAATCGAAACACACCCATTTTGTTTTTGGGTCCGAATCTGACCCATCAGTCCTTTGCCCAATCCCTCTGCAATTGGGGTGGTAGCCTCCACCCATTAGGCACTACCACCCCACCCTACTCTTCCACCTCAGATGCCCCCTTTCTGCCCCAGATCTGCCCCAAAGAACAATGCACAGCGCGCGCGCACACACACACACACAAACAACTGCAGAGCTTTGTCAAGAGCCAGGTTTCCAAAGCAAGCATGATGTCACACAGATGCAACAGAGCAGCAGACTAGGCCCTAGGTCCAACAACAGTGCCCTGTCCTGATCCTCCCCCAAGCATTTTTTGTCCACCACAGCCGACAGGGAGACACAGTCAGCAACACGCGTTCAGTGAGGAGGATGCAAAACAACATTCTGCAAGCGGAGCAGCGAGGCTTGGCACGGGGCTCCCTCCTACCGCCCACACAAGTTTGAAGAGTGATGAATTGATGACACTGACAACAATGGCGGCACATAAGTTTTTGGTGCATTTCCGCAACGGATCGGTGCCTGTGGCATGGCTTGAGCTGTGAGCACTGTGAGCATAACCTACGTAGATGCAATCAATCTTGGAATAAAAATGCTGACAACTCACAATATGACCCAATCTTCATTGCAAAAACAAAAAGTCTGCGCGTGCACAGACACAGTGAATTGAACCTGTCCTGTTCTTTGCCCACACCAGGTCACTCAAAAAAAAAAAAGCCGCATTAGGATAGGCAGAAAATTGCATTTTGGGGTTGCATTCCAATGCATACTGCTGGGGCAGGGGAGAAAGACTGTAGTCACATTACTACCTGTGCATGCGTGTGTGCGTGCTCTGTGAAAGGGTTAGTGGATTTAGGGAGAGTAATGTGGCTGTGTCACCTCAGAATGCTGTGTGTGCTCTCTCGAAGTCTGCGTGAGACCAGCAGCAAGCTCATCGTTGGGCGGTGGGGTGGGGGTGCATGTGTGTATGTGCTGCTGCTTCAGTCACAGTAGTCTTCATGGGTGGGGAAAAACAAAGCATTATAAGCAAAGTCTCAGACAACAACAGACAATGTTGTAGACAAGTGAAAGTAAGCCAAGCCACATTTGAACAGAGAAATGAATGGACAACAACAAATCAGATTCAGAATCACATTATCGCATTGAAACATGCATCAGACATTTTCAATTCAGCATCAATTCACAATAGTTGGTTAAGAAGCAATTCTTTGGGAACAGGCAAGCAGGCAAAGCAAACCCTCTCTGTGACAGTGTGCTCCCCGTGTGTGTGTGTGTGTGTGTGTGTGTGTGTGTGTGTAATGATCCACACACATGCCATTGTACAGAGCACATAGCCTCCCAGAAACGTTCCTGACTGTGCCCCCTGCACACGCAGCAGCAGCCTTCCTCTGTGATGGATGGTGTGCCTGCTTCTGCCTTCCGGCCCTCAGGAGTGGGCAAGTGGGTGCTCCTGCAAAAGGGAGGGATCCACCACAGATTTTTGCTGCTGAGACAGTGACAACAGCTCCCATTGGCACTAGTCTCTATGGTGGCCAGCTATCACAACAGTGGGAAATGGGAGTTGTAGTCTCTCTCAGCAACATCTGGGAGAACCCCTCCCTGATGCAGGGAGCACTCACTTGCCCTAGCCCTGATTGCCAGCACAGAAGCAGTTCACCATCTCGGGCCGGCCGTGCAGCAGTGCCTTTGTGTGCGTGTCTGGATGTGCCAGCAGCACTAAGGGGCAGGGAGGGATGGCCTGTGACACATCTTTTGGCTGGGATGAGCTGCCGTGGTGTGGGAAGCGCTGCAAGGGGGGGGTACACGAGTCACTCGGCCTCCACAGCCAACTCAGGGTAGCCCAGCAGGGGGAGGTTTGCCTTCAAGAAGACGAGCTGCTCAACTAACTCAGCATCCAGGCGTGAGCACAGAGGAGTCACCATGTCCCCGGCCATGGAGAACAACCTCTCACTCGAGTCACTGGTTGGTGGGCAAGGTCACCAACGGTCGCCAAGACTTTGTGATGCATTGGCCAAAAGAGGAACGGCTCACTCTCCTTGTCTTCCGCCACCACCTCCAGGTACTGCAGAACACTCTGCTCAGCACAGCTGGAGCGAGGGGCAGGCTCCTCCCGTCTCCCTGGCAAGATACCAGCAAAGACCAGGAGGCCCCTCCTCTTGGGCAGCTCGCCAGGAGGCACAGTGCTGCCCTTCATCCTCGGGTCATAGAGGCATGCCAGGACATGCCATGCAGATGCACCCAAGGGTTTATTGAGCCACACCACCACCCCAGTCCTCAATTGACCTGCCAGGGCAATTGCATCCCCAGTGGTGAGAGTGGTCCAGAGATCACTCATTGCCTTCTCGAGGAGAAGAGCAGTGGACAAAGCCTGGCTCAGCGTGGCTGCCTCAGTACACAAGCTGCTTATGGCAGAATAGAACGGCTTGAGTACTGAGACCAGCTCAGAAATGAGCTGCCAGTCCCTATGGACCAGCGTGCACACATCCAAGCTACCATGCCTTGCCAGGCTGTGGAGGGCTCCCTCTTGCTCATGTGTGCGCCAGAGCAAGAGAAAAGTGGAGTTCCATGGGGTAGCAACATCCTGGGGGAGCAGGTCTTCAGGCAGGCCCTGCTCAATCTGCCTGGCCTTGAGCAGTCGCCCTGCCCTTTCACTCTGATGGAAGTGGCCCGCTATTTTGCAGCACTGCTCCACAAGAGCGGCCATGAAAGCAGCAGGATCCTGAGCTGAGCTACCACCCTGCACATGCACCACCTTGGACTTTGACGCCTCCTTGAGCCCAAGCGCATCCTGCACCACCAGGTTCAAGGTGTGCACAACGCAAGCAATGTGCACACCGTAAAGCTGCCTAGTTGCCTTACTAATGTTGGCTGCGTTGTCCGTCACCATGAAGCCTCGGCAGAAGCTTGGCTCCCCGGCCAGCCAACCCTCCACCTGGTGGTCCATGATGGCGGCCAACTCACCCAACCTGTGGTCTGTGTCCATCGCCGCCACAACACTGCCCTAAAAGGCATGCATGCATGGGAGGAGCTGGATACAGCGCCAGGGGAGCTGGATGTCCCCTCACCCCCATGCCCCCACCTGTCAGGGTGGGCTGTCAGGGACATGAAGGCAGTGTGCAGCCCGCTGCAGCTTGTCCAGAGATCTGTAGTGAAATGCATACTGGTGCTGGGCCCAGCCTCACGCAACCGGGCCAACACAGCCTCCTTGCACACACGGTACAAGGAGGGGACCACCCTCCTGCTGAAGGTGTTCCTTGAGGGGATCTTGTACTCTGGGGAAAGCCGCTGGAGCAGACGGCAGAAGACGACATTCTCCACGATCAGACTTAAGGTTGTATTTTGATGCTGTCTGTTTGACGTGGTTAAAAGAATGGATAACATTAAGAAATCCTAGATTACTTGATTTGGAAGGATTTGATAGAAGGTTCAGATGGCATTCATATTTGTGGTATGACAAAAGTAAAATACATAAAGATTTTCTGAATCACTATGTAAGAAGGAGTCTAATGAGAGTGTGGGTAAAATGTAAAAAATGGCTGGAACCTAAAACTCCGTTATGGTTATCCCCGATTGAAACTTTAGTACGTAAAGAGATAAATATGCAACCGCAGTGGGGTAACTATAGGGATCTGTTGTGTTTTCAAGAAAAGGGCTGTAAGTTAAAAAATTTAATTAAAAAACAAAATCTGGTTAGTAATTGGTTTCAGTACCATTAGTTAAATGAAGTTTTTAAGAAGGATTTCAAACTTGGATTTGAGGATCAAATGTCAAGATTTGAGAAGAAGCTATGCGAAAATGATGAAAAATTAGTGTCTAAGATGTATAGGCTGTTGCTTTTGGAAGAGACAAGAGATGAAGTGGTTGAAACGACTATGATAAAATGGGCTCAAGATGTGGGTCATAATATAGATATGGCAGCTTGGGAAAAATTATGGAAAACTGATTTAAAGTTCACTGCATGTTACACTTTAAAAGAAAATTATTATAAGATCATGTACAGATGGTATTTGACACCTAAAAAATTGGCGATAATGTATAAAAATGTTTCAAACAAATGTTGGAAATGTGGACAATACGAAGGAACTTTTTTTCATATGTGGTGGTCCTGTAGGAAGGCAAAGGCCTTTTGGGACATGATGAGTTAAAAAATGAGTTTAAAAAAATTTTTTTTAATGTCATTTCCTAAGAGCCCAGAATCCTTCCTGTTGGGAAAAACGCAAGGAGAGTTTTCCACAAGCAATTTAACATTCTTCATGTATGCAACCATGGCGGCCAGAAGAGTATATGCACAGAAATGGAAGGACAATGAACTGCCCTCAAAAGAAGATTGGCTGATAAAAATTTTGGAATATGCAGAGATGGCAAAACTTACAGTACTGATAAGAGATCAAAATTTGGAAGTTTTTAAAGAAGATTGGAAATCATTCTTACTCTACCTAAAGAACTATTTTCCGAATATTGATTTTTCAACAGGGTTTGAAATTTAGTAATATTAGCAGGTTGAGTAGACTAAAATTGAGTTTGGTAAGATATAGGATATATGTTTTGAATTATTATAGCAAGGGTTAATTGTATAGTTAGTGGTTCGCGCTGATTGGTGAGCTGGAAGTCAATTTTTGTTTAATTGGATGTAATGAGATGTTCAAGATATTGTTAAAAGCAATAAAAATTTAAAGCAAAAAAAGAGAAAAGAATGGTTGCTCTTAGAGCATAAAAATTTGTGAGCCATTGCCAACTTAGAGACTGATTTCTAAAAATCTAGAATTTCAGGATGCACTGAGGCCCGAAGGGCATCAGGACTGAGCCAAACTGCTATACCAAGGCACAACTGTATGTATGGCCAGGGTGCTTGTTGTTTTAAACCACATTCTTCTTTTAACTGCAAATGATTTAAATTCCAGTGAAGGACATCTTAGTTGAGCTAAGATAAATATCCCCTTCTCAGTCCATTATTTCCATAAGAATTATTGTCTGGCTATCTTTATTTGGGGATTACTGCACAATGTTAGTGAGTCATGTGAGTAAAGATTCAGAGGTGCATTAAAAGGAGATTCCCATGCACTGCATGTTGCCACAGTTGTGAGGGGAAATCTCTTGGAAGCTTTCAAAAACTTAGAAGTTAAGAACATAAGAACAGCCTTGCTGGATCAGGCCCAAGGCCCATCTAGTCCAGCATTCTGTTTCGCACAGTGGCCCACCAGATACTGCTGGAAGCCACAGGCAGGAGTTGAGGGCGTGCCCTCTCTCCTGCCATTACTCCCCTGCAACTGGTACTCAGAGGCACCCTGCCCTTGATGCTGGAGGTGGCCAACAGCCCTCCGACTAGTAGCCATTGATAGACCTCTCCTCCATGAAGTCATCCAAACCCCTCTTAAAGCCATCCAGGTTGTTGGCTGTCACCACATCCTGTGGCAGAGAGGTCCACAAGTGGATCACGCGTTGTGTGAAAAAGTACTTCCGTTGGTTGGTCCTAGACGTCCTGGCAATCAAATTCATGGAGTGACCCCTGCTTCTAGTGTTGTGTGAGAGGGAAAAGAATCTCTCTCTCTCCAATGTGATCCAAAGTGCATCACTTTACACTTGCTAACATTGAACTGCATTTGCCATTTTGTTGCCCACTCCCCCAGTTTGGAGAGATCCTTTTGGAGCTGCTCACAATCCGTTTTGGATTTCACTACCCGGAAGAGTTTGGTATCATCTGCAAATTTGGCCACATCGCTGCTTACCCCTGCTTCTAGATCATTTATGAATAAATTAAAAAGCACCGGTTCCAGTACAGATCCCTGAGGGACCCCACTTCTTACTTCCCTCCATTGTGAAAACTCTCCATATACCTACCCTCTGTTTCCTGTCTTTTAACGAGTTAGCAATCCACACATGTACTTGTCCCCTTATCCCATAACCACTAAGTTTCCTCAGGAGTCTTTGATGAGGAACTTTGTCAAAAGCTTTTTGGAAGTCCAGGTAGACTATGTCAACTGGATCACCTTGATCCACACACTCGTTGACACTCTCAAAGAAGTCCAAAAGGTTGGTGAGGCAAGATTTACCTTTGCGGAAGCCATGCTGGCTCACTCCCAGCAGGGCCTGTTCTTCTAGGTGCTTTACAATTTTATCCTTGAGGATGCTTTCCATCAATTTGCCTGGAACGAACGTTAGGCTAATCAGCCTGTAATTTCCCGGATCGCCCCTGGGTCCCTTTTTGAAAATCGGTGTTACATTTGCTACTCTCCAGGCCTCTGGTACAGACCCCGATTTCAGGGATAAGTTAAATATTTTAGCAAGGAGGTTGGCAATTTCACATTTGAGTTCTTTGAGGACTCTTGGATGGATGCCATCCGGCCCTGGTGGTCTGTTAGCTTTTCCAGACAGTTTAGAACATCATCTCTTGTCACTTCTAGCTGACTCAGCTCTCTAGCCTCCATCCCTAAAAAGCCTGGTTCAGGAACAGGTATATGCTCAGTATCCTCTGCCATGAAGACAGATGCAAAGAACTCATTCAGCTTCTCTGCAACCTCCATATCCTCCTTAATAATCCCTTTCACTCCCTCATTGTCCAATGGTCCAACTGCCTCCCTGGCAGCTTTCCTGCTTCTGATGTACTTAAAGAAGTTTTTGTTATTCCCCTTGATACTTTTGGCTAAATGTTCCTCAAACTCTCTTTTTGCCTCCCTTATTGTCACCTTGCATTTCTTTTGCCAGAGTTTGTGTTCCTTTCTGTTCTCTTCATTTGGACAGGCCTTCCAATTTTGGAAGGAAGTCTTCTTCCCTTTTATGGCTTCCTTGAGGGTACCCGTTAGCCATGCTGGCATCCTCCTGGACTTAGTGGTACCTTTCCTCCTTTTGGGGTTACAATCTAACTGGGCTTCTAGTATTGTGGTTTTGAGTAAACTCCATGCACTCTGGAGCGAAGTGACTCTCCTGATTTCCCCCTCAGCTTTCTTTTCACCATACTCCTCATTTTGGAGAAGTTTCCTCTTCTGAAATTCAAAATGTCTGTGTTAGACATCCTTGGTTATTCTCTCCCCGCATGTATGCTGAATTTGATGGCACTATGGTCACTGTTCCCTAAAGGGTCGATGACACAGACGTCACACACCAGGTCCTGGGTGTCACTCAGAATTAGATCCAAGGTCGCCTTCTCTCTGGTTTGTTCCATGACCAACTGTTCTAGGGCACAGTCATTTAGTGTATCTAGAAATTTGACCTCTTTGTCCTGACCTGACTGTGAGTTTACCCAGTCTATGTGTGGGTAATTGAAATCACCCATAATTACAGCCCTGCCTCTCCTTGACGCCTCCCTAATTTCCTCCTGCAACTCCCAGTCACTGTCGGCATTATGATCCGGAGGGCGGTAGCACATCCCCAGCAGCACGTTCCCTTTCCGGCCTTGTATAGTCACCCACAGGGTTTCTGTGGAGGACTCCAGTCCACCTAAGTTTTCTAGCTTGTTAGATTCTTTTCCTTCTTTAACATACAGTGCTATTCCACCTCCAAGGCGCCCCTCCCTGTCCTTTCTGTAGAGTTTATACCCAGGGATAACTGTGTCCCACTGGTTCTCACTGTTCCACCATGTTTCTGTTATGTCCACTATATCTATTTCTGCGTTAATAACCAAGCACTCCAGCTCACCCATCTTGGCTCGGAGGCTTCTGGCATTGGCATATAAGCACCAATACACTGAATCTCTCCCCTGAAGTATGCTTTTCTTTGGACTCTGATCTGCTGGCACAGGCTTCTGTCTGCTCTTTATGTGGTTCTGCTCTGTCCCCATTAGTTTTATCTGAATTCTTTGCAGCCTCACACTTTAAAGGATGGCTTTTGCCAAACGGGATACTGCCCAGCTCCCATCGGCTGTTCCCCAGGTGTCATTTTAAAAGCTGCTCTGCAACCTTTTTGATTTTAAGCACCAGCAGTCAGGTTCCATCTTGGTTCAAGTACAGCCCGTCCCTTTTGTACAGGCCTTGCTTGCCCCAAAATGTGTCCCAGTGCCTAACAAATCTAAACCCCTCCACCTGGCACCAACGTCTCATCCACGCATTCAAACCCGTCAGCTCCGCCTGTCTCACTGTACCTGCGCGTGGAATAGGTAGCATTTCTGAGAATGCTACCTTGGAGGTCCTGGACTTCAAAATGCTACCTATCAGCCTAAATTTGGCTTCCAGGACCTCCCGACTGCATTTCCCCACATCGTTGGTGCCGACATGCACCACGACAGCTGTCTCCTCCCCAGCACTGCCTAGGAGCCTGTCTAGACGCTGCGTAATGTCCGCAACCTTCTCACCAGGCAGGCAAGTCACCGTGCGATCAACACGCGGGTCACAAACCCATCTCTCTATACCTCTAATGATCGAATCACCCACTACAAGGAGGCACCCACCCCTCAGAGGAGTATCCCCTGTGCGAGAGGATATGGGCTCATCATCCACGGAAGGGGTCCCTTCTAAAGGAGCATTTCCCTCTTCCTCAGACCGATGTCCTCCTTGCCCAAGACCTTTATTCTCCCTGACAGCAGAGGAGCTACCAGCCCTGGAGTGGGATGCCTCTATCACATCCCTGAAAGTCTCGTCCGCATGCCTCTCCATCTCTCTGAGCTTCTCCAGATCCGCCACCTTGGTCTCAAGGGAACGGATTTGTTCCCTGAGAGCCAGGAGCTCCTTGCACCGAGCACACACCCATGACTTCTGCCCATGGGGCAAATAGTCATACATGTGGCACTCTGTGCAATACACTGGGAAGTGCCCCTTCCCCTGCTGACCTTCTATCTTCATACTGTTTTTGTTGGCTGTTTACAGTATTTAGGGAGCTTATTGTCCATTTATTAGATAGTTTATTAGGATAGGTCTCAGCTGTAATGGTCAACTATTTAACTGTCCAAACAGCCTTTCCCAAGAATATGAGGGAAACGAAGGAGGGATATGTACTTACGTTCTCTTCTCCACCAGGCTCCTTGTTAGGGCCAGATCTCTTCTAAGAGGTGCTAGCTATTGCCTCTCAAGGCATGCCTAGACAGGCTTCTATATATTGATTTCTCCTAGGCATACATGGCGCTAATCCCATGCATGGCAGCTCTTGCAAGAGTTTGGAAGCAGCTGCCGAACTAGCAACAAGGATGGGAACAAATGAGGAGGCGGCAGGCAGGAGGAGGGGACGGGCTGGCTTGAAAGCCGGAGAGAAACCACAGCCGGGCAGGGGGAGAAGCAGGCCAGCAGAGGCGCAGATGCTCTGCACCCAGCCCAGCTAGTAGTGTTCAGAGTTTTATCCAACGTCCAATTATTTCAGTGGGCAGTCAAAAAGGCAAAAAGACATTATGTTAATACCTGCAGTGTGGTAGGTTAAAGCCTCCCTTTTTGAGGGGGAGCTTTTGCAGTGTGAAGGCAAGCATATGAAGGTAAGAAACATCTTCTCAATTTTCATCAAATAAGTATGTGGTACCTGGCAGGGGAAAAGACCAAGAATTAATTTTAAGAATCTAACAGATGCAAAGGAAAGAGGTGGTCTTAACTTGCCAGACTTAAGGTTGTATTTTGATGCTGTTTGTTTGACTTGGTTAAAAGAATGGATAACGCTAAGAAATCCTAGAATTCTTGATTTAGAAGGATTTGACAGAAGGTTTGGTTGGCATGCGTATTTGTGGTATGAAAAAAGTAAAATACATAAAGATTTTTTGAACCACTATGTGAGAAGGAGTTTAATGAGGGTGTGGTTAAAATACAAAAATTGGTTTGAACCTAAAACTCCATTATCGGTATCTCCGATTGAAGCCTTATCACGTAAAGAAGTAAATATGCAAATGTGCTGGGGTACCTATAGGGATTTGTTACATTTTCAGGAAAAGGATTGTAAGTTAAAAAGCTTAACTGAAATACAAGATTTGGTTAGAGATTGGTTTCAGTATCATCGGTTAAATGAGATGTATAAGAAGGACCTTAAAGTCGGATTTGAGGACCAGACTTCAAATTTTGAGAAGAAATTATGTCAAAATGATGAAAAATTAGTTTCTAAAATGTATAAACTGTTGCTTTTGGAGGAAACAAGAGACGAAGTGGTTAAAACGACTATGATAAAATGGGCTCAAGATGCGGGGCATAATATAGAAATGGCAGCCTGGGAAAAGTTATGGGGAAATGATTTAAAATTTACTGCATGTTATGCTATCAAAGAAAATTATTATAAAATGATGTATAGATGGTATCTGACACCAAAAAAATTGGCATTAATGTATAAAAATGTTTCAAACAAATGCTGGAAGTGTGGACATTTTGAAGGCACATTTTTTCATATGTGGTGGACCTGTGGGAAGGCTAAAGCCTATTGGGATATGATATATAATGAATTAAAGAAAATATTTAAAATGACATTTCCTAAGAAGCCAGAATCGTTCCTGCTGGGAATAACACAAGGTGCAATTTCTACAACCAATTTAACATTTTTTATGTATGCCTCCACGGCGGCTAGAATTATATATGCACAGAAATGGAAGTCTAGTGAATTGCCTTCAAAAGAAGACTGGCTGTTAAAAATTTTGGAATATGCGGAGATGGCAAAACTTACAGCACTATTAAGAGATCAAAACTTGGAATGTTTTAAAGAAGATTGGAAACCATTTTTGTTGTATCTAAAGAATTACTTACCTACTATGGACTTGACAGCAGGGTTTGAAATTTAGTATAAATCGCAGGTTGGTTAGATTAATTATGTTTGTAAGGGTTTGAACTTATGTTTTGAATTATTATCATAGCAAGGGTAAATTTTATAGTTGTTGATTCACAAAGAAATGTGAGCGCGAAGTCCACCTTTTATGTGTGTATTTTTAATGAATGATAATATTGCTATTGTTAAAATCAATAAAAATTGAATTTGCAAAACAAAACAAAAAAGTATGTGGTACCTTTAGTGGTAAGCCAAGCAAAACACAAATCATTCCCGAGATTACATTCGATTTGAGTGCATTAATTTTGCTCTGCAAAGTGTAATTTGTCCGGGTGTTATACATCAATCTCAATTTTATTAAGAAGCATGGTGATGGAGGCATCATGGTTTGGGGGCTGCTTTCCTGCAAAAAAAGGTGGTGCAAAGAAGCCCTCAAATGTCACAAAGCTTAAACCATTTTGTATAGAAGAATGGTCCAAGATTCCTCCAATGTGCGAGACTGATGTGTGATGCGCGAGACTGATCACACGTTTAGCTGCAGTTACTGCTGCTCAAGGAGGTGCCATCAGCTACTGAATGAAGGGTTCACATACTTTTTCACACAAGGACGTTTGTTGTTGAATCTTTCTGTTGAGTATAGATTCAAAATATATCCTTTTTGCCTGAGTTACTTATTCAATGGGGTTGCCTTTGTCTCTTATCAGGGTTTAGCTTAGGATCTAATCATGTTTTGAATAATAATTTTGCTAACATACAATCCTAGAGGGTTCACAAACCTTTTTTCAATACTGTAAGAAAAGAAACCATTTCACATTGCAAGAAAACTGACCTGTCATTATCCAGTTGTTTGCAAACATGTTTTATAGAAAAAGAGAGTTTGAACTACTCATTCTTATCTCTGACTTCAAAATAATAACTTTTTAGCACCTGGTACCCAAGTAACCTTAGATATTGGATCAGTACCTCTACAGAAGTGTGGCTTGTAGTTGGAAGGAAACTTTATTTCAGTCATCGACTAGACAAACCTTGTAATTGCTCTGCTACCCAAATGATGCATTCCCAACAGTGAGGATGCTGCCCACACCAGATTACATCAATGTAATACTGAATTTTAAGGCAGGGTGTTGCATAGTTACACAATTATTAGTTAAATAAATAGTACCCCCCCAGAATGGCAACATTTGAGCCATTTAATCCTTAAATATTAATCCTTACGTTAATATTTCAGTTTTCTGTCCTGAGGTCACAGTAACAGCACTGGGATTTGAAGTTCTGTGCTATCTAGAACTTTCAAAAGCACGTCTTTGTCTCCTGATCCCTCCAGATGTAGCTGTAGCCCTGCTTTGTATGCATAAGGCCCAAGATTCAGAACCCATCATCTTCTATTAAAGGATTTCAAGTAAGATGGGCCTGTGATCTTTTTCAGCATGGCAACTCACAATCACATTTAAGACAATGTCTGGAAAAGGAAACCTGTAGATGATTCCAGTAAAATGGCCACATGGCTCACATTGTAACAGACAATGGCTCTAATCCACCTGTGCTCACATGTCATAACTAATAGCCCCAGTAGGGGTTTGTGTCAAAAGATACATTTAGCTATTCCAAAGCAAAATGCATAAGCACCACAGTTTGGATGCATATGTGCAGCTAGATCCACATTTTTATCTACACACATTTTTATCTACACACTTTCATGCTTGAAAACCTATACAATACACATGCTGGATTGGGCAAGTGCTTTTGAACACATAGAGTGCATCTTTTCCTCCCCACAGTTTGCTTCTCAAACGGGACAAGGAGAAAGTGTCTGTTGATGAGTGTGTGTGTGGGCAGATCTAAATGCAGCACCTCTTATTTAAAATATTTATACCCCACCCCTCCAGTCTGCTGTTCGGGGCGGCTCACAATATTAATAAAATAGATACAATGTAAAGTAAAAGACGAATAAGGTTAAACAAGTTAAAAGACCAGGCTAACACCACATTTAAAATTGCAATTTTTAAAAAAGTTTCAAATAAAAAGTTAAAAACTGAGGATTATACAAACTAAAGAACCTACCAGATATTAGCAGCAGATAAAACTTTTTAAAGCCATTTTTAAAATATGTTTTAAATTGTTTTTTAAAAACACTGATGAAGGGAGCATGACACTCTTCAGTGAGGGCCTTTCAAAGCCAAGGTGCCACAACTGAAAAGGCCCTGTCTGTAGTTCCCACTAACCAGATCTTGGTTAGTGGCAGCACCTAAGATGCCGAGCAGAGGCCCCTGGCAGGTTCATATGGGCGAATGCTATCCAACAGGTACCCCAGCTGTAAGCCATGTAGTGCTTTAAAGGTCAAGACGAGCTCCTCGAATCTAGCCCAGAAGTGGACTGGTAACCAATGAAGCTGTCACAGGATGGGTGTGGCATTCATGAAGCAACATGGGCCCACGAGTATCCTTGCAGCAGCACTCTGGACCAGCTGAAGCTTCTGAGCAGTCTTCATGGGCAGCCCCATGTAGAACACATTGCAGTAGCCCAATCTGGATGTTACCACGGCATGTCAAGCATCTGTAGATGTTAAGAATAGATCCCTCTGGCACCCCAAAGACCAAGGGATGTAAATGTGTCCCACAGCACCGTCTGAGTACAACTCTCCAGGTAAGAGGGTATTAAAGGTGAAGTGTGCCATCGAGTCGGTGTCGACTCCTGGCAACCACAGAGCCCTGTGGTTGTCTTTGGCAGATACAGGAGGGGTTTACCATTGCCTCCTCCCATGCAGTATGAGATGATACTTTTCAGCATCTTCCTATATCGCTGCTGCCCGATATAGGTGTTTCCCATTGTCTGGGATTCAAACTGGCAACCTCTGGCTCGCTACTCAAGTCATTTCCCGACTGTGCCATAATAGTGCTCCAAAATCCCAACCTGGAGAGACGACCCACAAGGATACTATGGTCAATGGTATCGAAAGCGGCTGAAAGGTCCAAGAGAATCAACAGAGTCACACTCCCTCTGTCTATCTCCCAGCATAGCTCACCCACCAGGAGTTTTCCTGCACAGTACTTCCAGCTCTCGGACTATCCAATGGGGGAAGCCACTTGGAATGAAACTCATAGGATTAGGGAAGCAGCCCTTCCCCTCTGTACTGCGAGTTTTATTTTGGGTAGGTTCACACACAGCTGTGTTTTCCTTGTGGCCAATGGCTTCCTAGAGAAAGCAGGATACCATGCCTCACTTTCCCCCAAGGGTTTAGTAACTAAAGTACCCTCTGTGATCTGACTCTGTTGAAGTCCACACACAAACACTTCTGCTTAATTGGTTTCAATGGCAGAGGGAAGCTGGCACCGGCACGTGTACGGCTGTTGCCGTGGCCCCCTGGCCCCGCGTCTGATGTCAGGCACAGGGGGCCAGCTAGCCATGCCCCCGTGTCTTGACATCTGATGTGGGGAAATGGTCTCCCTCCCAAGTAGGGCTGAGTGACCCCATTTGGGAAGGAGATCGGCCAAATTGAACTGTGTTGGACAGTGTGGGCTGGAGTGACTCTCCCTGCCTTTAAAGGCAGGGAGAGTCACTCTAGCCATGTTGCCAACAAAGCGCAGGCTGGTTTCGGTCCAAAATGGGGCCACACGGCCCCTTTTGGGAGCAAAATAACATCAGACATGGGGGGCATTTCTGGGGCCCTGAGGTGTGGCCCCTGAGGGTGGCGGCCTGGGTTCTTTGAACCTGTTTGCCCAATGGTTTGCCCCTGATTGGTTTGTGGATCAGACTGCCTGTTTGTGGACTGCCAGATTGGTTTGTGGATCAGACAGCCTTGGCTTTCTATTCTCCCCCCCCCCCCCCCGTCATGACCCCAACACACACACGTCCCCAGCATGTGTCAGCCCTCCTGCAGCATCACCTCTGCTTGGGCAGCCCCATTCCAGCTTGGATGGCATGCAAGGAAATGCTCATTTCTGCAAAAGCCTGCAAATCCTCCTCCCCAATCTCCCTCCCTCCAAAAATTTTTAAAGAGCAAAAAGCCTGAAAACTGGGTTACTGGGTTTTCAACTCTTTGCCTCCGGGTGGAAGGCTGCTAGGCAGCTTTGTTTTTGCATTCAATAGGTGTGACTTGCCCTCATTGTGTAAATGTAAAGACTGATGTCAGTGCTTTGCAGTGGATTTTCCAGTCCAGGAAACTTTGCTGAAAACCAGCATTTAAAAAACTCAGAAATAAACCAGAATGAGCTGAAATCCAGCAGGAAAAGCCCAATTTGTGTGTGGGGTGCTTCCAAAGATATCGAACTGACCTTGGTGGGAATCCGGCTGTAGTGAGAACACACAGCCTGCCTTCCGAAGGAGATTCGGGGGGAAAGCTCCAGGGTGACCACGGCAGTTTCCAACCCTTATCCAGGCTGGAAGCCAGACTGGGAAGAAATTAAACATTCAGTATATACTGCACAAGAGGAGGCAATGGTAAACCCCTCCCGTATTTTACCAAAGAAAACCACAGGGCTCTGTGGGCATCAGGGGTCGAAATCTACTTGACGGCATACTTTACCTTTATATCTTCCCTCATGACACCAGTCAATATAATAGGCAGACTATTAGCTCTAGAGTTGCACAGCCAATTGGAAAGAACATTAAGGCACATTAGCTAGATCCTTTATTAAGGGGAGTAGAAAAAGAAAACATCAATTGGACCAAGTCTTGTCTTCCTGGCTTGCCTGGGAATATATCTAGTCTCCAAACAAGCAGCCAATATTTAAATAGAATAATGTTTGACTTGTTATTACCTGCCCGCTTTGGGGGGCAGATCACCGTACCATTTAAGTTTATAGTTGAAAGAGATTTGTGCATCATGGTTTACAGGATGGTTTAATATAGAGTGCAGACAATGACAAACAATGTGAAAACAACAAGCAGCAGCTAATTTAATTCTGCAGAAACACAAGGATTAGGTTATGTGAAGAAAAAGTAAGTAGTACTCAGCACACTTAGGAGGTTAAGCACAGCATTTGGTGAAAATAATTGCTTTTAATCTTCCCAGTTGTATTTCTTCTAGACTGTAGTCAATATTGAATTGTGAGTAGTGGGGGTGGGGGCAGAGAAGCATTCTTATATCTTCTGAGCCAAAAAGATTGCTTTATTTTTGATTTTCAGGAACAAGTAGTGATGAACTTGGACAACTGCTTACTAGTCTTCCCTCTGGATAACGGTTGCAACTTCATCAGAACACAAGAACAGCCCTGCTGGATCAAGCCCAAGGCCTATCAAATCCAACCTCTCTTTCACAAAGTGGCCCACCAGATGCCTCTGGGGAACCCACAGGCAAGAGTTGAGAGCATGCCTTCTCTCCTGCTGTTGCTCTCCATTTAGAGGCATCATGGCTCATAGGAGAGCCAGCATGGAGTAGTAGTTAGATTGCTGGACTAGGACCTGGGAGTTCTGAGTTTGAATCCCCATTCAGCCATACTTGCTGGGTGACTCTGGGCCAGTCACTTCTCTCTCAGCCTAACCTAATTCACAGGGTTGTTGTGAGGAGAAACTTAAGTATGTAGTACACCGCTCTGGGCTCCTTGGAGGAAGAGCAACATAAAATGTAAAATAAAGAAATCAAAATAGGCTGGAGGTGGCCCAACTAGTAGCCATTGATAGACCTGTCCTCCATGAATTTATCTGAACAATGCTATCAAGACCATTGGCTGCTACCACATCTTGTGGCAGATAATTCAATAGGTCACACAATAGGTTCTGGGTGGGTGGGGGGAGACTCTTCGTAGGTCCTACATTTCCTGGCCTTATTTCAAGGGATGAGCCTGAGTCCTAGAGTTGTGAGAGGGTGAAAAATGTATCTCTGTCCATGTTCTGTACTCCTGAGGCAGAACACAGGTTTGCCTTGGTCAAGAAATGGTTAATAGGGTTTGTAAGTTGCCTTGCCTAATTGCAAGTTGTAAAATCATAAATTTGCTGACCTGGCTGGAATGTGAAAGGAGGCCTCTTTCCCTGATAGCCAAGTCTGCAAACTAACAGTTTCAAGGGCACAGCTGGACAAGAGATAGTTTTGCTTATCATGTGTAGAGTAGAAATGCTCCATTGTACTAGAGGAATGTATCCCATTGCAATAATTATAATATTTGTAATATGACAGTAAAGTGATGCTGACCAATGAAGATTGTATGCACTGAATGTAATTATTATGAGTATAAAATCTGGAACTGAAATGTAATCTGCTATCTCGGGCTTTGAAATCTATTTTCACCGAGATCTAATTGTCGACAATAAATCTGCTTTTCTCAACTGCTGGTGACATCCTTCACTTGAGCTTGGGCTGGGGAATTCTGCTACACTCCATGCATAATTTTATACACCTATATTATGTCTCCCCGAACTTGCGTCTTTTCCAAACTAAAAAGCCCCAAATGCTGTAGCCTTGCCTCATGAGGAAGGTGCTCCAGGCCCCTGATCACTACTGCCTCTCTCATTGCCTTTTATCTACATCAATAAGAGAAAAATATCTTGATAAGATTGTGTTCCCATCCATTAGCGAATGATGAGGAACGACGTTTGCTGCTGCCTCAACAACTTGTTTTATTACCAGATCAGGAGGATGCTGGTATTAATCAGTGCGTTGCGTCATTTGCCCTTAGCAGCCTTAACGTAGACACAAGCAAACGTTCGAGACTGTAAGGGGTTGATTTGTGTGCAGCCGCAGCACCTCTACACGTGATTCTATCGATTATACTGTTTGTATTTGATCCTATGGCTACATATAATGAATAAACTCGATAATAGCCTGAGTGAGAAAATACAAATGCCATTGACCTATCACAGTTACTCTAAAATCGCGGGTGTCTTCCCCATTTCCTACAGGCAACTCTCACTTCAGCCCAGTGAAAGCAGGGGTGGGGGAAACGATTCAAAAGAATCCAGGAAGTTCCGTCCTCAGACAACGGAATAGTAACTCTAGATATTTCCTAGCTCGGAGCCCTTCTTTTGGTGGGCGGGGTTGAGGCAGCAGCGTTCACGGCGTCTCTCGCTCTTTTCCCTCCCCTCAATACTCGAAAGAAGGGAGAGTGATTATTGCGGGTGCCTCGTGCAGAGCGAAGGAGCAGATACCGAAAGGGGAGGAGCTGGAGTGTCCCGCGAGTCGCGACAGTCACGCCCCGCCCACTTTCGCCCCTCGGGTTGCCCAGGAGGCGCGCGCACGTACGCAGGCAGGCAGCGTCTCTCCGGGTTGCCGAGGGAACCAGCCGGCCTTGAATAAGCTCGTTTGGCTGGGGGTGAGTCTGACTTGGCCTGCCTGGGGCCCCTGGGTCGCCTTGGCGGCTCCTCCTCTCCCTCCCGGGGCGTGGACACGAGAGGAAGGCCTCGTGTTCCCCTCTCCCGCCCTCCCCTCTCTTTGGGCGTCTCCATTCGCGCTTCCGCCCCACCCTCGCTTTTTATTTTGAAACGCCTCCTGCGGCGTCTGTTCCGCCTCGAACCCGGGAGGTAGCAGTGCCATCCGCAGAGAGCCTCCGAGAAGGTCGCTATGTCGTGTGCGTACGTGGGTCCTCCTGTTATGCTCTGCTGGGTCTCTTATTATATAACCTTTGCCTGTATCCGTCTACGTAGGTATAAAATAAAACTAGGGCTGGAGAAATCTCAGCTGCCGGAGCCACTAAGCTGAGAAGAACGCAAGAACTGTACGCCTGGCTCAGACCAGGGCTTGCCCAGTGAGTGGCCTGTTCCCAA